>NC_090921.1:378308584-378624656 GCF_040938575.1 Ambystoma mexicanum | reverse complement strand
CTGAAAGCAGGATGGAGAGCACACTATCCAAGAAAACAAGGCCCAGTCTCGAGTCGAATAGTATCCAGGGAAGGGTTCGAGGTCGTAAGAGGTCAGTACAGGCTGAGTGACGTCCCCGTGGATACCAGGTGAGCGTTACAACCAGATCCCTCTCACCACTCTTCTTGGACAACTCCGGAACTTCGACAGGAATGTAATTCTTGTTGAGGGGACTACAGAGCTTGAAATTAAAATAGGGCAACATAAGATGAAGCTCCCGGTCATAGTCGGGGCTCCAGAGGGAACCCCCTGTCTATTAGGGAATGACATCCTTCATAGGTTGTCTCCCCTAATAGACTGTGCGAACAAGGTACTCTGGACTCAGACTCACAGGCCAATAAAATTAAAACAGAATGTCAACCATGTTAGTCTAAAAGGCACATGCCACATGGTTGAACAGAAATCAGATCAAATTAAGTTTCATCTTCAAAACAATGAAATACCCGACGTCACAATAATTGCTGAAGGAAAACAAACTTGTGGTGGAAACTCCTCTCCATTCCTGAAAATCAACCTTCCTTCCAGTTTTAAGTGGCATTCCACACTGGAAGGAAATACTTTGAAATTCTATGCCAATTCACAATCTGAAATCCCAATTCTATAGCCAAAATTGATAACAATCCAGCACAAAGCGTAGCTGGCATTCAGAAGAAGGCCAAACAGTTCTTCTTCCCGATTCAGTTAAATGACAGGAAGGAGTCTGTTCTCACCCGAGTTGGCTTTAATAGCAAAGCAAGCTATATTAGCAAACTTTTATTCAGGAAACTTCCAAAAGACCAGTCCTTGCCCGCTGTGGAGTCAGTTTATCAGTGGGTATGGGGCCTGCAAATTCCCTGCTCCAAACATCTTCTGCTTAGCAGTTTTATGCTAAAAAGTTCTGTAGGTGAAAAAAGCATAGAATATAATTGTTGGGTCGTGTGAGCTGTTCCTTCTGCCTTTTACAGGGGCAGTCATATCCTCAACTGACTCGAAATTAATTTGGATCTCAGTTATTGCCAATCCCATTCCCAACTGGAGAGTAAATCTCAGGGCCCTGGCAGTCCGAAAGAAAGCCTTCCTGTCAGCTTCATTGCTACCGTATGAAATTGAGGTTTAATCACCATCCCAGGCATAGCCTATAGAATCTGCATCCCCAAAGGAGAACTGACAGAAGAGAAATGGGTTCATATTAATCAGTTAAAGAGTTGTCACCCTAGGCACACTGTGCATCAAATTGAGGAGGTAAGAGAGAATCAAATAGAGGAGACATCTGAAGAATAAGAACCAGACCAAGAAGTACCAGAAGGGAACAAATAGATGTATAGGTATAATAATGTAACGGGGAGTATTTTTCTTCATTGTCACTTGTCCTTATTGAATGCATGTGTGTCCCACTGCTGTCATCCTTCCGGAGAGGGGCAGTTAGTGGGAAAATGTAGTAACCTGTTCCTTCTTTTATAGATTCGTACTGGTGGCACCTATTCATAACCAAGGGGGACCTGGAAAGGAGAAACCAAAGAAGATCTGTGGGTGTTGATCAACACCATAAAGGAAGATCCAAGTGAAAGCTGCGGGTGTTGCTCTGCACTACAACATGAGCGGGAGGATCGTGGAAGTACTGCTCCCTGATGATGGAAGGACTCCACCTGATGAGCCCCACTTTGCTCACCTGATGAATCCCACTTTCCCCTAGTCTCCCTCGACAAGGAATCTCAGAAGAGTCTGGGTGGCAGGGGGTTTGTTGGATATATTTACCCACTCAGCAGTACTTCCCCACATCACCAAGCTGCACTTCAGCAGAACCTGCAAAATGGCTGTTTTGGCTCCTGTGAGCACCATTGCACCCAAACTGCATTTGCAGCGACAAAAGGATGACTGCACTGTTTTGCCAAAGCACCATTGAGCAAGATGGAACAGGGAGCACCCCGAGAAAGGTTACTAGGGTGTGTTCTTGTATGTCTTAAAGAAATGGAGGGAAAAAGCAGTGCTGCTTTTGCTTGGGTGTGTAGAATGGATGGGTGTGTAGAATGGATGGGTGTGTAGAATGGATGGGTGTGTAGAGCGAACGAGTGCCTGGAGCGAACGAGTGCCTGGAGCGAACGAGTGCCTGGAGCGAGCGAACGGACGTGGTGTGTAGAGTGGTTGAGCGCCTAGAACGAATGAGCACAGATTGCATCCAGTACTGATGAGTGCATAGAATAGATGAGTGCGTAGAATAGATAAGTGCGTAGAATAGATGAGTGTGTAGAATAGATTAGTACGTATAAGTGCTGAATGTGTAGAGCATGGGGCAGATGAGAGTTCAGGCATGGGGCAGACGAGAGTGCAGGCGGGACTGGGGCAGACAAGAGTGCAGGCGGGACTGGGGCAGACGAGAGTGCAGGCGGGATTGGGGCAGATGAGGGTGCAGGCAGGACTGGGACAGACGAGGGTGTAGGCGGGACTGGGGCAGACGAGGGTGCAGGCAGGACTGGGGCAGACGAGGGTGCAGGTGGGACTGGGGCAGACGAGGGTGCAGGAGGGACTGGGGCAGACGAGAGTGCAGGTGGGACTGGGGCAGACGAGAGTGCAGGCGGGACTGGGGCAGACGAGAGTGCAGGTGGGACTGGGGCACGGGGCGGGCTGGAATGCATGAATGCGTGGAGCGGACCGGTGTGTATAGAGCAGACTGGGTGCATGGAGGGGATAGGAGTGCATGGAACAGACTGGAGCGCATAGAATTGCATGACAGATATAATATTGTTTGGAATACAGAGAACGTTTGAAAGAGCATTTAACCCATCACATCACACCACCACGCTTACTCTCTCCTTTACATCACCACTCAACTAGAACACAGAGATACTATGACACCATTCGGTATAACTGTTCTCATACCAACATCTGCCGCTCACTCCACATCATGCTCAGTAAACACTGCTGGTTACACACCACCCAGCCAGGCGTTCTCCTCAGGCCTAACGCAGCCACATCCGGTCTGAATAAATCCTGTCAGAACGAACACATACTCCTGATCTCTCAACCACCACACCTACCGCTAAGAAGCAGCTATTACACGAATACTGCACGAGCTGCACACATACCCGGTGCTCACACGTACCATTTGACTCCCTCTACTCTCTCTACTGATCTGAACTTCGGTTCCCAAGGGTGTTCAACCTACCAGCGCCTTCAGGCCATACCAATGGTATACAAGGCGCTATATAAATGCAAAATAACATAACATAACATATATGGGGAACAATACTGAACATTTGTTTCCAAAGACTATTTTATAAATAAAACTTGTAAGACTTTTATCTTTGCCACAGGACTTTGCAAAAATGTGAAAAGTTAACTGTGATTTTATGGGCTTTAATTTAAGATGTCATAGACTTCACTGACACATGGGGAATAGAGATGGCAGATAATTGGGTATTATAAGGAAAGTATCCATGATGCCATTGCAAATTTTAATACTTACATCCCTTATGATAATCCACGCCCATGTATAAAGTTATAGAATTCTAGGCTGAATCTTTCATACTCAAAATGACTCAAAAGTATTAAAAGGGGGTGAAACAATGTCTCACAAATTAGAGGATCGGACAGCTATGCTCTACACAAAATATGTAACCTGCCTATATAATTTGTTAAGATGATTCAACTGTATAAATTTATGATGCATGGCAAAATTGGATTTGAGCTTGTAAGAAGATTCAATTCAACACTACAGCTAAGTCAATGCCCAGTCTGGGATACTGAATGGAAACGCTTATTGATATATCTTTATGTCCAGTTCATGAGTTCTGGATGACTACCCCTATATAACACCCCTCTCTTAAATTCCCCCTGACCCCACTGAGCCAAGAAGTAGTTCTGTTTTGCAAGTCTAAAAGGTTTATTTGAGAAATAAGACAAAATATAGATACCACGCTTTTATAATAAACTAATAATCGATACCACCCTTATAAATATAATGTTAATCAACAATGGGTAATCTGACACTAGCACACTTCTATATAATCAATGAGGAGTTAGTATAGGATGGATCAAGTAGCAAAAATACTTTTATGATTTCAAGGGAAAAGCAATGAGGAATAAAATGCAGTACAGAAATACTTGAGATGATTTTAGCAAAAGATAATATAATCACTTTTTCTCTGGCAATTCACCCCCCTCCCCTATGCAATGTAAGAAACGGAAGGAGATGGAAAGAGGAGCACACAGTTCTCAGGAATGCAATCAAATACAGTACGAAATTCAGTTCCCCCCCCCCGCAAGCTTAGAGGAAACAGGTAGGAGTTTGAAACACAGGCCCAAAATGCTTTTAAATGTGATGGCAATTGATGGGAAAATGTGCCAACTGATTTTAATTCCCTCTAGAGATTCAGGGTGAGTGGGAGATGCGTGTTGATATTAGTTCAGGCTCACTTTAGCAATGCTCTATGAGTTATTACCAAGTTGCAAACGGATTTTAACAAAAGAAAGAATGGAGCTGCTATTTTGACAAGTGGAGAAAATGAGCCAAAATCACAAATCGCAGTAAATTTCGCGAGTGCTTGAATCGTGATTGCGGAAAAAGTGTAAGAAGTAGGAAGTCGGTTTTAGGTTCGTTGGAAAGCTTAGATTCTAAGCTTTCAGATGAAAGTTAAACCAAGTTCCTAGGATGAACGAGATTCCAGAGATATGAACGATTTTGTAAGGGTCCTTTTTCAGATTTAAAGTAACTCAAATTGACAAGTGACAGCTATGCAGCTGCAGAATTGACAAGTGACAGTGGTGCAGCTTTACAAAATGACAAGTGACAACTTCTAGGAGGCAGTTCTGGTTAGATTAAAATAGTTTGGATTAGATTATTTTAAACTAAGAGCTTATTTCTGTCACAATCTGACCTAAGTACTCACAATATATTTTGGAAGGACTGGACCTCGTCACGGATCTGATCAATCAGGCTAGCGGCACTTCACAGCGATCTGGTCTCTGGGTCTGCGGTTCTGCACGGTCTGGTCTGGTCTGGCACTGGTCTGGTCTGTCCGGATACAGCGGTCTCTGCACGGCTCCTGGATCTCTGCACTGGTCCTGGCAAAAGTTCTTGGCAAGGGATTCAAGCAGCTCGCCCGGCTGTGACTAGCTTGCAATGATTTGAGACCTGCTGCAGAGAACTCAGCTTGTGGTTTTAGGCCTCTGATTTAGGTTCTAAAGTATAAGTTCTAGGTTCTGGAGTATGTAGCTGGAGTCAGTCTGGAACTGGTATCTTCTGGATGTTGTGTGGTCCGGCAAAACGCTCCGCAGCAACTGGATTTGAATGTCTCTACCTGTCCCAGCAGTCTCTTTGTATGTGTTTTGGAAAGTGGGTGTGTGCGTTGGTCATAACTAAGCCTGCCCCTCTCACTTATCATTGGCCAAATTCTCCCTCTCTCCCTTGATTGGGGGAAGGAAATGTGAGTCATGGTGATGCTGTTTTATGGCCTGCAGAAAGGACACTCCCCTGTCAAACTGCACACAAATCTATATTTCACCCAAATACATATTCCACAGATACACAGTTGTTTGTCATTGCATACACACATCATGCATTACTGATGGCAGGCACTGTTCCGACGCTGGCGTTTCTAGGAGCTTGGGTAAAGAAATGGCAACTTTTTGCGCTTTTTAGTAGCTTTCCCCATATCGGATTTTTCTCCAAATTTATACAATTGTGTGCAAGGCATATGGACATTAATTGATGAAGTGTCAGATTTTTAACATGCAGACATTTGGAGTGAGACCCTATTTTCCGCTCGCAACCCTCCAGAATACACCACAGGGTCCTAAGGCATCTCAAAATGTTCACAGAAAATTCACAAAAAATATTGATATTACTTATATAATTCTGACACGTCCGCACTTTGAGTTATCTATCTTTTTAAAATTATGCCCTGGTCAAAAAGGGGTGTGTCTTCCCAGGTCACATGGTGGAGAAACCAGTCTATCCACTTTCTTTAAGCTCAGCCTGTCCTCTGAGGGGGCTGCCCCTCCCCGTTTCTGCCAAGAGCAAGCCACTTTACGACCCCCCCCCCCCAATAAACCATCTGCCTGAGTCAAGGAAGGGCTTTGTTCAAAAGGAAGCCATTTACGACCCCCCCCCCCAATAAACCATCTGCCTGGGCCCTTTGTTTAGTTTCCTGCAGTCCCCAGGTAATTCAATCAGAGAGTGTGTGACCCCCTTTTGACAGGGGCAACATAATGCAGCAAGGCCTGGGAACCTGTCAGGCAGAATTGGAATCTCTTTAAGCCAGTTTTTAGCTACATGTCATTTTGGGTTCCCAGTTTAAATCAAACTTACAATGTTTACACATGCAGCTAGAATGCTGATTCTAAGTTCAAAACTATGACATTTCAACATTGACAAACTATGTGACACTCAAAATTAGGTCACTCATTTATTCTAAGCATTTCGATTTTAGTGTCTTTCAGTTCAGTTTAGCACTCAGCCAGTCTTGTTATCAACATTATTTTGGGCTCTTCATCTTCCCAGATTTTGTAGGCACACAAAATTCCATTCTGCCAGATGTCTGCTGGTGTTCAGTGAGATTTTTGGATGTGTTGCAATGTTTGAAAATAGGCATTTTGAGCTGGCATTCAGAGAAACCAAAGGTAATTTTAAAGCGTTTTTTTTTTCCTAACAGGCGCTGCTGTTCTACCTTTGGCACCCATTCCACTCATGGCACCCTGGCCCATCATGCTCGCACTGGTGGGAGGCAAGTTAGGCAACCATTTTGGTGTGCGCACAAACTGTGTGGTTCTCCTGGATTCTGGCACACATGTGGGCTTTTTGGCCATCTTGGATTTTGTAAGCCCACAGCACAAAATGTTGCAGCATGATAGCTCAAACGTGGGTCAGGACACCCAACAAGCTAAAGTAACTGTGGGATGTTTTGAACATTGTAAAACTCACATCATAAATCTGACATCCTGCCCTTGAAATCCAACCAGCTGAGAGCGAGGCAGGACTATCACCCCTGACCAATCCAGTGGGTTAGAGGCATGCTTAGCTAAGCTTGCCCTACCATATATTTCTACAATGTCACTATGCAGTATAAATAAGAGTCCCTGACAGGACTCTAGACACTCTCTCATGAATTTTCTGCGGCTGCGTTCCTGATTTGCTCCATTCATCTTGCTGATTCCAGATTTCACTACAAGGCCAAAGCATTGCTGAGCCTACTCCAGCAAGGCCAAAGCATTGCTGAACCTATCCCAGCAAGGCCTCAATCCTGAAACCCCACTAAGAATCTCAATACCCAACGGGAGAAGCAGTGGTATTCTTTTTTGGGAAGCATCCTGAAATCAGCCGGCTTGCTGCCCACTACCTGCTTGCCCACTAACTGCCTCCAGTGGTACCTGTGCCATCCAGTGACCCGAATTGCCCAGCTGTACTTGCCATCCGGTGACCAGAATTGCCCAGCTGTTTCTTGTAAGGTGCGCCCACCGTGTGGTGACCAGATCCAGATGGCTGTTCCAAAATTCCAAACCTAAGCGTGGAATGTGAGTATCTCCCCATCACAGAGAAACACATAGTCTCCCCATCTTGACCCTTTTGTCTCTATTACACTCTCTAAGCAATCGTATTTATACTCTGGTAACTTATTAAAACTGTTAGAATTCTCTGTGCACCCTGTCCTTGTTTTATAATTTCTATCGCCATCTCTCTTTTCATTTCTGTCTGGTGTAATTCATAAGCCCTTAGTTATATTTTGAGTAATCAAACTAATTTCCATTTAAAGTTGAGCACTGGGGTGATAAGGTTGACCTCGCAAATCAACCTTGGAGCTTACTGTGTTCCTCTTTAACAATATAGTCTAGATAATTTAGTTTAAGTAATATTTGCCTTTCTTTCAAAACAGAAGTTTTAATTTTAACTGCTCTATTTTTCCTAAAACTGAACCCCATTCCACCCCGAAAATCTCATCTAAATCTTCAGCTTCCACCATTCTTTCATTTTGTTTTTGTCCCTGTGATATACATCTGTTCCCCAGATCAAAAACCGCATTGCATTTTCAGTATTTCACCCGTTTTTATATAAAAACGTTTGGGTAATTTTAAACAGGACTTGAGAAAATTGCAACTTTCCAACCTGTCATTCGGCTGCAGCATGTTCTAACTTTCCACTCATTTTCGAATTGAATGCTTCTTGTTGATCCATTGCATTGTGATTGCTAGTGTTTCTGCATTCTTGATGTTGGGAGAAATCATATTTGCCTCACACATTTAACCGCACATTCATTATTTATTTGTCCATTTCCGAGTGTCATTTCATGCCTTAGCAAAGGGGAAGGTTGGATTTTGATTCTGTTTTCGGCCCCTTATTCCTGACTACCTGCTGCTTCTTTCTTTCTATACAGAATCTGATTAATTCATGGTTAAGGGAACTTTGCAACGAGAAACCTTACCTTGGGTGGGGGAAACCTTACCTTGGGTGCTATCTATCCTAATTCAAAAAGTGTTCCTATTCACTTGTGCTTTGTATATGTTCTAGGAGAAGGTTAACCATGTGTATTGCTTCCATTTTCATTGTAATTATCATCCCATTGGTGATTGCTGCCCCATATGAAAATTGTATGTTTTCCATTGAATCTTAAAGTAAATAAAATATTGAATTTTCATCAACTAGCCTGGTTTATGGTCCATTGTGACCCGGGGTATTTTAAAAAGGGGTGTGAGATGAGTTGTGTACCATCTCAAATTGAATCCGCATAAAATAAAGAGAAAGGCATCTCAGTTGTGCGCTACATACTAGGCTGAGACCAAGGTGTGTGTCGCCCGATTGAAACCCTTAACAATCCAGACCTGCATGCTTCCCGACCTCCTACTGGTTTCACTGACCCCGATCGTGACTCTTCATTCAATAGACCCAGATGTTGACGCATAGCAGGGGATGACACAATCCACAGAAAACAGCTCACGGTCCCTCCTCAAGATATGGTCGATAACGATAACATATGCATTTCCTTTGCTACATTTGGAAACAAAGTAGGTTAAATCATTAAATATGTATGCATTCTAGCCATGCAAATCATTCCCTTTGATACCGAGCCCACATCTGTAAGTTGTCAGTTCTCAGGGCATACATTGTTGTAATATCAACTGAACAAGCATTCCCTTGACTCTTTTGTGCAATTTGTCATATAAATACTGAACTTCTAAATTGCATTCCAGTTCCTCAGAAAACGAATTCACTAATAAGTGACCTTGCCCAATGCACAGCAAATCCCAGCTACACACCTAGTAAATGATTAATTCTAAGGTCAAAAGTCTTAGTCATCTCTGCCTTTATAATTGTCACCTTTAGCGTAAAACACAGAACAGAACATTGGATCTATTGGGCATACTGTTCAGCATGGATCCTATTGGAGTGATATATGTTGCATTAATGTTACCCCCAAATCAGTACACATGGGCCATGGTTACAAACACTTTAATGTTAGTGTGAGGGTTCTGAAAAATGAAATGAAGAACCAAGTGAAATGTGCAATCTATACTTAGTGATTCCAGCATGCAACAGGCATACTTGTTAAACATAAAGCGCTGTAGTCATTCTCATGTTCAAAAAATTATTTTATGCAAAACAGCCAAGAACCACCATTGGCGCTGTTTGTCACCTTCCTCGTAGGGCAATTTTGAAAGCGTTATTAGGGGCATATTAGACTGTCCAACTAGGAATGCTAACCTTCTGTCAGACATTATTTCTTGGTTTATTCTAGTTTTTCAATGTGCTTTGCTCAATAAGAGAAGTTTAACATTCTTATGACTACAATATATACTGGAAGGGATCATTAGAAATGAACATTTCAAAAATGTAACAAGCATCAGTTTACAAATGATTAATGTCCTTTTTTAATTGCTTCTTTAGCTGAGAATTCACACCATTTTGTCTTTCAAAATATCCTTGCTCCTCGGAAATGGTTGTGCTGAGATCACCACCAATGACGTGTTTCTTCTGTGATCATGAAGGCAATGCTTAATTTTGCATGCTGGCTACCACAGGGATGCCCCTGTTGCTGCTGCTCTCATTCTACTTTTAACTATAATAAACAAAGTCACCCGCCTCAGGTTATCTATGTTTTTACTCTGGTCATGCTGCTGTCAGCAATGACCGGAGAGTTCTATGACATCGAAACTGCCAATAAGACTCTCCCCAACAGAAGAAGAGAGGGGGAGAGTGAAAGAGAGAAAGTGAGGGAGAGAGAAAGTCTAACATTAAGACTAAGCGAGACAGTGAGAAAGAAACAGAGCACTGAGCATGAGAAAGAGAGAGAGGGAGAGAAACAGAGAGAGAGAGACAGAGAAATGGAAAGAACATTCTAAATTGCACTGTGATATATCTGGTACAGCTACTGTTCCGTATATCATGTAACATGCCACATTTCCAGTCAGCTGTTAGTACTTCTAGGCCATACCAATGCTACATAATGTTCTCTAGAAATTACACGTGAGATGACATAACCTTGAAGCCCAAAGGGCTTCTTTCATTTCCTTCATTACTCCGGGGAAGGTAGAGCTCAGAGGAAATCAACTTTAGAAGTACATCATTGGTAAGGAGCGCGATGGGTGGGTAAGGATGTTAGCCGCATTCTAGAGAAACCAAGGTGGGTTGATGGAGGACATTGCCATACATCTGGAATCATTAACTGCTGCAGAGGCTGTAGAGAATGTGATGCAAGCCTTGATCTGCATGGAGAAAAGTCCATTCGACTCTATCAAAAGGTTTCTCTGAACTGAGTGAAAGACTGAGTGCTTCCTGCTGTCGCTGCTGTACCGGCAACATTAAATGAAGCAGGCCACTGACGTGCTCATCTCACTGCCCGCGGCCCACAATCTTGCATAGGACTTTATTCACTTGAGCAAACCCCTCAGCAGACCTATTGAGGAGTGATATGGATCCTTAAGAGAAACATTTCTCTGGGCTTTTAATTCCTTACATGCGACTGACATGGGCGCTTGTGACATAGGTGAGGGAGGTCTACACTGTCTGGATTGTATTAAGACCTTCTCCATGTATGAAGCAGTAATGTACTGCAATTTCATGCAGAATGTTAGTGTGGAGCCATCTCTCCAGGGGTATCAAATCATGTGTTGCTATCCCATCGTCTAAATGTTGAAAAATCCTGCAATTACATCCTTAGAACCTATATGCTAAGGCGCAACCAGCAATGCCACTGTAAGTGAAAAGGAAGTGAATTCATCTGAACCAGACCTCTCTGAACATCGTAAGATGTCAAAGCGGTTCCACGTAATAATGTCCCCTCCAAAATATCGCCGTGCAAAAAAATCGCGGAAAAATTGCCGTTTTTTGTGGGGACATTATTACATGGAACATACAGGAGACACCCCTGCAACGCCCAAACTCTTTTTTAACTTTGCATGGAGAGCGGGGGACACCCCCGCAACCTCCGCCTGCCCCTGTGCCTATGTATATGGTCACCTATATAATGTTGCCATGACTTTTTCCCGGCGACCATATATACAGGGATATTATTACCTGACACCGTCATTGCCATCTTAAGCAGCCAGATATTTCCCTTCCACTAGTCCTCCTCTTTGCGATCCTGTTGCGAATGCTCTTAAATCTTCTGCCCTTAACCTGATTCTTATGTTTGCTTATTAGACTTGTTAGCTGTATCCGTGTCTCATGACAGACACCAAAGCATGTTCTCAGTTTATTCTCTGAATGGTTGATTGAGATGTTCCTGGGGGTGGGCAGTCATAATGTCGACAGTCAAAATGTCGACAGTCAAAATTTCGAAAAATAAATGTCGAAAAAAATAATGTCGACAAATAATAATGTCGACATTTTTTCGATATTTTTTCGAAATTTTGTATTTATTGTATGAATAAATAAATAAATATATATATAACTAAGATGTGTTGAGTATGAGGGGTGGGGGGTGTGGGGGGGTGGCAGGGGGTCTTGGGTGAGAGGGGGTTGGGGGGGACCCCCCCAATAGTAAATGATACTCTTTTTGGTTATTTATTTATTGAAAAAAAAAAGAAATAAATAAATATATAATTAGAATGTGTTGAGTATGAGGGGTGAGAGGGTGGTTGGGGGGGGTGTGGGGGGGTGGCAGGGGGGTGTTGGGTGAGGGGGGGTTGGGGGGGACCCCCCCAATAGTAAATGATACTCTTTTTGGTTATTTATTTATTGAAAAAATAAATAAATAAATAAATATATAATTAGAATGTGTTGAGTATGAGGGGTGGGAGGGTGGTTGGGGGGGGTTGGGTGAGGGGGGTTGGGGGGATCCCCCCAATAGTAAATGATACTCTTTTTGGTTATTTATTTATTGAAAAAATAAATAAATAAATATATAATTAGAATGTGTTGAGTATGAGGGGTGGGAGGGTGGTGGTGGGGGGTGTGGGGGGGTGGCAGGGGGTTTGTTGGGTGAGGTGTTGATAGTTTTAAGTGACATTTTTGTTTGTCGACATTTTTTTTTCGACATTATGACTATAAACCGTTCCTGGGTCACGGTTAGGTCATTAAATACCTTTAGGCCTGAGGTGATTGTTCACAAATTGATTCGTTAGGTGGTTGCTTTTACCTAATTCATGTTACTGGCAAGTTTATATAGTTAGCCTGTATTACAAACAGGGCATCAAGCTTATGAGTCTAAATGTGACCTCTTTGCTTAGCTTCCATTTTGTGTTCTGTGCTCCCCTGTGGAAAATGTCACCCCTTGTGCTGGCTTTTGCAATGTCCCCACCGACATGATCTGGAATAGAGGCACTGCGCTTAAGTTTGAAGTATTTGAGTATTTTTTATTGCCTTACACAATATGTGTCTGAAAGATTCGAGTGTATGGGTTCGAAGCATGACTAGCGCGCTATTGACCACTGATATTCTTTTGACTATGCCAGGCTGCGTCCACCATGCCACAAAGCCCACCCAGAAAGGGCTTTGAAAATTGAAAGCGAGAATTAAACTGGATTCTGGTGAATCGCGCGCTACCTTCCCAATGTTTATAAGCTATGTGATAATAAGCAATTGATTAAAAGTCCTGCAGATGTGTTTTCCAATAACTGGTTTATTCTTAATATCGTCAGCTGACACGTGTTTCGACCTTAGTCGTTCTCAAGGCTGACAGAAAAATTGTTGTGATGTCATTAATAAATAAAATAATGATATAGTACAGATGATATATGCAAAAGTCCATACAATGGTTGATGCCATACAGGTCAAAAGTAAAATATTTTCATAGTACATGTCTACATATATTTGATTACATGTATATGAGTATATAATATTTTTCATAAGAAAAGGTTGTCAAATTCATTGAGTAAGTTATGTTACGTACCCATCATCATTTCAATGATGGAGGGTGATGCAGAAGCGAAAAAACAGAACACAAACACATATTTGCGATCATGGTCACATAGATTGAATATTATTAGCATGTGAGCAATGAAGTACATAGTCGTGCGATGCACTTCGCTAGCACCCAGCCATTAAGTGAATATTTGTTAAGGCCTGAGTACTCACTGAGTTAGCCATATTAACCCTCAAATGGTGGTTGTTGAATGTATTAGTTGTCTATCTGCAAGTGCTAAGATCTGAAACATTGTGTTAATAATGTGCTGTCTTTTAAATTAAAGCTATTTCACCCATTGTGTTTGCTCATACATTGATGTAGGACGGTTGGATGGAAAGACCATAAACCCCATTTGGGATGGCATACAGCAGAGACCTACAGCCACAGGTGACTTCAATTGCTAGGGTGCTGTTGACATTAATGTATTAATGTTGGCATTCGGGATTAGTTAAGAGCAAGTAAAAAGATTATTAGAGCAAACAAGTTACCACAAATATTTCTTAAGCAGCCAAATACTTTCAGATCCCTCAATAAGAGTCATTCAGTTAAAACGAGCTAAGCCAAAGTCAATAGGCAATAGTCTAGATGGGCTGAAGCACTTCCTTGAAGTTAAGTAGAAAAGTATTTGCACAATGTTTCAGAAGTCTTTGAAGAAAAAGATGAATCAATGTAGGGCCACAAGCTGTTAGACTTGTGAGAAGTAGAAGATGCAAGCAACTCTACAGCAAGGGTAGAAAGGGCTGAGTGCATAGAGGGGCTGAGTGCGTAGAGGGGACAAGTGCATTGAGGGGGCAGGTGCATAGAGCCGATGAGTGAGCAAAACAGGTGAATACATAGTGCATGTGAGGGCATAAAGCGGACGAGTGCCTGGAGCGAACGAGTGCCTAGAGCGAACGAGTGCCCAGAGTGGAACTGACCTGTTACTAGAGCGGACGAGTTGCGCAGAGATACTGAATGCATAGAGTGGATGGAACGAGTGAAATGGAGCGTGTGGGGCAGACCAGAGTGCATGCGCAGAGCAGACTTGAGCGCGCAGGGCGGACTGGAACGCATGAGTGCATCGAGCGAACCGGAGTGTGTGGAGCAGATTGGGATGCATGGAGTGGATAGGAGTGCATGGAACAGACTGGAGCGCATAGAACTGTGTGACGTATATAGTATGGTTTGGAATGCAGAGAACATTTTGAAAGAGCATATGACACATCATATCACACCACCACGCTTACTCTCCCCTCTACACCACCACTCAACTAGAACACAGAGATACTATGACACCATTCGGTATAACTGTTCTCATACCAACATCCGCCGCATACTCCACACCACTCTAAGTAAAACACTGCTGGTTACACACCCCCCAGCCAGGCGTTCTCCTCAGGCATAACGCAGCCACACTCGGTCTGTATAAATCCTGCCAGAACGAACACATACTCCTGATCTGTCAACCACCACACCTACCGCTAAGAAGCAGCTATTACACGAATACCGCACCAGCTGCACAAGTAGCCGGTGCTCACATGCACCTTTTGACTCTCTACTCTCTCTACTGATCTGAACTTCGGTTCCCAAGGGCGTTCAACCTACCAGCACCTTCAGACCATACCAATGGTATATAAGGCGCTATATAAACGCAAAATAACATAACATAACATAACATAACATTTGTGAGCTCTTGGTGGTAAGTGATGACTCACCCTTTCTCCTCCTGGATCAGTAGATAATCCTGGTGGTTTGAGATAATATATTCGAAGAATTATACTGTCAAGTCTCCTCTATCGTTACACATGAGGTGATCCAATTGACATTGTTATCATGAGGCCAAATAATAAAAATGAAGTAATATGCCCTAATTATCTGGCAATCTCCTACAGTTTTATCAGCCACATTAATATAGAGTGTCCCATGGACATGTTCGGCGATAGAGGAGTGAAGATGTGTCTGTGAGCATCTCCGTGGGAGCGGCATACATCCTGATCAATATTCTGGTATTTTGCCTAAAACCTGAACCGTTACCTCGCTAGCTGTGAGTTACATCCGAGAAGAAAGTAGCGAAGAGATAGAAGATGTGCTGGCGGTGGGAGTCGCAGGTTGTGCGGGGATGAAGGATCAGCCTGCAGAGACTGCCATTTTTCAAAGTTTACTGATGCCTGGGGCACGCTTCGAGGACGAGAAGCTACGAGCCTCAGAACCCCCCCTTGAATGAGGGGTGGACGAGATGCTTAGAACTGCAGACCGAGCCAAGGAGCCTGCGTGTCCATGACATTGTTATATCAGGCTGGGTGGCTAGGATACTACGAGCCTCCACCCATACACCCATGCAGGCGACCCTTGGACCGCCGCAGAGATGAGAAACATCCCAGCTCGATGGGGCTTATATAATTCAGACCCACGAAGAATGGGGATCGCCCAGTGACTGCGGATTGAAGAGGCACTCTCCCCACAGCAGACGCGCAGAGAGGGACCTGCGTCCCTAATCCCGGAATGGATCAGCAGAAGAGCTGATCAGCTTGGAGCGCAGCCCAGAGCTTCAAACACACTGCTCCCGAGCCGCAGCAGGAAGGGCGAACATTCTGGCAATCGGGGACGGCAAGGCGCAGAACTGGTGCAGACAGGAAGGTAATGTGGAGTGGGGCCACCTAACACTTTAACAAGATCACAGACAGCAGGGGCGGAGGTCCGCAGCAGCTTCTGCTGCATCGTCAGACTCTGTAGGTAAGGGGAGCTGGTCACAGCATGGCTGCAACATATTATACAGCCCACAGCGGGCAGTTGGGATGCATTGGCAACAACGCTCCCCACTGTCTGAAGAGTGAGCACGTCTCCGTCCCCCAGACCTCCAAATAACACCCCAACACACTATTGTACTCCCTGCATACTGGCCTCTGCTCAATTCCTGGCACTACACAGACCCTGGACCAAGATCCACACAGCCCGCCACTGACATTTGCGGTGTGTGCCCGGATCATTTGCCACCAATGGTCGGGCCCGCAGGACCCTCTTGACAGCTAGCACAGGTCCTGCTGCGGCCCGGCTGCTACCACACTATGTTATGTTATGTTAATTGAATTTATTAAGCTCACGTACGCCCAAAAGCATCATGGCGCTGACTGCGTGAAAAGAGATTCTAGTAAGATATCAGGAAACTCTAGAATAATAAGGTTTTTAGTAGCCGGCGGAAAGTGAGGTGATCAACAGTCCCCCGAAGAACAAAAGGGAGGGCATTCCAAGCTTTTGCAGTCACCACCGAGAAAGCTTGTCCACCCTTCCACGACAGTCTGATCCGAGGGACCACCACAAGAAGAGCGGTCTGAGAGTGGAGAGAGCGAGTAGGCACATAGCGCAGAAATTTTGCCTGCAGGTATTCTGCCCCAAGGCCATAGAAGGCACGATGAACGATACATAAAGACTTAAAGAGAATCCGATTTTCAATGGGGAGCCAATGAAGCTGCCTTAGTAGTGGAGATATATAGGCTCCAAATGGGGTCAAAGAATGTCTCTAGCAGCAGCATTCTGACAAATCTGGAACCTATTGATCAGATAGCGGGGCTCTGCCAGATAAAGTGAATTGCAGTAATCCAGCACACTCAGGACCAGTGCTGCCACAACCAGGGCCTGACACTTTACAGGAATAAAAGGAAGGACTTTCCGAAGAATACAGAGCTTAAAATGGCCCGTTTTTCAGACCTTCGCAACCTGCTCGTCCAAGGAAAGGGGGGGCAGAGATCTTAACACCTTAATTCCTTGGGGACGAAACAGGCGTAGGGAGAGGGACAAGAGATGTAGGCCAAAAATCGGCAGTCCAAAACAAACAAAGGGAGGTAGTCCCAATGACCAGGACCTCGGTCTTACTGCCATTTAGATTCAGCCAATTTGTCGACATCCAGGCCCCCAGTTCCTTGAGACACTTCCTCAACCGGATATCTGTATCCGATTGGGTGAGGTCAAGGCGGACCGGGATTTGAGTGTGGTCAGCATATGAATAGTAACGAAACCCATGAGATAAAATAAGAAGCAGAAGAATTAGCCTAATCTGTGAAAACTAGTATTAGCCTATTTTTTGCATAACTGAATTAGCCTATTCTGTGCACATTTGAATTAGCCTATTCAGCTGAGACGTAATTATGCTCCCATTAGTACATGTATCTTACCACTCACCACTGTTGCATGCCCGACTCCTGTCTATATTGCTCAACAACTGATAGTGAAAGCCCAATGCTAGTACTACTTGACTTCCATACATCTGACCTCCAAAGCTTATCTGGAGACCAACCTTAGTCAATGGTATCCCTGAATACCTACCTGACCGCTCTGCTTGACTGACTACTGCTTAGTAATTACTATTTCATAATTATAAATTATGCTTAATTTACTCAGCTCCCTACCATATTACTCTTAACTCTATAATGGCCCAGTCCACTACCCAGTCAAATAGCCTGAATCATACTCAATGGTCAGGTAAACCTAACACTGTACCACAGCAGCCTCCTATGTATGATTGCCAACCTTGTAACACTATTGATAGAAATGAAAGACTCTGCACAAGACTAGCCAAATTATATGAACCTCTAGCAAGAACTTTTGCCAGTCCAAATAGTAGGGCAACTAACTTACATTCTAAAACCTACAATAGCAGAGGAAAACGCAACCATAGCCCTCTGCCAGTATATGCATCATTCAATCACACCACTCCCAAGACCCAAAGCATAGAAGTCTCACCCTTTCCAGCATCCACCAACCTAGACTTTAAGGGCGCTTTAATAACCTCCAGGTCTCTGGTTGCACATGCAACTGAGATATCTGACATTATCCAGTCAGAACACCTGGACTTCCTAGCAAACACCGAATCATGGCTACATGCTGCCGTATGCCCAGCCATTTCACTGGCCATTCCCAATGGCTACACTATTTTAAGATCTGACAGAAATGAAGCACGAGGAGGTGGTATTGCCCTTATGGCTAAAGCCAATCTACCAATTAGACTAGCCCCATCCCTCGACATCAAATCATGTGAAAATCTCACAGCTAAGCTTACTATCAACAACTCCCAGACTCTCACGATCCATCTGATATACAGACCTCCAGGCCACATTGGTACCTTTGAGGAAGATATATCCAACATCTTTTCTAACAATCTAAAAAACTCCTCTCAAGTTCTCCTATTAGGGTACCTGAATCTAGGCTGTAATGACATAAAAGACACACATGTATCTAGCGAGGCTAACACCTTAATTGAACTAGGCTTTACCCAGAGAGTGCTACACCCCACTCACAATAAAGGTAGAACACTCGACTGGGTGGCAGATTATAACTGTAATGCCTCAATCTCATCCATATCCCCCCAGATCTGGACCGACCACCACCTTGTAACCTTTGCCCTAGAAACGGTAAAACCTATCTCCACTCCAATATCACTAGCTCCTCCCATACCCAGAAGGAACAAAAAGAACATTACCTACGACAATTTGCTCCCCCTCATTCTCCCTACACTCAATGCGCTTCCCGATAATATGGAGCCCGATGCACTGGTTAAGGAATATAACGAAGTTATGGCCACTTCACTTGACTCAATAGCGCCACTTAAAATGAGGCACAGCAAACCTAAAGCACACCTCAACTCATTGTACACTCCATACTTGAAAACACTACAAATACAAAAAATACAATGTGAGGCATCCTGGAGACTACTACCATCTGAGGAAAACAAGACTAACCTTAGCACTATAACCACTCTCTACAAAAGTGAAATTCTTTTAGCTAAACATGAAACCTACAATTCTAGAATATCACAAGCTAAATCAAGTATGAAGGAACTCTTTGTTATCTTGAAAGAGCTAGAAGCTCCTACCCCAGTCCCAGACAACTGTATAAAAGATAGACCTTGGTGCTCCAACATACAGCAAGCACTAGCCATGGCATACACTTGTAAATTGATTAGAGCAGGTAAACCCTTCTTGTCCAATATCAGTTGTATCACCCTGCTCAGAGCACTTATATTGTCAAAGTTAGACTATTGTAATGCGCTGTACATAGGGGCTAATAAATAAACCATTAACAAAATCCAACTCCTCCAGAATAATGCCCTTAGAGCAGCACTTGGAATGGCTAGGAGAGAACTTATCTCTGAGATCAGAAGATCTAATAACTGGCTCTCAACACATGACAAAATCAAGCTAAAAGTTGATTCACTTGCATATAAATGCCTGAACAACGTGGCACCTTGCTATTTGACAGAAAGACTCTCCAGGAAATCCTCTACGAGATTTACTAGATTATCCAACACCAACTGCCTCTCAGTCCGAAGATTCAAGGTGTCTAGATTCGGGGGCAGCAGCTTCGCAGTCAAGGCAGCCCAATTTTGGAACTCCTCCACTGTTAGCAGATCAATCCTACCAAAACTTCTGCCAGAACCTTATAAGATGGTTCAAAGACTCTGACAAGTAAGGCCTGCTCCGTTGACACCTTTTCACCTAGAACTGACCCCTTCTATCTCTGTGTAAATAAGTTAGTAAATAACTCAGTTAATATCTACCTGCCCATGATGTTTATATCATTAGTTATCCATTGTATATGTCATTATCTCTAACCATGCCATGCCCCTGTCGCCATTTGATCTCTGCTTGTACATTGTGCAACTTCTGTATAAATCATATGTACTGTATTACTCTGATGTGTAACTAAGCTGTAAGTTATCTTATGTGATGTGCCCTGATACCCACGGGTCTGGGGCGCAAAACAATTAAATAAATAAATAAACAAACAAACAAGAGGTCTAATATAGATATTAAACAGGATAGGGGACAGCGCTGATCCCTGTGTGACACCACAAGAAAGTGAGACAGGGCTAGAGTGGAATGGAGGAAGAAAAACTGACTGGGAACTGACCAGTGGCAGAGAGACGGGAGCTCAGGGTGGGATGATCGACCGTGTTGAAAGCAGCCAAAAAATCTAACAACAGGACTGCTCTGACACCACCCTGATCCACCAACCCCTCCAGGTCGTCCAGCACCGAGTTCATGGCTGACTCAGAGCCTCTCCCAGGCCGAAACTGAAATTGAAACAAGTCAAAGTACTGGGACAATTCCAAGAAAGTGGACAGAAGAGGGGATACCAGTGCTTCCAGGGCCTTCATTAAAAAAGGGCAGGATTGAAATTGAACCACAGTAGGGAAAAGAACATGCCAACACAGCGGGCCCGGAAGGGGTGCACCTCTACAGCAGGTAAGACCGCTCAAGGCGCTCTGGTGGCCCAAGGTGGAGTCTGGACCCAGGGGGAGGAAGGTGGGAGGAAGGTAAAGGGAGATATTCGCTCTGCAATGGCATGGCTGGGCTGCAAAGCGTAATGGCAGTGTGTATGCGACCTATCTGAAGGATAAGATCTGAGTCGTAGTGCGGAGGTGATAGAAGACCCTAAATTTACAGCCCCTATGTCAATTTCTTCTCGTCAACCCGCTTGGCTGGACCCCACCCCGCAGAGAAACCAAGGCTCATATATGTTGGTGGACTGAGAAACCTAAAGTATAACAAATCGCAGTGAATGTTGTTGGACATCGGGGCACGCCGCATTGGCTCCCACAGTCTGGGAACTCAGTCCCGTCGATGTGCATTGCTCATTGTCCAATTACACTTTGAAGGGGTTTATCAGAGCATCTATTGTGGTGCTCCTGCTCATATTATACATAGGTCTGAGTAATGGGCTCAGCTGACCCAATCACACATTATGGTCAAGGAGAAACAGAAAAAATCAACAACGCAAAGCATGATGGAACAATATGCAATGAGTGTGACCACTCCCCCTGTTGAGCAAACACCACAATATGACACTTCCGTAATGGAGGAGCCCCTCTCTCTGAAGGATGTGATGGCCACTATAGTCAACTTCCACACTTCAATGGAGAAGAAAATGGACACCATAACTGCAGAAGTGTCATTCCTCTGACACGACTTACAGAAATTGTCCTCCCGAACTGGAGAGGCCGACCTTTGTATTTCTGGAGCAGAAGACGGACTTAGAAATGTGGATCAGCAAATCTCGAGAGTGATATGATCTGATATGATATGATAGGTTATTAATAATGCACTTAATACCCAGAGGCTTCTAAGCGTGGACCCTGGGATCGAACCTCTGCTGCTCTGTGTCGCTTTGCTTCCAAGCCGAGGACGCTGCCGCTGAGCTATCCTCTCGAAAGCAATGGAAGCCTGCATCGATGAGGGAGAAGGCAGGTCACATCGTAATAATGTACGCATCCTAGAGCTCCCCGAAAAAGTGGAAGGGCCTAGCATGGAGCTCTTCCTTGAGCAGTGGCTGGTGGATGCCTTTGCGCCCAAGTCCTTTTCTACATTTTCTTCGGTGGAGAGAGCTCATCGCATGCCAACAGGTAGACCTAACCCGGGATCACCACCCCGCACAGTCATTGCTAAACTGTTGAATTACAGAGACAGAGATGCACTACACCAGATGGCCCATGCGAAAGGATCTATCACATACAACGGACCTCGAATCGCCTTCTTTTCAGATTACACTCGGGAGGTGCAGCGGGCCAACTGAAGTGGTGCGTACAATCCATGAATGTGAAATATGAACTGTTGTTTCCGGCACAACAGAAAATCTACCATAAAGGCACTATGGTGCACTTTACTGACCCTCGAGAAGCCTGGAGTTGGGCCGAGCAACACATAGAGGGTGACTGGAGACCAGAAACAAAAGGAGCAAACGGCAAAGACTGAATGCACCCCAACCGAGCCCTCTCGGGGCAGATACCAAACCCACAGGATGCAGAAATGGCTGACTCTATAGAAAACACCTGAAAGGGCCACTCCAGGTGAATCTGATGTATTAGAGGTAGTGGCAACATAAAACAGTTAGACGAGCGCTCTGGTGTTCTCCAAGTCTCAGCAATGAAAGACCCATGGGGCTGCCTCGGCCCAAACAACTGTTGTGTAGCTCTGCGCACCCCCCCCCTCAGTGTGGGATAGCATTAATTAACAATATTCAACTGTTTCATGCATACTACTTCATAGGTTAACTCCTGGAGGGAAAATTATGTTCTAAGTTTAAGCTGTCACCCTGTTTCTCAGCCGCCAGCATATGTTCGGGCAACAGATGCTTCAAGTTGGGATGGAGTATGGGGAGGGGCGATGGGGGGTTTCTTTTTATGGTTCTTGTTTCAAGTTATTTCATTTGGAATAGTTATACATTCACTTACCCACATAGAGATGCATGCACAGATGACGCTACCTGCATACCACCAAGCATCCAGCTGTGCCCATGGTTCACAAGTAAGATATGTCAAGGAACAGTAATGATGGTAAATCCTGAGATTATTCACATGTAATGTCAATGGTTTGGGGTCAGGGATCAAACGTCGCCGTGTCATCCAATTACTTAACGGGCACTCCCCTGATATTGCCCTTCTAACTGAGATGCACCCTCTTCCATAGGACAAACTACTGAACGGCACAACATGCAGGCTTCTCCATGGGTTCCTGAGGGGTGTTGGATCTAATACATAAACGGCTCCCGTTCAAACTAACCTCAGTGGAATAAGATCTCAGGGGCAGATTCATATTTTACAGGGTATGATCTGGGTGGGAGCCATAGGTATAATGGCTATATATGTTCCTCCGTCACTTATTGCAGAATTGATTGACAACGTAGTGACTATAGTCGCTAAGC
Organism: Ambystoma mexicanum; assembly: GCF_040938575.1. Classification (NCBI taxonomy): domain Eukaryota; kingdom Metazoa; phylum Chordata; class Amphibia; order Caudata; family Ambystomatidae; genus Ambystoma; species Ambystoma mexicanum. Next base: position 378,601,632 of record NC_090921.1, on the reverse strand, counting down.
ACGACCCGACTGATGGATACTGGGAGGCGACTTTAACAAGGTCATGGACGTAACACTAGATCGCACAGACATACGAAATAGGAACCCCAATATACCCACCAAACTAGTGGCCTTCGCACCCGTGCTCGGACTGCGTGACGTGTGGCGAGAGCTCCATCTACAGGACTGTGGCTATTCAATTCACTCAGGGGCTCATGTCTCTTTATCTAAATTGGACTATTCTTTTCTCCCAATCCCAGACCCATACAGGGTGACTGCACCGAAACTACTTCCCGAGGCATCTCAGAGCACTAACCCCTGCTGATGAAGGATTAAGATGAATAGACCCACTCCCCCTGCCTCATCGTGACTCAACAGTTACTATCTTGGCTTTCCGGAGTTCGTAAAATTAATCCAGGATAAGACTACCGAATACTTTGAATTTAACACCACATCAGTCGATAGCCCAGAAACGATATGCGAAGCCTATAAAACGGTGCTTTCAGGGGAAATCATTTCCTGGATATCTGAAAAGAAAGAAATCACAATTACAAAAGGTTTTGGAGGCAGAAAAAGCGGTAGCCAAATGGGAAACGAAATATGTAAGTGCTGGATCACCAGATATGCATAAATATCTCCTCACGGCCAGGAAACATCTTCAAAACATTGCACTAGACAACCCCAAACATGTCACTGGGAAGCGCGTACACGCATCTATGAAAATGGGGATAAAGCTGGCAAGATGCTGGCCTGACTTGAAAAAATAGACAAAGGACACCATCATGTTAGGGAAATACAGCAATCATAAAACAGGGTGGCTCAAACTGATAGTGTGATTGTGGAGGCTGTAGTGAAAAGGGGAAACCGCACCCCCCTGGGGCCAGTCCTTAGTGCAATATAACTCCTAATCACTTTCCCTCACAAGTAAGAAACTATGCGAGACACAATGAACTCAGTCTGGAAGAAAGCCACTCACTCAGAAGATTTTATGCTTGCATTTATTTACTACATAAACTAATTAGAATCAAGCAGCAGTTTTCAATAGTTTGGGAATTAAAGTGCAAGCTGAGTAATACACATTATCAGTCACAGATGAATATGCAATTATTCTTAAGCTCCTAGGAATCGTTGATTCTGATACGATAGAATCACTCTCAGGATCCACGCCACTCAGTGCCCGGCACCGCTCAGGTGCTGGCCTAGCCCCCGAAAGCCTGCACCCGAGCGGGAATGTGACACCAGGAGCCTTTGCCCTCTAGTGCTGGCTGGTTGTCCAGGCGCTGTTTCTCTACATGCATGCTTCTCTCAAACAGCCCAGTCCTCCCTAACTGGCCCAGGTAAAGATCTCTTATTAGGGGCTGCACGTCAATCACTATGACGTACCAGCTCTTCGAGAATCTTCTAGGCCAAAACTTCCATGACGCAAAACATGTTTTCACCTGGAAAGTTGCTGCCAGTCTTGGCTCTCAGGCTCCGTGTACGTTTTTGTCAAGTGCAGGTTAACGCAAGTGCCTAGATGCTTTTCATGACAGAGGCCTTTGCAGAAAATAATGCCGCATTATACAAGGGTCCGGACTTCGTAATAGATGATGCTATACTTGAGAATGTCACACTTCCCTGTCTGTCCGAGGCACAACGTGCCCAGCTGGACGTTGATGTCACAGAAACAGAAATCACAGGAGCTATTGCCCAACTCCACTCAGGCAAGGCTCTGAGCCCTGATGGTCTCCCCACAGAAACGTGGAAAAAACTGGGAGGGGAAAAAATGGTGACTCCTCTGCACAAAAGTTTTCTCCACTGCAAAGAACAGGGTGTTCTTTCTCTGGATCTACGTACCGCTAGCATTGTGGTTATTCCTAAACCCAGGAAGCCTCCTCAATTATGCAGCACTTATAGACCAATTTCTTTAATAAATGGGGAAATGAAAATCTTGCCGAAGGTGCTTGCAGCTAGACTGCAGACAGTAATCTCCTCCCTAATCCACCCGGATCAATGTGGTTTTATGCCAAACAAGTCGACACGCATGAATATTTGGCGCATACACCTGCTGTTAGAGTGAGCACCGGTCCTTTGGGTACCCCTTGCCTTACTGGCGATTGATTTCAAGAAGGCATTCGACTCTGTTGTATGGGAAAGTCTCTGTGGATTTATGTGGAAAATGGGATTCAGTGAGACTTTTCAGAGTTGGGTTCGACAGTTATATGAAGGCCCGCAGGCGGAAGTTCGTGTTAATGGTTGGCCCTCCAAGATCTTTCCCCTGGGCAGGGTGGCGCAAAAGGAGTGCCCCCTATTGCCCTTGTTGTTTGCAATCGCCATTTAACACTTGGCCCAGCTATTCCGAAGATAGAGACATGGTCGGGGTATCATTGGCCTGGTGGTGGAGAAGATAAACTCTAGAACAATATGGAGAGTTTGGCGGATTGCAGGTGAACTGGGGTTAACCGGTCCTCTTCCCAATCAAGGGTGGAGATCTCACAATCCCCACAAGCTGCCCATACCATATTGAACTAGACCGGTTCTGCTACTTGGGGATCTGGATCTCGGCTGACCTCTCGGAGTATCTCACACACAACCTTGACCCGGTTACTGAATGTTTTTCCACTGATGTCCACCACTGGACACTACTCCCATTGAACCTACTAGGTAGGGAAGCCCTTTTTTCAGATGCTTGCACTACCACGCTTTCTATACGTCCTGCAGAATGCCCCTTTGCGGATCCCTGACCTAGAATTTAGCAGGATTGATGGTATTCTCCAGAATCTCCTGTGGGGGGGGGGCACCCGAGACTTGCCCACCGAACACTACAATGCTCGGTCTGGGAAGGGGGCATAGGACTACCATGTCTTCAGGCGTACTACTGGGCAGGCCAAATTATGGTCATTAATGATACACTCCATGGGGACCAAGAAATGCCGGACATTAGAGCAGAGATGCTAGGATTACAAGGTATGTCACCACTCACAAATCTCTATCAACCCTTAACCAGATCCTCCCAACAGACGATGCCGACACACACTAACACAGTATGGAGAGAGGCACACAAGTACATTGGTTGGGATGATAAGGTAACCCTGGTACAACCCTTATGGAGGAATGGTAACCTTGCCGAAGTAGATAAGTTACCAATCTGGCAGGAGTCTCATGGAAGGGAGGATTCTCCCCTTTGAGGATCTGGGACATAGGTCCGGACTCCCGAATACGGAACTGTATCACTATATACAACTCACTCACGCACTACATAGATATCAACACCTGCTTTCAGACATCCCACAATATTCGCCACTAGAACGCAATGTTCTCCCAGAACACATAACTTCCAAGGTCACTTCCACACTCTACAATTATATAATGGCCTTTGCAACACCGGAACTGTCTCTTCTGAAAGCGAAATGAGAAGCAGATGTGGGTGCTATTGATCCGGAAGACTGGTTGTGGTGTTGATGTGACCACGGGAGATAGCAATTACCTCTAGACTCTGTCTAGTGCAATTAAACGTTCTACATCAAGTCTATTATCCCAGGGTGGCACTATACAGCTGGAACCGGGCCACTAGCCCAAACTGTTTGCGATGTCAAGAGGGGGAAGGTACGTTTATTCACATCCTCTGGGAATGTCCTCATATCAGGAGCTTCTGGCAAAAATGCTGCAATAAACTGGCTGGGTTGTTGGGAAGAGAGGTACCAATGATATGATATGATATGGCTGAGGTGGGGGGGCAGTGCAGTGCATAGGATAACAGTAAAATAAATAAGTCAATAATTAAAAGTGCGACCAGCTGGTGGCAAGTGCAGTGGTAAGAGCAGACATCAGGGGTCAAGTGCTAGTAGGGGCTGTAGGGATACAGAAACAGTCCCTGAGTGCAAGGGTTGCCAGGGGGCAGTGCAGGTGTGCAACTGGCGGGGAGGAGAGCTGGGCTGGAGATCAGAGGACAGCCAGGTAACCAGTGCAGTTTCAGATTCAGCCAGGAGATCACCAGGGGAGAGGAGGAGAGAAAGCAGAAGCAAAGAGGAAGGTCATGAGGTGCTTCCGGAACCGGAGATGGTTCTCCTCAACTTTCAGAGAGTCAGGGAGGCTGTTGCAGAGGGAGGCCCAAGCAGAAGAAAGAGATCTACCACCAACTTGCTGCTTGGAGAAGCGACTGACCCTGAAGGAGTTCGAGGTGGATGAGCGAAGAGTGTGAGAGGGCAGATATTTAGGAAGAGAGGGTTGAAGGTATTGAGGTCCCAGGCCCCAGGAGGCCTTGTGGACAATGCATAGGGTTTTGAACTTAATCCTCGCTGCCACTGGGAGCCAGTGAAGAGATTGTAGTCCTGGAGAGATGCGATCCCTGGGCTTGAGGCCAAGGACAAGTCTCGCAGTCCTGTTTTGGATGAGTTGCAGAGGGCGGAGAGTAGAGGCAGGCAGATTTAGAAAGAGGCTGTTGCTGTAGTCCAGCCTAGAGAGAACCAAAGCTCTGGAAACAGTGAGCTTCTGGGGGAAGGAGATGAAAGGAAGTATACCTCTGAGGAGGTGCAGCTGGTAGTGTGACTTCTTAGAGACGTCAGAGATGTAAGGGGAGAAGGAAAATGTGGAGTTGAAGATGACCCCGAGGTTTATAGGTTCCATGTGATATTTTTGCGCAAAAATATTGCGATGCAAAAATATCGCCATATTTTTGCGTCAAAAATAACACATGGACCCTGCGTAACCCCCACATAATTTTTTTATGTGTGGGGGCCACCCCGCAACCGGGACACCCCGTAACCCCCGCACCTAATATTTTCGACACCAAAAATATTGCCTATGGCCGTTCCCGACGACCATATGTACGGCGATATTTTTGGTGGAGAAAATATTACCTGATACTGGTTTTTATCCTCATAGGTGGGAGCAGGAAGAGGGCCAAGAGAGGCCAGCTAGAGAGTGACAGGAAAGGAGGGAGCAGGTGTACTGATGAGGAGGATCTCGGTCTTACTGTCATTAAGGTAGAGATCATGGGCGGGACACTACTCCTGGATGGCAGACAGACAATAAGAGATGAGAGAAGGCGGAGAGGTGGCGGAAGGGAGCCTGAAAATGAGTTGAGTGTCATCCGCATAGCGCAGAAAGTTGGCACAGAGAGCAGTAATGTGGTGGGCAAGAAGTGCCAGGTATTGGTTGAACAGGCAGGGAGAGCGGTTAGACCCCTGGGGAACACTACAGGTAGAGATAGAGATAGAGGAGAGGAAGAGCCCAGGTTGGACCTGGAGGTTCGATCAGAGATGAAGGAGGTCAGCCAAGCCAGGGCCTGATCAGAGATACCCAGGTTATAACAGAGACGGTTGAGCAGGATGGCATGCCAAAGGCAAAAGAGAGATCAAGTAAGATGAGGACACAGAGGGTGTTGGAATCAAGGTTGGAGAGCAGGTCTTCATGGATGTTCAGGAGAGCTTTTTCCGTGCTTCCGGCAGCTCTGAAGCCAGACTGATGGTCATGAAGACAACCAACAGATTCAGTGTGAAGATTAAGCTGGGAGATGGCCAGCCTTTCCAGAAGTTTGCCCAGGAAAGGAGTGACGGAGATTGGAAATTAGTTAGATGGGCAGGAAGGTTAGGCAGAGGGTTTCTAAAGAAGAGGGTGCACCAGGGCATGCTTTAGGAGGGAGGGTAAGACTCCAGTTGTGAAGGAGTGGTTGCAGATATCAGCCAGAGCAGGAGTCAAGTGTCAATGTGGTCCTTAATGGTATTGGATGAACAGGGGTGAACTTGTTTTGACAAGACTTTCATAGATCGGACTTGTCTAGAACCTCCTCAGAGGAGAACAGGGGAAAGGCGGAGAAGGAGTGGGGAGAGGTGGCTGAAGAAGGGTCAGAGGAGGAGCAAGGAGTAGAGGGAGGAAGGGTAGAGGAAGAGAGAGAAGACAGGATGTCCTGAGTTTAAGAGTTGAATTGAGAAGCCAGGGCGTGCAGAGGGCCTGGAAGGGGACAGGAGAGGCTGTTGTTGGGCATTGGGAAGGAGGATGATGTTAATAGTGAAAGCGAGTGTCCCCCAATAAGGCATTTCAAACTCCCCAATGAGAGTCAATAATGGACACACCCCAAGTGGGAATGAGATCAAGACCAAGTGCGGATGAATTTAAAAGTAAAAGTTTATCTAAACCAATATAGGGCAAGCAGAGGACTCTGCAAACTCTGGGAGCGCTCTGCCAAACATCAGCAAACATTCAAATTTTGTTACAAAACCACGTCACCTATGACGTGGGAGCTAAGGGATACATGAATTGATGAGATTGGGCAGTGGAATTGGGGCACATATATATCCATAGGGGTGAAGCTCCGGGATTGGCAAGGCTTCTTGAGGTATCATCGTGATGCTTGCAGGTCAGCTGAACTCATCAGGGTGGAGCTCTGATCAGATGATGGTTGATTGATACATCTTGGACTATGCTAGCATTTGCCCTTGTGGCTACACATACTCATTCAGTATTCATTATAATTTATAATGCCCTGTAAATCCTACAAGTTGTTAATCTAATATCACAAGAGAAATAGCACATAACTCTGGGTGCTCTTATCTCATCATCATAAAAACACTATACAATGAGGGGTTACTTCAGGAGTTCATGTACACTATCAGGGGGCACATGCCTGGGATACCTCCATCATTCTGCTTTGTTAGAACTAGGGGGGGATATATTTATAGTATGTTGGTACAAGAGTAGATATACTGCCACCATGGTCAGTCGGGGTTGGGGTGAGCTTGGATACTATCTGGTCAGAGGGCACATAGTTGGTATACCAAAAAGGCAATGGGATGAGAGTCATGTTACCTATATTTCTTTTAACAAGGCCTTGGGGTGTGAAACATGCTTTATGGTGTTATTGTGGGTCTGAAAGCTTAGTGGAGGGCTGATACTTGGTGCAGGCTTAGCAGAGGGGTGAGAGGTTGCAGTTACAGCATCACATTATCACTAAAATAAGGGTCTTTAGTTGTCAGCCCGACCTGAGGCGGGGAGGAAAGTGGGGGCTGAGCATGCGGCGCTTCAGGAGAAGGGAGAGAGGGCCCTGTTGCTTCTAGCTCGTCTACATTATAGGGTTACATGCACATCATTTAAAATGCAAGGTAGGATTAAGCCAGTGTAGTTACACGTGCATCGAACATTATGCGAGGTTATGAACGTTGTATACGTTTACGTTTATCATGAATACCATGTTACAAAATAACTTCTATCAACAACAGTCTTGTTAGCATCACATCATTCACAGGGCTAAGGTTTTACATCCGGGCCTAGCCAGAGGGGGAAGATAGGTGGGGGCTGCTGTATGCGCGGTGGTACTGGAGAGGGGTGAGAGGAGATACGGCCCGTTGTCAGGTACTGTTAGGATACAGTGACATAATCTGAGACATTAGGTCTGGGGAAAATTAGTATAGAAAGGTTTTTGGAAGTTATTATGAGTTTAATTTTAAAACACCCAATTTTGCCCTTAACATTCATTGCAGTCTATGGAGAATGCCCCAAGCCAAGATGGAGGTCCTCAGTCTAAGTTCTGATTGGCTGGTGATTGTTTATAGGGAAGACAATGAACATTCTAAACTGCCTTTCATCGTCTTTGCCCAGCTGAGAGGTCGCGTATTAAGCTGCTCCTGCTTAACTTGTTCAGGGGTTTCAAGTTTCAAGCGGTCGAGCGGCTTATTTGGAAAAGCAAACAGGAATCTTGCGGAGATTCATTTTGGCACTGAACAGGAGTAAGAAGATTTCGAGTTATCCAAGAAAAAAGAAAGGTTTCAAAGACTCTCCACAAGATAAGTCCTTTTAAAACTCAAGACTCTTTCTATAATGTCATTGTAGAAGATTTAATCTGATTTTCAAGTTCATATGAAAAATATTTACTAAGAACTTTATTGCTGTCGCATGTTTGGCTTTGTTACGCTACGTTTTCTATCAAGCGTGTGGTTTTTCCGTTAACAGAAGCCTGCGCGTGAGAGACTTCGCTTGAGTATCTTGCGCGAGCTCTTTGGTGTCGCGTGATACTCTTGTGCGTGTGTTTTTACCCGCGGTTGAACCTCAGCGCGTGTGTTTGCATATTGGATTAAGCGCGTGTGGATTTTTACCTGCGGTTTGTCGTCAGCGCGTGTGCTCGCATATTGGACTAAGCGCGTGTGGATTTTTACCCGCGGTTTGTCGTCAGCGCGTGTGCTCGCATATTGGATTAAGCGCGTGTGGATTTTTACCCGCGGTTTGTCGTCAGCGCGTGTGCTCGCATATTGGACTAAGCGCGTGTGGATTTTTACCCGCGGTTTGTCGTCAGCGCGTGTGCTCGCATCTTGGACTAAGCGCGTGTGGATTTTTACCCGCGGTTTGTCGTCAGCGCGTGTGTTCGCATCCTGGACTAAGCGCGTGTGGATTTTTACCCGCGGTTGAACTTCAGCGCGTGTGCGTGCTTTCGTTTAATCGCGTGTGGATTTTTTCTGTGGTTTAATCTACAGCGCTTCAACGACCTTCACTCAGTTTGGATCCCTATGCGAGTTCAAGAGATTTCTACGTGAGATTTTTGACGCAAGTTTCAAGAACTGTTAATTTAAGTAAAGACACTCTAAAAAGAAATTTATAAGAAGAAATATAAATACTTTCCAGAAACACTAGAACTTCCATTTACTTTTAATGAACTTAAGACTTTGTTCAAGCTTCTTGAGTTTAAAGAAGATTACCTGCAAAGTTAATTTCACATTCATGGACCTACTAAGAAGGCTGAATGATCGTTGAGATTCAAGTCAACTAGTAAGGAAGTCTAGTCAGCTTATCACTTCTCTGGGCATATTGTAGAGAAGTTCCAGGTATGGTTTTTACTTTATTTGGTAAAGGATATTGATACTTAAGGTTAGTATAGTGCCTCATGAATAACAAGGTGTATTATATGTTTATGTTTTACCACAGGTGAAGAACCAGCTAGTTTTAGCTTCCAGCCTGGTGTTTGTTAATTTGTCCCTTCCCCCTTTCCCCTGGAAGTGAGGTAAACTGAGCAGTTTATAGTATCAGCTCAGAGTGCCACATTTTGGGTGGATTGTCGGGGGCTCAGCAGCTTCTGCAGACACCAGGATCTCAGCCTGACAGAATGAAAGGCCAATAAAAAAGAAAAAGTCTGCCCAAGCTGTATGAACCCCGACGAGACAGCCATGGAGGCGTTGGGAGAAATGGTTAGGGAAATTAGAGAAGAGTTACGGGTGGCTCATCGAGAATACTCAAATCTTAATAAAAGAATAGATGAGTTAAATTTAAAGGTAACACAAATACAAGAAAAGGAAGTTTCGGAAGGTGCAGGAAACCCACCTGAGCTAGTGAGAGTAGGGGAAGAACAAGAACCTAGACTTTCACGGGAAGTGGTGGGTGGTTTAGGAACTTTAGTTATGCCTGTTCCTTTGGCTGCTCCTGAGCGTTTTTTGGGAGATCCGAGAAAGTTTCAAATTTTTCAGACTCAGTGCGAATTACATTTCTTAAGTCGTCCCGAGTTATTTTCAACGGATGCTTCCAAGGTCACATTTACATTATCTTATTTATCAGGAGAAGCATCTGCGTGGGGAAGTCTCTTGGTGAGTCAAAAGAGTTTGGCTTTGAATAATTATTCCCTGTTCCAAGCTGAATTTAAAAAGATGTTTGATAAGAGACAGGTATCTCTAGAGGTAGATGGAGAACTACTGGAGTTGCGTCAGGGAGGAAAGGAGTTGATTTATTATATCACTCAATTTAGAACTTTAATTTTAGAGAGTAGATGGCCAGAGGAGAAGAGGGCTTCCCTATTTTATCGGGGCTTAAAAGATGAATTGAAAGATGCTCTGGCTGGTGTTTTGGAACGACCAACTACTTTAGATGCTCTAATTGATTTGGTGGTTCGGTTAGATTTTCGTTTAACCGAAAGACGTTTAGAGCGTAGACGTTCTCAGGGGGAAGTTAGGTTTCCAGGAAGAGTAGAGAGATCTAAGGTTGAGGTGGTGAACAGGGAAGTTAAGTCAAAGGGAAATGAGCTGCAGAGTCGGGTGAGAGGTCCGTTGTCAAAGGAAGAGAAGACAAGAAGAAGGGAGAATAATTTGTGCCTATACTGCGGTAGGAGTGGTCATTTCCTTGAAAACTGTCCTTTTACCTCCAAGAAGATCTTCAACTCTTCAGGCAGAGTACAACAAGTTGCTAACACGATACAGACAGCTTTTCCTCATATAACTGTGAACGTATCCTTAATGTTTGAAAAGAAAATCTTAGGTTCTGGGCCAATTATTATTGATTCAGGGGCTACAGGAAATTTTATGGACAGAGGATTGGCAAAGAGTTTAGGTGTTCCTTTAGTGGCTAAGAAAGAAGTTGAGCAGGTAAGGGCAGTTGATGGTACATCTCTTTCTTCAGGTCCAATCACTCATAATACAGAGGTACTTGAGATGGAGTTAACTGGAGGTCATAAGGAAACTATCTCTTTTGAATTAATTGATGCTCCAATCTTGAAAATAATCTTGGGTATGCCCTGGCTTACTCTGCATAATCCTAGAATTGATTGGAGTGCAAGAATTGTATCCCTAGAATCAACTTTTTGTAAGGAACATTGTTTCTTAGGGAAAAGTCATGGAGAGGAAGAAAGATTTGTGAATTCTGTTTCGTTTTCACTTGCAGAAAGAGGGGCAATAGGTTTTGATGTTGGAGCAGTAGTGGGTGAACTTCCTACTTGTTATCAAGATTTTTGGGATGTATTTGATGAAAAGGAAGCTGGAGAGTTGCCTCCTCATAGACTGTTTGACTGCAGGATAGATTTGGAGCCTGGAGCTATTTTACCTAGCAGTAGGGTTTATGCCCTGACAGAAAAAGAGAATGACTATTTGAAAGAATACTTAAAGGAAAATTTGGCTAAGGGTTTTATTCGGCACTCTCAATCGCCGGCTGCCTCACCATTGTTTTTTGTGCCAAAATCTGACGGTTCCCTCAGAACTTGTATAGATTATAGGGCGGTAAATAGAATGACAGTAAAAAATAGGTATCCGCTCCCTCTCATCTCTGACATGTTAAATCAAATTCAAGGTGCCACCATTTTTTCTAAATTGGATTTAAGGGGGGTTTATCATCTGGTACGAGTTCAAGAGGGGGATGAGTGGAAGACGGCATTTAAGACCAGATTTGGCCTGTATGAGTACCAAGTGATGCCATTCGGTCTTTGCAATGCCCCAGCGGCTTTTCAATTTTTTATCGATGAGGTTCTTCGGGAATTTCTTGATATTTTTGTTATTGTTTATATTGAAGATATTTTGATTTTTTCCCAAAGTTTGGAGAAACACAAAATTCACGTTCGACAGGTCTTGAGAAAATTGAGAGAGAATAATCTTTACGCTAAATTGGGAAGAGTCAGTTCCATACGAATTCGGTGGAATTTTTAGGTTTTGTGATCACTCCTAGTGGTCTGGAAATGAATCCGAAAAAGGTGGAAGCGGTTCGTGATTGGCCTATTCCAACGAAGGTGAAGGAGATCCAGAGTTTTTTGGGATTTGCCAACTTTTACCGAAGATTCATTGAAGGCTTCTCCAGTTTGGTGACTCCAATTACTCGACTTTTGAAGAAAGGAGTTCCTTTTGTTTGGGACGTTAAGGCTAATGAGGCTTTTAAAGTATTGAAGGAGAAATTCATAACTACTCCTATCTTAATTCATCCTGATACTTCCAAGCCATTTTTTGTAGAGGCTGATGCTTCCAATGTGGCAATGGGAGCAGTGTTGTCGCAGAGGCATAATGTTACTGGACAATTGCATCCTGTGGCCTACTTTTCTCAGAGGTTCTCACCAGCGGAAGAAAATTATACCATTTCAGATCGCGAGCTTCTTGCTATCAAAGCAGCATTTGAAGAATGGCGACATTTTTTAAAAGGAGCACGTCACACTGTGACAGTATTAACCGATCACCGAAACTTACTCTTTTTGAAGACAGCAAGAACTCTGACACCTCGACAACTAAGGTGGTCTTTATTTTTTGCAGATTATGATTTTATAGTTACTTTTAAGCCAGGAAATCAAAATAAAAAAGCAGATGCTCTGTCACGACAATTTCCAGAAAGTGAAGTTAAGTCGGTTTGTGAGTCACTTCCTCTGATCGCTCCAGAACGTTTTGTTCTTGCTGGAATTGAGAAAGAAAACGAAATCTTTAAACAAGTACGAGAATCCATATCTGAGAGACAACTTGAACATTGGGTTCGTTTGGATCCAGCTCGCAAAATTAAAGAAGGTTTACCTTATCTGGACGACAGACTCTATTTACCATCTATTGAACTTAGAGAAAAGATTTTGAAGGAATGTCACGATTCAGTTCTGGCAGGACATCCAGGTTATCGAAAAACACTTGAGTTGGTCAGAAGACATTTTTGGTGGGAGAAAATTCGACAAGATACTCTTAATTTTGTTAAGACCTGTGAAGTTTGTGCTAGATCTAAGAACCTCATCGGAAAGCCTTCTGGGTTATTGGAACCGTTGCCCGTTCCACCGCGGCCTTGGTATTCAGTGTCTTTAGATTTCATCACGGATCTACCACTAGATAAGGGGTGTACATCAGTATTGGTTGTAGTGGATTTACTCACTAAAGAAGCACATTTCATTCCAATGAAGGGAGAGGTTACCGCTGATAGTTTAGCTCACAGTTTCTTACAAGAAGTAGTTAAACTGCATGGAATTCCCAGTCAGGTCATCTCAGACAGAGGGTCTCAATTTATTTCTAAATTTTGGAGAGCTTTCTGTAAGAGATTGGGAGTTGAAGGTATGCCTATCATCCGGTTACCATCCCGAAACCAATGGGCAAGTGGAAAGGATAAATCAGGAGTTGGAGAAATATTTGAGATGTTATCTACAGACAGGGGAAGAGTGGGTAGATATGTTGTGGGTGGCAGAATTTGCATATAACAACTGTAGTAAGGATGCCACCTCAATGTCTCCATTTTATTTGGGACGAGGTTTTCATCCTCGTTTTCTTAGTATAGAGATCGATTATGATGCTGAAAACCCGGAAGTGGAAAAGAGACTAGAGATCATGAAAAGAAATTTGGAGAAGGCAAAAGGGGTGTTGGTGGAGAGTAAACAGAAATATAAAAGATTTGCGGACCTTAAAAGAAAGACTAGTCCCCAGTATAGGGAGGGAGATTTGGTATGGTTATCAACCAAATTTTTGAGAATTAAGGGAAGAAATAAGTTTTGCCCTCGTTTTGTAGGGCCGTTTGTGGTTGAAAGGGTGATAAATCCAGTGGCTGTTCGCCTTAGATTACCAAGACATATGAAAACTCATCCAACTTTTCATGTTAGCTTGTTGAAACCAGTGGTTAAAGGAACTAGATTGACACCTACTCCTTCACCAGTTGTATTTGAGGAAGATGATTCAGAAGAATTCGTAGTTAAGAAAATTCTGGACTCTAGAATAGTGAGAGGAAAGCTACAGTATCTCCTTGATTGGGAGGGTTTTGGTCCTGAAGAACGCACTTGGGAGAAAGCAAGTGATGTACATGCTCCTCATTTGGTTAAAAAATTCCATAAGAAATTTCCATTGAAAAAAGGCCCAGGGACTGGGCGTTAGAAGGGGGGTACTGTCAGGTACTGTTAGGATACAGTGACATAATCTGAGACATTAGGTCTGGGGAAAATTAGTATAGAAAGGTTTTTGGAAGTTATTATGAGTTTAATTTTAAAACAGCCAATTTTGCCCTTAACATTGATTGCAGTCTATGGAGAATGCCCCAAGCCAAGATGGAGGTCCTCAGTCTAAGTTCTGATTGGCTGGTGATTGTTTATAGGGAAGACAATGAACATTCTAAACTGCCTTTCATCGTCTTTGCCCAGCTGAGAGGTCGCGTATTAAGCTGCTCCTGCTTAACTTGTTCAGGGGTTTCAAGTTTCAAGCGGTCGAGCGGCTTATTTGGAAAAGCAAACAGGAATCTTGCGGAGATTCATTTTGGCACTGAACAGGAGTAAGAAGATTTCGAGTTATCCAAGAAAAAAGAAAGGTTTCAAAGACTCTCCACAAGATAAGTCCTTTTAAAACTCAAGACTCTTTCTATAATGTCATTGTAGAAGATTTAATCTGATTTTCAAGTTCGTATGAAAAATATTTACTAAGAACTTTATTGCTGTCGCATGTTTGGCTTTGTTACGCTACGTTTTCTATCAAGCGCGTGGTTTTTCCGTTAACAGAAGCCTGCGCGTGAGAGACTTCGCTTGAGTATCTTGCGCGAGCTCTTTGGTGTCGCGTGATACTCTTGTGCGTGTGTTTTTACCCGCGGTTGAACCTCAGCGCGTGTGCTCGCATATTGGATTAAGCGCGTGTGGATTTTTACCCGCGGTTTGTCGTCAGCGCGTGTGCTCGCATATTGGACTAAGCGCGTGTGGATTTTTACCCGCGGTTTGTCGTCAGCGCGTGTGCTCGCATATTGGATTAAGCGCGTGTGGATTTTTACCCGCGGTTTGTCGTCAGCGCGTGTGCTCGCATATTGGACTAAGCGCGTGTGGATTTTTACCCGCGGTTTGTCGTCAGCGCGTGTGCTCGCATCTTGGACTAAGCGCGTGTGGATTTTTACCCGCGGTTTGTCGTCAGCGCGTGTGTTCGCATCCTGGACTAAGCGCGTGTGGATTTTTACCCGCGGTTGAACTTCAGCGCGTGTGCGTGCTTTCGTTTAATCGCGTGTGGATTTTTTCTGTGGTTTAATCTACAGCGCTTCAACGACCTTCACTCAGTTTGGATCCCTATGCGAGTTCAAGAGATTTCTACGTGAGATTTTTGACGCAAGTTTCAAGAACTGTTAATTTAAGTAAAGACACTCTAAAAAGAAATTTATAAGAAGAAATATAAATACTTTCCAGAAACACTAGAACTTCCATTTACTTTTAATGAACTTAAGACTTTGTTCAAACTTCTTGAGTTTAAAGAAGATTACCTGCAAAGTTAATTTCACATTCATGGACCTACTAAGAAGGCTGAATGATCGTTGAGATTCAAGTCAACTAGTAAGGAAGTCTAGTCAGCTTATCACTTCTCTGGGCATATTGTAGAGAAGTTCCAGGTATGGTTTTTACTTTATTTGGTAAAGGATATTGATACTTAAGGTTAGTATAGTGCCTCATGAATAACAAGGTGTATTATATGTTTATGTTTTACCACAGGTGAAGAACCAGCTAGTTTTAGCTTCCAGCCTGGTGTTTGTTAATTTGTCCCTTCCCCCTTTCCCCTGGAAGTGAGGTAAACTGAGCAGTTTATAGTATCAGCTCAGAGTGCCACATTTTGGGTGGATTGTCGGGGGCTCAGCAGCTTCTGCAGACACCAGGATCTCAGCCTGACACCCGTAACATGTTGGGCCATATATTCACTGCGTTGTGAGGGACACACACAAAAGGCTTGCATTCAAAAATATGGTAGAAACAGGTTAGTGTGTGCATTGGTACAGGGAAGAGTCTACAACGTTCTGCTTCTAATATGACTTGCCTAACTCAATTCTCAGAGGGTAAACACATGCTACAAAGGACACTCTATTATAAAATCAGCACTCATTACATGAAAAACCATACATATTGCAACACGTAATTGTCTATTTGTAAACTTGGACATTTTTAGGATTACATATGGATATCAAACATTGCTGTGTATATGGAGGCAGCAACAGTAATCCTTGATTAGTAATGAAAGGCTCGAACATACATTTCATAACTTTGTGTGTGATCTGGGATGGGTGAGGGCCATTTTATTTCAATATGTATAATCAATCTCAGGGACTCAAAGCAAATGTATCATCCTTTCAGATGGCTTAGCTGCATGGGTGAAACAGGGTGGCACACAGGCTTAGCATACATGTATGGCACTTCAAACAGGGAACAGGGTTGGGAGTCATCCACAGCATATGTCATAAATGTGCGGTCTGCGAGAGGACAGGACACGTTTTTTTGGAAGCAGCTTGTTTCTCTCAGACCCCAGCTTCAGCCCGGTCATCTGCAGGTCAATGATGGACTGTGGGAGGTGAAAGATACATGTTTGTAATGGAGTTTGTTCGTGCCTACTCTACCGTGAGAACAGGCCTTTAGCAGAGCCGCCAAGGGGAGGAGGGTGAGGGAAGCGCTGGGCTTGCTGTGCGCGGTCAGGAGGGGAGAGCTGCAGCCCTGCAAACCGCTTGTGCCAATGAGGCCTAAATTATCATGTTCAAAATGGAGTCTGAGTGTATCACAAAATGGAGTCTAGTATCATCCTAACAGATGAGCATTGCAGCCACATGTATCGGTCCACAGCCATCCTGCATCACTGGCCATAGGCACACGGGTGGCTGCTGGGCAAGTCATAGTCTGAATGCTTGGGAGAAATGGAGGGTAGGGTGGCTCTAAAAGACCTTCCCTCCCATACATTCCCCCCTTTTGTTACTTAAGTAACAAATATTTCAGTTCACCCAACCTCCTCCGTTCTTCCTCATCAGCTACCGTTTCGTCCCAGGCCGGTTTTCCCTTTCGTGGCATCCAGGCTCTACATACTCCCCGGAGGCTCTGTCCTGCTGTGGCATATTCATCAGGAGTACAGGTCATGTATATACACCCCCCATCTCCCTCCAAGTCTACCCACACCTCCTTATACCATTCCAGTGTGTGGGGATTCTTTAATGTAGTGTGGTATAATATGTCCACTATGTCCCCATCATAGTACAATGGTACCATTCTATATTTGGGCCCCGGAACCTCACCTGATTGTACTTGTGCTTCATGTGTCATCTGTGCCACTCCTCTAGCGTTGCCCATTTTCACCATCATCATTGCACCATTAGAGACTGCGTTTGTGCAGAACCGAAGACCCAACTGGCACACACAAAAAATCAGGAGCAAAAAGACGATGATGGGTACCAATAGTTTAATAGTCATTCCGAGCCAGGAAGGTACCCATGAAAAAATGTCATTGAACAATGAGCTTCGCTGCACCCCTCCTTCTTCCTTCATCCGCTCACCCAGTTTGTGCACGGCTGCAATAACGTGAGACAGAGTTCCATTGTCCGCATCCGCAAAGGGTTTGAAAGTGCAACATGTGCTCCCAATTTTTTGGCAAACACCACCATCCATGGCCGTCAACAGGTCTAGGACGAACCTGTTCTGCATTGTCATTAGCTGTAAGGCCCTTAGCGCCACCTTGATCACGTTGAATCCTTCTTCTGTGTCGTTGGCAGTTGGATCAGTTCCCAGCGCATAATTTGAAGCCATTTTGCATTGGCTCGCGCCTGGATACTTGGAGTGAGGGAGGCGAAAAATGTTTCAGTGGAATTGAACAACCGGAACCTGTCTGGAATTTGCACCAGAAGGTCTGTGGATGCCTTGGATATGTAGTTGGACGACCTTCATTTTCTGGATATTGGGCTTTGCATGTTCTCCGCGGATAGGGCATACATTGGTACGTCTTCGGTTGGTGGTGGAGCCCCTGATTCTTGGAGGGCTGGCAGTCCCTTCCCCTCTTGAATGTAACTCTCCTGGACCACCATCAGGGCGGAATGCAGCGTTGTCAGAGAACACGTGCCCCTCCATGACTGTGGGAGGTGCAAGTATGCCTTTTTATCCCACACCCAGTAAGTATCCATTTGTGCAGCTGTCCCTTTCTTCATGTCTGAGATGATAAGCGTTTTGTTACAGTTCTTATTTGTACCCATGTTAATTTTTCCTTTGCTGAGAAAGCACAGTTCACAGGTAATCTCTTTTTGCAGTTTGAAGGGCTTTTCCAGGGCTGTGACCCAAGTGAGCTTTGTGATGTGTTGGGCTCATATCGGAGCGCATGTTTTCTGTATCTACTGCAACTTTTCAACTGCCAACCCTCATAGTGCCTCTGCTTTGCATGTTATTTGCTTGTCTTGCCCTTTATTGTCTGAATACAATATTCCTTTAATCACTAAGAATTGCTCTTTTAGGCACACCACCCCTTTGGGTCTTGAGTGGCATATTTTTTCCTTCTGCAGCATTTCAAAAGCGACAGTGTGTGCCTGGAAGGTGTTCTGTGTTCTGCAGAATGCGAGATGAAGGAGACACTGGTCATCTGCAATAGGTGACTCTTGTGGCAGGAGTACCTTGGAGGTACAGAGGCATGGGGGATTAGAGAGCACACATAGCAACTCTCGTTAGTTGTTTGCTTTGCGGTGGAGCTCATGTCTGCGTACCATTTGTTAGACTGGTGTGGATGTTGTGGATCTTCAACTGTGTCTAAACCTAATGCGGAATATTCATCATACTTTTTCCTACCCGCCCCCCTTTTTTGTCTTTTGTTGCTTTTGGAGTGCGCTCTTTCTTTCCCAATGTCATGCTGTGTTAAGGGTGTTTCCCCCTGCCCCCTTTCCCACTCGTTATACAGGGCAATAAACCTCTCTGCTGTCTCTGCATTTGCTTGTTGTACACTTGTGGAGTATGTGATTCCTATCGTGATTTTAGATATTGGTGTCACAGTTGTGGTGGTATCATCGTATAACCTGGGTAACTCGGAAGAACTTGGGTCATTCAGATCGTAAATGTTGTTTCCAGAGGCATTATATGGGGCAGTGGGGCGTGCTGATACCTGTGCATCGCCTGTACTGTTTGTATGCCATGTGCCACTTTTGTGGGTCCCGTGGCCCCATATTAGTTTAAACCCATCCCATATGAGGTGGGTACCTTTTGTTATCATGCTCGTCCCATTTCCTCCCTCCTCATTTATGTCAATAGATATAAATGCTACTGACCAATATATTACCAGTCCAAACAACATTGAGAAAAATATCACAGCACACACAAACAGACCACACTCATAGCTGTATTTATGCATGTCAAAGTTGCTATTTCCATTTGTATCTATCCTAATGTTGTTTGCATCGGGGGGCCCTCCGTTGCCATGGTTTCTCCTACATAATGAGGCATAAAAGTGAATTAAGCAACTCATATACATTACTTTTTTTCTTATTTTCAATTTTT
The DNA here is from genome assembly GCF_040938575.1 of Ambystoma mexicanum. Taxonomy (NCBI): domain Eukaryota; kingdom Metazoa; phylum Chordata; class Amphibia; order Caudata; family Ambystomatidae; genus Ambystoma; species Ambystoma mexicanum. The sequence goes on along the minus strand of NC_090921.1, from coordinate 378,582,749 downwards.
AATGCTATTATCATTAGCATATTATTACTTACAACCAAGAGAGGGAAGGAGAAAGATAGAGAGAGTGACAGTAATATTTCTTTGTTTCATTAATGTTATTATACACATCATCATATTTTTTCATTTAATGCTTCTTCTTCTTTCTGTCACGTTTGTACCTCTTGCTAGGCCCTGAAGACCCTTGCGTATGCAAACAAGGCACAATCATCATACACCAAGTGATACGACAGACACGAGGTTCGATTTCCAAGTACTAGGGTTTATTGCAAAGCAAATACTCTCAGTCGGCCGACTGGGACTAACGTCTCGTAACGTGTGTCACCCAGACCTCGTGAGATGCAAGAGAGCAAACATTCTACAACAGTATCATATACATAAAAAGACAATCGTACAATCTCTTTGTGACACATAAAAACTGCCCATAATGTATCTTCTTGAGCTAGGGTTCGGTAATTGACAATTATGACAAATATGACACATTATGACACGTTTCTTACTCAATCTTTATTACTCGTTTTAGCAACAGTTGCAATTTGCAGTATTCAGACATAGTTCTTTGTTATGAAGAGCACGAGGCACTTGTTCAGCGAGGATACTGTGTTCGTAGGAGAGACACATTCCAAAGCGTGTTATATACTGGCTTCTATTCATAAACTAGGGGTGAGCTTGATCTAAGGAGAGCTCCGAAGGGTGGCCGCTAGGAAAGTATAATTAATGATTTAACGGCCTGTTTCTACAGTTTCAGCGAGACTGGCCGGCACCTGGGCCGCTGATTAAATGCCTCTCTGCTCGCCTTCAAGGACTTGTGAGGGAGGAAAACAATGTATTTCTGTACTGCTTGGCATTTCTTTCTGGCCTGGTCTCTTAACATGTAAACTGTGGCCTTGCTTTGTGCATGAGCTTTATGAAATAAAATACATTTTGCAAAGCGTTGAACAGAAAGGCAAAGAAGGCAAATGGCAGATCTTGCACAAAATGGATGCTCTATGATTATGCTGACGATTCTCTATTAGCAATGTAGGGAATATGATGCGATTGATTTTCGGCCAACACAATATACCTTCTATGCTTTTGTAGGGTAGTTTCTAAACTAACACTCTGAGTCTACTGCTTTCTCCTACTCAGTTTGTGTTTCTCCTTCTGCCATTCTCATTTCTGTTTCTTGTGTTACACTCTCATAAGCTTTTCGTACGTCAAATGTATTCAATATCTCAGCCCCTTCACCTTTACGGCAGTGGGTGTGCAGTTTTTTTTTTTATTTAAAAAGAAAATTTACATTCATATGTAGTTTTACAAAAGAAAACTTTTACAAACGTTTTTTATGGAACATGAACCTTTGAAATTTCGAACATGATAATTTAAAATCGCAATCAAGAAAGAAGAAATTATAAAAATAGATTCATCATCCATTACTTTACAAAAACTTTTTTTACCATCGTCATGTTTTTAACCTATTCAAAAACATACCAAGACGTTTGTTAAGCATCAGGTTGGGAGACAGGAATTCAACTTGTAGTAGTTAGATTATCATTTACACATCCGAGTACAGTTTCAATTTTACCCAAAAAGCGTACTAACGATATGATAAGTGCCGTGCTCCCTCCATACATACAACTGTCCAAAGCCAAGATTTTGAAATATCTGTATCTTTTGGAGCAAAAATCCCCAGAAAATTATTTCTGTCATATTCAAAGAAGGAACAATCAACTACGAGATGTTTCAAAGTTTCAGTAGTTCCACAGTCACAAAAACGACAGTGCCGATTACTAAATACACAATTAATGTTTCGTCAATGATGAATTCTTTCGAGTGTATGGTATTGGTTCAATTTAAATCTCAAATATGCTCGATGTGTCTTACTTGATGGGCATAGCACCAGATAAGGTGATCTTAACTCTCTTTGACACAGTCTTTTAGCATATTCCAGATATGATTTATAGGAATGATTACAATCCAAGGTTGTAGACCAATCACGATCATATAGGTTCCTTTTAACTTTAGAAAGCTGCATAACAAGATCTAAAGTCGTGCATTCACAGTCATCTAAGATGTTCTTCATTTCGTTAACAAATATGATCGTAGATTTTAATTTATGCGAAACAAATAACCCATTTAAATCCATATACAGGGAATTTTTATGAGGAGCCATGATATCTGCATATCTTGATAGTTTTCTCCATGACCATCTGGCTGCTAGAGAAGATAGACCAAGTTCATGTCTAATGATAGAATTTGGGATTGAAGCAGATAGCCCCAGAACACCTTTGGATACATTACCCTGTATTTGATTTAATATGCTCCCCACATCAAGAAGACACATGTCCAAACCATATAAGAGGATTGGTTCGACTTTCAACAAATAGAAGTTAATCAACGGTAACAAAGAGAACTCGCAAATAGTTCTTAACAAAACCTTCATCATGGATACTAATGGACACACCTTCGTCTTTAAGTATGATTGCCAAAATTTAAGAGAATAATGGACATTTAAAGGGTACCCAAGATATCGAATTGAGTTTTCACATTCAATAACAATATCATTCAATTGACAACTATACAATTTGATTTTTCTGTAATTTCGAAAAACAACAATTTGTGATTTAGAAGAATTTGGTGTTAAATTATGTGATGCTGCAAATTTTGAAAATCGGTCCAGTTTTAGTTGTAATCCTCTAGGAGTACGATCAAACAGTAAAATATCATCTGCGAAACACAGCCATGTTTAGATCCCCTAGTTTCACAAGATACATGCCACTTTCATTCCACAACATATCCATGTCGCAGAGATATAAATTAAACAATGTGGCGGCCATATTGCAGCCTTGCTTGACTCCTGTCATGGTCCCAATAGGAACTGTAAGTACACCGTCCCTAATTATCCCTGTTTGATAAGTCGTGTGATTGTGTAACATTGCAACCAATTGGACCATTCTTTTGGGCAAACCAAGTTTTATACGTTTTGTCCATAATACTTCTCTTATAACTGTGTCAAACGCACTACTCATGTCTAATGCTGCCATGTAGACAGCCCCTGTCTCAGGTGTTTTCGTTTGGGCAAAGATGTGAGAAATAATGAGAGCATTTAACGAAGTCCCCATGTACTTTCGAAACCCCGTTTGGAACTTGGAGTATATGTTCTTTGTTTCAATAAAATTATGGAGACGCTGAAGTAAGATAATGGAAAAAACTTTTTCTGAAGCATCCATCAGTGCGATAGGCCTAAAAGTAGAAGGTAATTTAGGATTACCCTTCTTGTATAAAGGTATGATTATGGCATTAAGCCATGACTTTGGGATGGAGTTGGTCGATAGAATATAAGTAAACTTAGTGTATAGAATGGCTCCCCAAAAGTAGGGGTCATCTTTTAAAATACAGGCAGGCAGACCATCAGGCCCAGCCACCTTAGAGTAATTAAGAAGGTTGATTGTGTCAACAATTTCATTCAAAGAAAAGGATATATGTTCCTTACAATTATATTCAAGTATGCCTGAGTTTTGAGTTAAAAATTGCAGAGGCAAACTATATTTACATTTGAAGTAATCAATCCATGTAGAAGATGCAATTGGAGATCCAAAATCATGCAACAATGCCCCCTTTTTGTTATTTAATATTGCCCAGATGTTCCTTGTGTTGTGTGTGATGAGATACTTCATCATTTGTTGGTTTGCTGAAAGTTTCATTCTAAATTTTATGGATTTTATTTTGTGCCTATATTTTTTTTTTTTTTTTACTTCTTTTTATTGGTTTTACAACATAGCCCCTTTTCTTCCCTCTTCCCTCTTCCTCCCCCCTCCCTCTCCGCAAACGCAGCCGCAGTATGTTTATGGTCCGATGCCTCCTCGGGCCTGGCTCAAACAGATGTCGAGTTTATAGTGGGGGGGCCGGTCTCTCGGCGACCTCCCTTCTTTCCCTGGGAGTTTCCTCTGCTTTCGTCCATGTGTGTATTCGCTGGCCTTTCCAGGTAGGATTGCATTGTTCAGTGTGTGCGTTGGTCCCGATCCCGTCTCCTTCTTCCCATTTCTTCCCTTTCTCTAAGTTATGTGGTGCCCCTTCGGCGTGGGCGGGCCAATTTCTTAATTTCCTGAGTCGCTTGGGTCGTCCGCGTCATCACTGCTTCTGCTGCCAAACAGGTCTTGCACCAGAGAGTTCCATGCTTGTAGTCTGGTCCCACTGTTGCTTTCCCCCTTTTGCGTGGCTCTCGCCCAGACTGCTGTCTCTGCTATTGCCCATTTTTGTAGGTCGGCCCACCAGCCCTCCCTCGAGGGGCCTTCGCTCTTGTTCCATGCCATCGCTATGCGGCGTTTCGCTAATATTGTCATTAAGTCTTTCATTTTTGACACATGTGACATCTGCCGGTGCCCCCTTGGGAACAGGCCCAATAAATATGTTGCTGGCGATCTTGCTGGCATATGTATATCTGCTGTCAGCGCCTTTTCTTTCACCATATTCCAGAAGTCTGTTATCCGCGGGCATGACCAGAACATGTGCACCATGTCGGCTTGTTCGTCTCCGCAGCGCAGGCAGCACCGGGTCTGTCCGTCTCCCATCCTCGACATTCTCTTGGGAGTTAGGTATGCTCTATGCACTATGTAGATTTGCAGTTGTCTAAACCTGGCGTTCCTGGACACCTTTTTTGTGTACGTGAGGACTTTGTTCCATTCCTCATCTTCGAAGGGTTGTTGTAGTTCTTCCTCCCATTTCGTTCGTGCTTTTAATGTCTTTTTGTTGGTGTATCCCAGTAGTTGCTCGTAGAGTCTGGACACAGTGTGTCCTCCCTCGGAAACATCATACCATGCATCTAGTTCTCCTTCGGTGTCCTCAGGCTCCGGCATGGTGTTCCACCTCTCCTTTATTGTCCGAACCAGGCTATTGTACAGGATGAATTGGCCCCTGTGTACATCTTGTTCATCCATCAGGGTCTGGAATTCAACCCATTGTCCGTCACGCCACAGGTCCCCTACTTGTGCTACTCCTTTGTCTTCCCATTGTACTCTATACGTGGCCAGGCTGGCCACTCGGGTGTCTACCAGCCCCGCCAGTGGGATATGTCTTGAGCAGGGGTCTCGTATGCCTTGTGTCTTCCAGGCTCTTTTCCATAGTGTCCGGCCTAGTTGGGCTATATTGGGTAGGTCTTTGGCTTGGGCGGCTTTTATCCATAGTAGTTCTCTCAGGTGGTATCTCCGGAGTGTTGGTCCCATAAGTATTGTGTCTATCGAGGTCTCTTCACCCAGCCATCTCACCACAAATTGGAGTTGTGCTGCCAAGTAGTAGTATTCAAAATCTGGGAGTTTAATGCCCCCCCAGTCGTAGCTTCTTTGTAGTGTGTCTAGTGCCACCTTGTTTCTCCCCCCTCCCCACAGGAAGGTTCTCGCCATGGTGTGTGCCTATATTTATTTATTATCTTTTTTTTAGCATCGTTATAGTTAGTATGATGCAAGGGTCTCTGCTTCAATGCACATAGACATTGATTTTTTTCCCTCTTAACTGCTGCTATCTCTGAATTGTAACCACTCTCAGCGGCTGAGTTATGGGTTTTTGCTTTTTGGGAAAGATATTCAATGTGTACTTTAGTTATAAGCGAATTCCATTCTTCTCTTCTACGTGCATTGATAAACAGATCTATAGTACTAGACACCCGAATTACATCTCTTTGGACGAAAAAGAAGAGTTGTCTACACATTTTCGGATGCCATCTCACAGAAGTCTTTGCTCGATGAAGGGTCACCAATCCCAAGGCAACATCTTTGTTCAAGGAGGCTAAGTCGCATCTTATACTTATACTTATTGGATAATGGTCACTCTGGGTCAGATTATTGATTGATACATTATTTACCAAGGTAATACAGACCGAAGAGACAAAAAAGTAATCAATGTAGGAGGATCTGGACCCCCTCTTCCAGGTCCCTTTATGATCACCAGTTTCATATTCCGGCAATTGAATATTCCATTCTTTGAAATAGGAGACCCAACGCTTCCCCAATGTTGCTGAGGTAGTTGATGAAGGCTTACACTTATGATTTAGCTTAGACATTGATGGTAAACATACAGCATTAAAGTCGCCCCCAATAACAATCATATAATTCGGATTTCTGACCATAGCCTCCTCAAGTAACTCGTCTATGTTATCAAATGCAGCCTCAATCGAGGAATTAGCGGGATTGAAATACAAACACACAATTAAAGATGCACGAGTCGATACACCAATGAGGAGGAACTCAATTGCCAACATGCCATATTTCGCAAAAACAACCTTTGAGTTGTGATTTATGGCATTATTTATAAGTATAGCCGTACCCCCATACGGCCGACCAATTACACCTTTTTCAGCCGGTATACAGAAGTTAGAAAATCCCTCAATGTTCATCTTGTTAACACACATAGTTTCCTGTAATAGGGTAATTGTGGGAGATCCCATTATTACATAATTAGAGGACCAATTCTCTAAATTTATTTTCCCACAACAATTCCAAGACAGTATTCTAAGACTCTGTGTATTTGAGACTGTAACATTGTTTGTCTATGGTTTACTTTGCTTTCTGGAGAATTAAAGTATAGAAGTCATTAAAGGAGCTAACCAAGCAATATTGGAGGTAGCTCCCACCAGTTCTGAGATTTTGGAAATTAGTTCAACAGTTTGTTCAGAGCCAGCCAATGGGTTGGCCTGTGTAGCTCCCATTACTTCCTCCGGTTTTAAGACTTCATTTTTGAATTCTTCTGCCTCTTCAATAGTCCTAAACAAATATAACGTTAGTCCACGGGAGTTGAAGTCATCTCTATGTTCCCACAATAACCTGAGTATCATTGCAGAATGTGGAGCACAAATCATTCTGAGATTGTTATGGTTCGCCAGTCTCAACTGAAATGTTGAACATGAAGGATCTGTTTAACCTTTGTTTGCCATTAATTGCCTGATCACTGGACCAACCCAGAAAATACCTTGTGTCACTATTGAATACATATTTAATTTAATCTTTTTCGAAGCTGCCTCGGGAAAGATGCTTTCTCTCATTTGATTCCCTGACATCTACGGCTTCCAGTACCTCAGGAATGGATGCCCCCTCACATTCTATTGGATCTACCTGATTGACTAGATGTATACTATGACTTTCAGTATCCTCAACGGATTTGGTATTAGCAATATTGCTTGTGGAATTGTTTTTGATCTTCTCAGTGCAAGCCTTTTTTTGTTTGGGAACTGCACCCAAGTTCGTAGCCAGAGTTTGATCCTTCATCCGACCTTCATCCGACCTTTCACCGTGTTTTTTTTTTCAATAAGAGGATAAAAGGTCGATAGACGGCCTTGTGACAGCTGTCCCGAGTCACCTATCCCCTGAACATCCATTGTTTTCCTCATAATGGATCCCTTTCTGATTGTTTGGGGATGGGTACCGACTGATGGGACCCCATTTAAGACCACCTTGGATTCTTCATTCAATTGTGTCAAGTCAATCTTTGACTTGTTTGCAGATCCTGAATGTGAATTGGATGATTGCATCTCATCCAATTCATCAGCATTTTTCACCCTCTTTTTGTTTTTCTTATACTTTTTACTATTATCCTGGGTCATTTTTTTTGGATCCAGAATTGTTTGTGCATTGGAATTCTTTTTTTAAAGTTTATTTTCTCTTTTTAGTGCCCTAATATGAGCACGCTTCATTTTACGGGACATAAATATAATCTGTTTCCCTTCAGAATCATTGTCCTCACATTCACTGATAACAACACCTCCTTTTTTGCTTGATTTGGCCAGATACTCATCAATAATAGAGTCGCTTCTAAATTGTTAGGTGTAGTCTCTTGTGAAAGTGGCATTGAACCAATTGCATCTACAAACTCCTCAAGTCTCCCCCCACCAAATTTCAGTTCCAAGTGCTGCCTCGTTAATAAGCAAGATAACTCATCCAATCTCCGAGAGTTCTGCTTAACTTCAGCCAATAAAGTAGATGACACAAGACATTCCATAGGAGTGCATGCCTCCTTTGGGCCTTCCACAACAGCTCTCGCATACGTTCGTCACTCAGATGTCACTGTGGAGATACAGTTGTTTGGGTATACTGATTCCTGCACATCTGAGCATTGGTTGACAGAGCTTTCAGTAAACATGCGTCAACAAGTTCTTGTTTTTATGAGTGAGCAGCAGATTGTGAAATCAACATACCCTCAATTTTGGATACTTTTTTGGTTAGGTCCAACATCATTCCTTTTAAGGAGTTGATGTGCATGTGAGTTAAATCATGTCCCTTATCCAATAGATTTAAAAGGGAAGAAATCACCGGAAAATTGCAGTGCTCATCATCATTGTTATGACCCTGGGACTTGGATGGTGGAATTTTGTCTGAGATATAACCCGCTCCTTCCTCACGCCACATATCTTCATCAAATGTTTCATTCGCCATTTGTGTGGGTTCAGAGATAGGCCCTTGACCATTAGATATTTTGCAAAGTATGGGAGAGCTACAGGAGGGTCTCTTCACCCCTTCATGATGGTAATGTTCAGTACCGGCGAAGGAATGCATAGAATGTCCCTCCTGTAGATTATGCAAGCAGATTAGTTCAACTTCAGATGGTAGAAATACTACCGGTGAATTCGGTGTGAGAGAGATTCTACAGCGTTTCTCCCATTCACTCACCAATGCAGGAGCCAAGAAAGAAACGTCTGAGATGATTTTTGGTGCCGCATGAGTTTTGTCATCTTGCTTGGCAAATGCTGAGATTCCAAGTGACTCTTTTTCTTTTTTTTGGATAGCTACAACAGTAGCTTTTGCACTATCAGGCGTTCTTTTTGCCTCTACCTCTGCAGTTAATGCATTGAATATGCGAAAGGGAAGCTGTTCATTTTAATCATCATTAGGTTCTATTGCCAGAGGTTGCAAGCTATATGGGATGTTGTTTATATAATTTATACCATCATCAAATATCGATGCATGTGGTGCAATTGGGTTTGATTCTATGTCAGAGTCATGTAATAACACCGGATTAGTGGCATTCATCCCTATATGAGAATTCCCTTCAGCGAGACTTTTACTGCTACGTAGACTTACCACCATTTTGCTATCTTATTGCCAGCAGGTGCCAGCAACTGGTGGTTGGTTGTGGTAGCCCACTCGAATTGACTCCTATAGATTTTGGTGAGATAAAATATATAGAATAGTATAGTACTATAGATGAAGTAGTACCCGGTTAGAATAACAACTATAAAGTTTACTACACGGAAAAACGGGTAGTCGTTTCAATGCAAGAACCATTAGTACAAACCAACATAGATAAATCACTTCATTTTACATTCACATAAGCCTCATGCCCAAATCAAAGGGCTTCCTTCAAGATTTTTACCTGTCGCGCTGTCGACCCGCCGAACAGCCAAACAGCCCAGCACACTTAGACACACTTTGGTGCACGCGCGGTGCGCGTGCCTGTGTGTTTTGAAGCAATTGTGCTCCAATCGGTGCGGGATGTGGGCAGACCTTCGGCGGGATCAGAACAGAGGCTGTAAACAGAGAAAAGGGAAGTCAGGAGCCAGAAAGCAATGAGAGGGAGACAGTAACTGTTGTGCACGAAGTTCACGCCACAATATCTTCTTCAGCCGGTATGTTCACGAATACCAACAAGTACCTGGAAACAAGTCCGAGTCCAAATATAGACTAGATTCAGCAATGTCTGCAAAGTCCAAACGTGGTACGGCTAGTCGCAACCTTCTCCTTGCCGACTGCTTGTAGGAGAACAGCGTATACAGCCAAACAGCCCAGCACACTTAGACACACTTCGGTGCGCGCGCGGTGCGCGTGCCTGTGTGTTTTGAAGCAATTGTGCTCCAATCGGTGCGGGATGTGGGCGGGGCCTTCGTTGGGATCAGAACAGAGGCTGGAAACAAGTCCGAGTCCAAAGATAGACTAGATTCAGCAATGTCTGCAAAGTCCAAACATGGTACGGCTAGTCGCAACCTTCTCCTTGTCGACTGCTTGTAGGAGAACAGCGTATACAGCCAAACAGCCCAGCACACTTAGACACACTTCGGTGCAGTACTCCTCTTCATACAGGCCATGAAATCTTGGAGAGTTCCACCGACGTGTGAAACTTCTCACATATACCATCTCCCCTGGCATTAGCTGACCTGTTGGACTGTCTGCCGCTGGTGTTACTGTGTCACTTGTTGCTTCTTGGGTGAACAGGGGTGCTAGCTGCCTGGCAATCATGTGGGCTGCTTTTGTGACCTGTGTCAAGTAGTCATTGAATTCTTCCCCTAGTACTGTAGCACTTCTGTGAGCATCTGAATGTCTGCAGAGTGGGGAGTATGCATCTTCCTGTCACTATTTCATGGGGGGACAAATGGTGGTCCTTGCTGGGTTGATTTCCCAGTTCAAACAAGGCCAGGGGTAAGCAGTACACCCAATTCTTTTTGAGCGTGAAACACAATTTTGACAACCTCCCTTTCAGGAAGCAGTTTATTTTCTCAACCACTCCATTCAATTGCACGTGATAAATAGAGCGCAGTTTATGTGTTATCCCTAGCATTGTTGTTGCTTCTTTAAACAGATCATTGACAAAATGTGTCCCGTTGTCTGAGCGTATTACGGAGCAAATTCCCCAGCGCGGAAACACTTCCCGCACTAGGAACTTTACAGTGCACTTTGCGTCCGGGTGGGCGCACGGCCCTGCCTCCACTCATCTTGAAAAGGGGCAAACCACCACTATCATGTAGCGTGACCCATTGCATCTTTCTCCCATGTCGGCATAATCAATATGCAGCTCTCTAAATGGGCTTGTTGGTTTGGGCAATGTTACTCGCAGTGTTCTGAGCATCATCCCCGAAATATATATTTGACATGTTGTAGATTCCATGGCCATTTTTGATATTTGCTCCTGCAGTCCTGGTGCTAACCAATTTTCTTGTATCTCTGTGGCAATATGCTGTTTGGCATTATGAGCTGGGAAGTGAAGCTGTTAGAAGGCTATTTCTAGTAGCTTATGGTGCATCACTACCTTACCTGTATTGTTTTGGCACCAAAAGAGGTCTGTGGATGACTGGCTACACCCTCTTTTTTCCCACACCTCCTTTTCCTCAACAGCCGCCCCTTCTTGCAACTCTAATATCTGGGAAATGGGCATTGAATTATACCTATCAGAGCGATCCTCTTCCACATGTTTCTGCACTATCTACTCACCTGCTTTTCCCTTTGCTAAATACAATGCTTCTTTTGCTGCAGCATCGGCTGCCGTGTTTCCTAAAGAGATGACATCATTATTATTTTTATGGGCATAGCATTTCACTATGGCCACAACTGTAGGTTCCTTTAGTGCTTCTATCAATTCTTTCAGTAGCTCAAGGGCTGTACTGGGGATCCGTCTGCTCTGTTGAATCCCCTTCTCCCCCATCTAGCCAATCCCCCATGTAGTGTTGTGGTCATGTATGCAGAGTCAGAATAGATTGTTACTGAACATCCCTTTGCTGCATGTAATGCTTCAATGAGTGCTACTAACTCTGCTGCTTGCGCTGAGTAGAAAGCAGGTAACCTCTGTTGGACAAGTACTTCATATTCACCTTCCTGTAGTCGCACAACAGCCACCCCCACATGTTTCTTTCCTGTCTCTGAATTTATTGATGCTGACCCATCTATAAAATATACTTCTCCTTCCGATAAAGCATTTTCACTTACTGTGGGTGTATCACCAGCCTCTCCTCTGTATGTAGCACAATCATGTGTTTGCATGTCTTCTACCGTGCACGCTTCTGTGATAAATGTTGCAGGGTTAACCGTTTTACATCTCACTATGGGTATGTTAGCGTTCAATAGGATAATCTCGTAGGCTGTTGCTCTTTGTGTTGGCAGTGTGCTCTTTGAATGTTCTAATATTGCAAATAGTGAGTGTTCCACAAATAGTGTCACAGAACACCCCATCACAATCGTTGCACTTTTCTCTATTGCGAACACTGCGGCTGCGAGAAATTGCTTGCACGCGAAGTGTCCTTGCATCACTGCATCTAGTGTGCCACTATAGTACGCCAGAGGCTTGTGACCCAAAGATGTTTTTTGTGTTAGCACTGCTGTCATGTGTGTCCCATTACAATGTGGAACCCGGGTTCATAATCTGGGTTCGCGAGTACTGGTGCAGTTGAGATAAATTCTTTAAATGTGCTAAAGGCATCAATCATTTCTGCTGTCCATTGTATTTCTGTGTTCTCTCTTAGTGCTTCTTTGAGTACCTGCCGTGATGGCTTTGTATATCCTGCATATTCTGATATAAAGGTGTGGCAGTAGTTGCACATGCCGACAAATTTCTGCATTTCTTTCACTGTTTTTGGTTCACTTACTGCACGTACTGCAGCTGCCCTGTCTGGTATGATTCTTTTACCACCTTTTGATATCAGTTGTCCCAAATACAATACTTCTTTCTGCCAATATTGTAACTTCTCCTTGTCCACTTTGGAACCTTTGTGGGCCAACAATGTCAAAAGCGTAATAGAGACTTTTCTGCACTCATCTTCATCTTCCCCACAAATCAGGAGATCATCCACATATTGAATGATCGTGCTCTTTGTGTCGATATTGCCTAGATCTTCATGTAGAATTCTGTGGAATATACTTGGGCTGCTCTCACAGTATCCCTAGGGTAGTCTACAATGCTCATATCTTTTCCCCCCAGGGTAAATGCTGTCAAATATTGTGACTCGGGGTCCAGTGGGACTGAGAAGAATGCGTTCTTCAAGTCTACCACTGTAAAGTATGAAGCATGTTTTGGTATAGTACACAAAATTTAAGCAGGATTTGGGACCAACGGAAATTCTTTTTGTATGACATCATTAAGGGGGCGTAGGCCCTGGATCATCCTCCACGCCCGCCCTTTGCTTTCTTGATGGGGTAGATGCAAGTATTACATGGTGAATTTGAGGGCACTATTATCCCTTGCACCAGCAGTGCATATATTGTTTCTTTTATCCCTTCTTCTGCTTCTCGGGACAAGGGGTATTGCCCCTGGTTTGAGCTTTATTTTTACTGGTGTCACCTCGCGCAACAAACCCACATCGTGTGGGCCTGTGGTCTACAGTTCGTGTGGCACTAGTTGCATGTCGTCATTGGAAAAGGAAGGTGGCACACCTACCATGGCCATTAGCTGTACTGGCACCTGTCTTGTTTGTATCATGATATTGCAGGGGATCGCTATCTCCATTATTATTTCTCCAACAACATTGACCAAATTGACGATAGTTGGATTCTATTTACATTAGATGTCCAATCACTATACACATCGATTCCACATGAAGAAGGTTTGGAAGTTCTGGAATGGATATTATTACAACAAGAATTCTTTCCGGCCAATAAAGTATTTGCCATAGAATTAGCAAAAATAATACTCTTTAATAAGTATTTCAGATTTCAAGGCAAATATTACTTACAGATATCCGGCACATCGATGGGGTCAGCAATGGCCCTAGCATATGCAAATATTTTCATGTTCCACTTCGAAACTCAATACATACTTGAGCACTCTACATGGTCAAAACACTTGGCCATGTGGAGACGGTACATAGACGATATCTTTGCAATTTGGAAAGGAACTAAGCAGGAACTAGAATTATTTCTTGAATACCTAAATGCATGTAACAACTGCATAAAGTTCACCCTGGAAATAGGCAATCCATCGGTTCACTTCTTGGATGTGAAGATTTATCCAGAACAAGGGAAATTGCATACAACTGTGTTTAGAAAACCTACAGATGTGAACAACAGCTTGTTCTTTACAAGTCACCACCCACACCACCTGAAAAAGAATTTACCACTGAGCCAATTTCAAAGAATCAAACGAATAATTTCTAAAGAAGATACATATGAGGACATGGAGAAGGAACACATCCTAAGATTTGAAGAAAGGGTTTTTCCAGAAACCACCTTATCCCAAGCTAAAGAGAAATGTCAACTGAAGAAAAGAACTGAACTTTTAATACAAAAACGGAAAGAAGATAGAGACAATCCTCCACTGATTTATTTAACAAAATACTCTACGAAGAGTGCACATATCAAAAGGACATTACAGAAGAACTGGAAAATCAAAAGGTTAGATTCACAACTCTGTGGACTTTTCCCAAAACCACCACTAATGGCGTATACCAGAGGAAAGAATTTAAGAGACTCTCTAGTAAAAGCCGAAAGAGTCAACACGGTGCAACAACAATTTCTTGGAAAACAAAAAAAGGGAACCTCCCCTTGCCTGAATTGCAGTCAATGCAACAATGTGCAAAAAGGTCCGACAATCAGGCATCCATACACAGGACAAAAAATCACCCTACAACATTATGCAACATGCGAGAACAAATGCATAATATATGGACTAATCTGTCCTAGTGGCAAATATTACGTTGGACAAACCATTAGACGTGCAAAAGATCGCATCTCAGAACACAAATCGAACATCAGGACTGGAAATATAAAATCACCTGTTGCAAGTCACTTTAAAGAGCAACACCACACAATTTCACAATTGAAATTTGTAATCCTGGAGGTAATCACAAGACCAGCTAGAGGAGGTAATCTGGAACAAATACTAACACGCAGAGAAATGTTCTGGGTCCACAAGTTAGATGCTCTGGAACCCAGAGGAATGAATGAAGAATACAGTCTGAGTTCATTCCTATGAAGAGAGGTTGACTTAGCATCACCACACAGGGATAAAACAGGCAATTTACAGGAACATTCATAACCATAAAAATGGAGCCTGTGGTATAAATTACATCACAGAGAAAGCAATGTTGAACAACTTAATTGAATGTAAGAGCAACACTAATGTAAATTACATTGTGATTTGATGGAAAGACGATCTAAATTTTTCAAATTGTGGATAACCCAAATGCAACATCACGAACTAAACATGCAGATATCGGTCCCTAGTTAAAAACAGGGGAGATAGACTTAAACCCAAGCAAATTACTATGAGAATCATGAGCAGTGGCCTCAAATTGAACTGTTTTATTAAGATACGATCATCTTTTCCGTGTAAATTGTACATATGCAGTAAATGCAGTTGTAACTACGATCTCCAGAATGGTCCGTCGTTATAGGAAGAGCTAACACTCTACTACATTGTGAATAGAATGAGGGATCGGATATTAGGCATAAAGTGTGATTCAAACTACGATTCCCATAATTCCTAAGAGTCAGGTGACTAGATCACATGATAATATAGGGTCTAGTTGCTAGCTAACGGGTTGACTTGGAGTGAGCAGGAAGGAGGAGAAACAAGCTCAAGAACGGCAGAGCACTTAACTTACTGGGGTAACAACTCAAATAATGAACATGCTGAGCACAGCGTTGACTTGATTATGTAGCACGCTCAATATAACGCTAACAGACAACATTTTGATTACGTAGATACATTCACAGCGAACCGGCGACACGATAGGAAACAGCACAGAGGAAAGAAATGTACGCGGATGCAAACAGTCACCGTTCCAGGTAAAAACGTGATGTTAACTATAAAATGAAAATCACTCTTACATGAAAATGCCATATAGTGCGCTCACTCGAACAATTGTTAATACACAGGGAGTAAAACTTTAATTGACCATGACATACTTCCATATACCCTGAATGGGACTCTGTGCCAAGCTCAAACTGTGCCAAGATTCCATACTGAAAACTTGATTGGAAATGTGAAATTTGGAAGAAGCTTTTTCACCATTAAACAGAGAGTAGAGGAATACACAGGTACAACTCTGCATTATTTAGAGCTAAAGACAACTTTTCATTGCCTCATCAAATCAATAATACATATCTTATATTATTCACAGATAATTATAAACAAATTGGGAACTGCGAAAAGGCGACGTTTCCATCATCTCACAATGGAATAGTTGCCACTGAAAAATCCTGAGGATATACTCACTATCAAAAAAAGGGGATGTTGTTCTCATTCCACATTGAAGTATCATTTTGAAATTATTATAAATAATTGTTGAAATTAGTGACTACTGTACTAGTTAGCAGTAAGTCATTGCTCCTGAAGAAGAGAGGCAAATCTCTCGAAACGCGTTGAGCTCGTTACTATCCCCCCTTTTTTAGAAATAAATGTAGAAATGTACTTTATGAACCTATTTTTTTTAACAGTCTTGACTCCCTTGAATCTGTTAGAAATTCGTATCAATTCTTCTAAATTTTGTTGAATTTGTTGAAAGAATTTACTTTTGGTTATTTGTTGAATTACAATGGTTTGAGTGAATTGAACTCAAAAGAAAAAACAATATTATTTTGTACAATTTTGATAAATATCTTTAGTAAAAAAACGAATACCTTCAAGGTGAAAATTTGTTGATTGGACTTTACTTTCAATGTTTGTTTACGTTGATTGTGGCGAAATAACTTCTTGAAAGGGTGATATATTGAATATTTGAAATTACTGAAAATATTGAGATTTGTTTGGAAAATGTTCTTTCCACTCTTGAATGGTGTGCAGGACTCGGTATTAGAAATACGCATCTATCAGCTTGACTAAAGTGCGGCCATTTTGAAGTGATTGGAATCGCCATTTTGTTTTTAACTTTCGCCTCTTGCTTTTCTGTCAAAACCGCTTTGCTGAAAGCTTATTCTGCTCGACTATTATTTTATTGTTTATGCATAGAGCAAGGCCGCAAGATACTTGTTGAAACATAACGCAGGCGACACAGACAGAAATGCCTGGTCTCCTCCCTCACAAGTCCTTGGAAGTAAGCAGCAAGGCATTTAATCATTACACAGGTGCTAGCCAGTCTCGCTCATGCGGTAGGAATGGTAGAAACGAACAATGAACAAATTATGCTCTTCTTTGCGGCCCCCCTTTATGAGCCCTAAAGAGCCCTGGAAAGCGAGTTGACCCCTAGCACACAAATAGAAATAAGGAGATAGCAAGGCCTGGAATGTGTCTCTCCCCTGCACGCAGCTTGCTTGCAAAAACAGAAGCAATGTGTTCTCTTAAACAAAGAACTTTGTCTGCAGGCTCACAAAATTGCAAACTGTTGCTAAAATGAATGTCCGAAGGTGTCATACTCATCATAATTGTCAATCATCGAACCCAGTTCAAAGGAAATGCATTATGGGCGGTATTGAATGTGTCACCGCTGATTATAAAATGCTCATTTTGTATATATGTAACTGTTGTAGAATGATTCGCTCTCCTGCGTCCCCCCGGGGTCTGGAGACACACGTTGCGGGGCATGAGATCCAGTTGGCCATCCGAGACTATTTGCTTTGCAATAAACCCCTAGCTTTTGGGAATACAACCTTGTGTCTGGCGTATCAGTTTGTGTGTGGTGATTGTGCCTTGTTTCCATACACCAGGGTCCCTTAGGGGCCACATCACTCTCAGTGAACAATATGGTCATATTGAGCTTGCTGAGGAGGTCCCTCCCCAGCAAGTTAATCAGTGATTCTTCTTAGTACAGTAAATGTGCTTGTACTGTCTTTCCCCCTACTGTTACATCCAAATCTTCTGTGTAAGGAACTTCGACCACCGCTCCAGAGAACCCTTGCGTTTCCAATTTACGATTAGATAACGGAAACCTGCCTTCTCGTAGTGATGATTTTTTGGCTCCCGAGTTTACAATAAACATGAAGTGTTTATTCTCTATCTTTGCCCCCACCAATGGTTCCTCTGCTGCATCAAGGGTCGTTGATAGTACTGGACACGCAAGTGCTCTCTGTGGGCTGTCCTATGCTGGATGCCTTGTTGTTCCCCCATTGTCAAAAACATTCCCTGATACTACTGCCACTCCACCAAAGGGTGTAGGTGCATCATTTGCCGTTGTGACAAAAGGGTTACCTTGTGCATGTGTCATGTGTTTGCGGTATTGTGGGTGTTGTTGAACATTATCATCTGTGTATCTCTGATCCTGCTGTTCTTCTCTCCCTCCACCTCCCATTGGTAGCCCATATGGGCTCCCTGGATGTGGTAGCCATACTGCTGTTCATTTTGATAATTATTCACTGGTCTGCTTCTCCACTCCCTTGAGAAATGCCCCCACCTCCCATATTTCCAACAATTCCCTTGTCCTCCCCTTGAACCTGGACCTCCGTACCCACCATACCCTCCATACCCTGGACCACCCCCTCTTTGCCCTCTGTACCCACCTCTTCCTCCACGGGCACTCCTCACTTGCCACTGTGGTCCTCCGTATTGTTCCTTACCATTCCACTGCTCCGGTCCACTTCCCACCCAATTGGCTGCCATTCTTGCTTTTATTACTGCTGACCCTTCCTCCTCCTCTCTGTCCCTGTCTGTGGGGAGCTGTGACCTTCACTAGTTTCGTCTGAATTAATTTTGCTTTGTCTGCCAGTCTTCTCTGTGCTATCTCCTTCTCCCTTTCTTTGATCCTTTTGCAATGGTGTACTATGATGCTTTGTATCTTGGGCCAGCCTTTGGCTTCAATCCCAGCTATTTTATCGAGCACTTTCTGAACTTCCTTCAGGAGCTCTCTCTTTATTATAAAGTCAAACAGGGAGGGTGACTGATCCCAGGCCGTGCCCGTCCCCGCTCTCCACATCTTCTGCATCCGTAAAATGAAAGCCATTGCATCTTCCTTATCATTCATTGTGCACTGCATCACTGACTGTAAGTCTGGTGTGTCTGGGAATGTGTCCCTCAATGTGTCCCATATCCTTGCTCTTTCTGTGGTAAAAAAAAGCACCATCATGTCATTCACAATCTAATGTTATTCCTGGGAATCCTGCTTTCGCCCAAACCCGATCAGCTTGATCACCCGCTGCAGACACCAGCAAACTTTTAATATCCCCTACTGCCAAAGGAATCCCTGCAGTGTTTTTCTCGAATGCATATATCCATTTACTCGCAGCTCCTGACAGTGGGGTCAGTAATGTCAACAAATTGGCCTTATCCATATGTGCCAAGGGTATATAATTTGGCCTCCCTCCTCCCCGGTGTATCAGGGGCAACTACAACCTTCCTTTTGTTCCCTTCCCCGTACTCACCTTTGTCCCTCATTTTCCCACTAGAGTCATTCTCCCCACTCTGCTTCTTAGTCTTCCATTCCATTCTTCTTCCATTGCCCTCCCACGAGGTGTTTCATCTAACCTCACTGACGCCCCTCCTGCTGCGAACCCTATTCTTCTTCCTTCCAGCTCATCTTCCTCTATGTCACACCATAACTCTTCTGCCCCTCCCGAGGTCATGCCTTCTCCCATTGTGTCTCCTTCAGGCGTGTGTTGCTCTAGCTCTATTATTCTTGTTGCATCATCGTGTATTCGCAATAATATCTCCCCCTTTTTTCACCCTTCTTCTATTGACCTATCGGGTGTCTGTGCGCCCTCTGTGTCTGATCGATCCTGGAAGTACTTCATCCACTTTGTTCACACATATCTCTAAATATGGACAGTTCATTTTGGGCCATTGATAACCTGGAGTCTAAATCTTCTGTGAGTTTTTCAATATCTATTGCCGGGTACTCACCTGTCCACTCGCTCTTGGGCACTCATATGGTGGGGGTGCTGTGGGTCGTGGTGTGGTTGTGGAGGTTGGTTTTGACACATACACCGGATCACTAAATCCCTCAGCTGGCACTGGTTTGTTTAAGAGGGGGTATATTTGTGCAACCTCTACTGGCCCTTCCTTTTCTTCACCCTCCTTTCCATTACTCTCTATTACCAGGGGAGATGGACACTTTTCGTTTTTTTGCTCTTTCTTTCTTATTGGAGTTACCTCTTGAAATAACCTCCACAGGTCTAATATCTCCCTTCTATTCTGCAATTGTTTGCCTTTGTACTTTATACATATGCACGTGGCCACCATATCCAATATATTTTTATCAAACGATCCTCTCTAGGGCCATACCTGTGGTAGCCCTCTCCTTATAGTTCCGTGATTCACTGAACGTGGTATTTATTTATTTTTTCTGCATAACCTGGTCAATTCTTACAAATGTGGGCCAGTGGTGTTTCCGCACCCAAGTTAAATTCTTGTCCCTCCTTGTACCCCTTGCTGGTGTGTGCAGTGTGTATTTACAATGCTATCTATACCAGTATTTTATCGTTGCCACACCACTTCTATACACCTTATACACCAAGTCTTAAAAAGTGTCACACTTACAATGACCACTTATTCATAGGACATCAGTACAGTTATTTTAGCCATCATCAAAAATGCAGTGATCACGAAAAACATAACAAATTTAGCACATGACATTGACCAATAGACAGTTCACATACAACACGTAACACATACCCTGCTTTTCTTCTCTCAATGCCCTAATTAATAACGATTCCTTACCCCAGCACCTTACACCCCTTATCCCCTTATTCCTTAGACTGTTTGAATATCTCCCCATAGATCAGAAAAGAAAAAGAATAAAGTGTTTCTAAATTGTACTCCAAGTCTTCCCTTTATGCGAGCCTCCCATTTATTTCTTTTATTTTCCACTTATTCCCAGTACTAGTCAAGATAGCACTATGCGGCGCCGCCTTCTACCCCCTTGAAGAGCTAGACTCTTGTATTCCTTTTTCACCTCGTAATCTCCTTAACTCGTCCTAATGGCCATATGCAAAGAAAGAAAAAAGTATAGGACAGTATCTATTATACCCCCAAGTGCCCCCTTTGTTCTATTTGACCTTGTACCCTATGTTGTACATCCAACTCGCACTTGATACTCACGTGTAGGTCTTGATCGGAGACCCTCAGGACCCGGTCCGTCCAGGCGCTGCCCCACACTCAATGGCTGCCCCTGGCTCCGGCGAGCGGCACTATGGATTTTGTGAAGTGGTACCCATGCCCTATCGCCCTACTGCGTGCGCACATCTAAGCGTACCAGTTATCATAGGCGGGCAGCTCTCTTGAGGCGGCGCAGCCTCAGTCTTCCGTTATGGCCGGGGACGTCTCGTGCCAAAAGAAACGAAAAGACAAATCACGTCGGGGTCACCACTTGAAAGCGAGCGTCCCCCAATAAGGCATTTAAAACTCCCCAATGAGAGTCCGTAATGGACACACCCCAAGTGGGAATGAGACCAAGACCAAGTGCGGGTGAATTTAAAAGTAAAAGTTTATTTAAACCAATATAGGGCAAGCAGAGGACTCTGCAAACTCCGAGAGCACTCTGCCAAACATCAACATTCACATTTTGTTACAAAACCAAAACCACGTCACTTATGATGTGGGAGCTAAGGGATACATGAATCGATGAGATTGGGCAGTGGGTTTGGGGCACACATACATCCATAGGGGTGAAGCTCCGGGATTGGCGAGGCTTCTTGAGGTGTCATCGTGATGCTTGCAGGTCAGGGGAATTCATCAGGGTGGAACTCTGGTCAGATGATGGTTGATTGATACATCTTGGACTATGCTAGCATTTGCCCTTGCGGCCACACATACCCATTCAGCATTCATTATAATTTATAATGCCCTGTAAATCCTACAAGTTGTTAATCTAACATCACAAGAGAAATAGCACATAGCTCTGGGTGCTCTTATCTCATCATCATAAAAACACTATACAATGAAGGGGCTACTTCAGGAGTTCAGGTATATCACAGGGGACATGTCTGGGATACCTCCATCATTCTGCTTTGTTAGATCTGGGGGGGCATATTTATAGTATGTTGGTAAAAGAGTAGATATACTGCCACCATGGTCAGTCGGGGTTGGGGTGAGCTTGGATACTATCTGGTCAGAGGGCACATAGTTGGTATACCAAAAAGGCAATGGGATGAGAGTCATGTTACCTATATTTCTTTTAACAAGGCCTTGGGGTGTGAAACATGCTTTATGGTGTTATTGTGGGTCTGAAAGCTTAGTGGAGGGCTGATACTTGGTGCAGGCTTAGCAGAGGGGTGAGAGGTTGCAGTTACAGCATCACATTATCACTAAAATAAGGGTCTTTAGTTGTCAGCCCGACCTGAGGCGGGGAGGAAAGTGGGGCTGAGCATGCGGCGCTTCAGGAGAAGGGAGAGAGGGCCCTGTTGCTTCTAGTCGTCTACATTATAGGGTTACATGCACATCATTTAAAATGCAAGGTAGGATTAAGCCAGTGTAGTTACACGTGCATCGAACATTATGCGAGCTTATGAACGTTGTATATATTACACGTTTACGTTTATCATGAATACCATGTTACAAAATAACTTCTATCAACAACAGTTTTGTTAGCATCACATCATTCACGGGGCTAAGGTTTTACATCCGGGCCTAGCCAGAGGGGCAAGATAGGTGGGGGCTGCTGTGTGCCCAGTGGTACTGGAGAGGGGTGAGCGGAGAAACGGCCCCATAATATGTTGGGCCGTATATTCTCTAAGTTGTGAGGAACACACACAAAAAGCTTATATTCAAAAATGAGGTAGAAACAGGTTAGTGTGTGCATTGGTACAGGGAAGAGTCTACAATTTCCTGCTTATAATATTACTTGCCTAACTCAATGCTCAGAGGGTAAACACATGCTACAAAGGACACTCTATTATACAATCAGCACCCATTACATTAAAAACCATACATATTGCAACACTTAATTGTCTATTTGTCAACTTGTGCATTTTTAGGAGTATATATTAATATCATACATTGCTGTGTATATGGCGGCAGCGACAGTAATCCTTGATTAGAAAGGAAAATACATTTCATAACTTCGTGTGCTGTCTGGGATGGGTGAGGGCCATCTTATTTCAATATGTATATTTAATCTCCTGGACTCAAAGCGACGTTTCAGATGGCTTAGCTGCATGGGTCAAACAGGGTGGGACACAGGCTTAGCATACATGTCTGGCACTTCAAACGGGGAACAGGGTTGGGGGTCATCCACAGCATATGTCATAAATGTGGGGTGTGCGAGAGGACAGGACAAGTTAGATGGAAGCAGCTTGTTTCTCTCAGACCCCAGCTTCAGCCCGATAATCTACAGGTCAATGATGGACTGCGGAAGGTGAAAGATACAGTGTTTGTAATGTAGCTTGTTCGTGCCTAGTCTCCCATGAGAACAGGCCTTCAGCAGAGCCGCCAAGGGGAGGAAGGTGAGGGAAGCGCTGGGCTCGCTGTGCGTGGTCAGGAGGGGAGAGCTGCAGCCCTGCAGACCGCTTGTGCCAATGAGGCCTAACTTATCATGTTCAAAATCGAGTCTGAGTGTATCACAAAATGGAGTCTGGTATCATCCTAACAGACAAGCATTGCAGCCACATGTGTCGGTCCACAGCCATCCTGTATCCCTGACCATTGGCGCACGGGTGGCTGCTGGGCGAGTCATAGTCTGAATGCTTGGGAGAAATGGAGGGGAGGGCATCATAAAAGACCTTCCCTCCCATACAATAGATATGAAAAACTATTTCTGTTCAAAACGACGGGACTAATCAAACTTAACATAGCCCAACCATGGGGATCACATGAACACCCTCAATTCGCACAATGGGTTGCCGACGTGGACTTGTGTATAACCTTGGAACGCTGAATAAACACAGCAAGGGGGTGCCCTGACAAGGCAACGAAGATCTAGGGTGGAAAGAAGGGAATTGACATATATAGGATGTTCCGGCATGTTACACACTATTATATGTTTCCTTATTGAGGTCGTCATGTGCCTGTGTGCTAAAAGTTTGAGTCCACCTTCTTCCTTAAAAATGATATCTACACTCTTGACATTACTCGGCCAGTAAATACTCATGGCACTGCTCACTTAGCAAATTCTCCTGGCATCAATACATGCTTGTGGCACTGCCCACTCAGCAAATGCTCATGGCACTGCTCGGCCAGTAAATACTCATGGTACTGCTCACTTGGCAAATGGTCCTGGCAATGCCCACGCAGTAAATGCTTGTGGCGCTGCTCGGCCAGAAAATACTCATGGCACTGCCCACTTAGCAAATGGTCATGGCAATGCCCACCAAGTAAATGCTCGGGGCACTGCTCACTAAGCAAATGCTCATGGCACTGCTCTGCCAGTAAATACTCATGATACTGCTCACCCAGTAAATGGCCCTAGCACTACACACCCAGTAAGTTCTCATGGCACTGATCACTCAGCAAATGCTGCTGGAGATGTAAAGTTAATTGCCAATATTTGTCTGCATTATCCTGTACTTGCAGCATCTCACTCATCCCATAGTAAACTGGACATCCACCCCATTTGCTGCTTCTAACATTGTCACGTTCTTATTGTCATATTAATTGAGAGCCTGAGACTCAGCGATGCCACAGCTATGCTCCTAGAGAAGAGGAGATCAACAGGTCAGATCATTCCGAGTTTGAGTTCACTATCATCATCAGAGCAGCTTATCAGCTGGCACGGATTCCTCTGCTCAGTGCGGATCTCGGCGCCAGTCTATATGTGTCTGAAATGTGTGTATTTGTATTTTTTATTGTTTGTCAGTGAATACTGTCGGCCTAATTCACAGAAGCATTTCATAATAGCCAAACCCCATTAGAAAATGTTCTGTGTATAATGCCTGTATGTTAAAAATGAAAGTAGTATTTCATTATACATCTAAGTGATAGCTGCAAGAAAGATTATACATTTATGATGATTTTTTTGGGATCAATTTTCACATGTTTACATATGATTGTTGTGCAAAATAAAGCATGAATGTAAAACAATTTGCACCCGGGGAAGGGCCATTAGCCAATCAGGTGGCTGGAATAGCAGGCAAGAATATACATTCCCCTCCCACTGTGCCAGCCACTGGAGGTCCTTCCTCGGCTGATGGCATTTCTTCTTTTTGTATGAGGAGGCAACAGGGAGCCTCTCCCTGCTGCCACCCCACCTCCTCTACCCCCAAACCAACCACATCGCTTCCCCAGCCCTCCCAACTTACCTGTGAGACCGGAGGTTTGAGCTCCAGTCCCCACGCTCCTTCTGATCCTGTCCTCTGCCATAGAAATGGAAAAGGGACCTATGGTGGTGGCCATCTTTTTTTTATTATTCTGCTCCCCCTTCCCATCGGGTGATTGGCTGCGGGTGGGGGGGTGTGAGGTGGACATGGGCGTTAATGGCTAAGAGCCTCACCATGACTCAGGCTGGCAGGTCGTTAGCGGCCATGTCTACTATTGTCTCAGACTTAATAAACAGTTATATACAGATTGATTCTGAATTTGAATTAACTGTAGATTCATCCCATGTGAAAAAAGCTGTTTTATTTTGTTTTGAGCTTGTCCTGATAAAAGGCTAGCCAGGACTCAATCAGAACCAAATCTGACTTGGTGGTGTGAAAACTACAATACCTTTTTGTAAGTAGTATTATATTTTAATTTGTGTTTAAAACAGTGCTGTATTGTTTTATTGAACTTGTACACTCTGCTGCTGTCTGCACAAGCTCCGAACTATTCGGGGCAAGTGCTGCAATGATGAAAAAGATCCAGAAGCATTTCATACTGCTTTGCAATTATTCTGTTAATTCTGTCAGTTTCAGTTCTCATTTGCACTAATGCCATCCTTTCCAGTTTTAATCAAGTTTTAAAAAGAAATCTCATTTTAACAGTATTGCAAACGCTTCAGATGATTATACGTAGAAAGTATTGTTTTAGCTCTATTACATTTTGGTATGATTTATTTTTTACAAATATATGTCTGCTCCCCAGCCTCCTGCATATGATGGAGACTTTTAATTAAAGTCATTTGATTGATTGAAATTGGATTGTTTGCTATTTACCTAACGCTGACTCCCTAAATAGGTTTTCCCATTGCCACTGTCAGCAAGAGTTACAACTATTTGTTCTGTTACAATGTTTGTTTAAACCTTTTTTACTACATTCTGCAGTGGAAAACAAATGCTGATTATGTGGCTAGAGAATGTATTTACAATTATTGTGTTGATACCTTTTATTGGAGCAACACAAAATATTGAGCTCGGACGGTGATTGCATACGCTTTCGAAGTCCCAGATACCTCCTAATCATATGGCGGTCACAAGATAAATAGGAAACAAAAGAAAACACACACAGAGCGGAGCATCACGTTTACATAAGAGAACAAAACAAGTGATTCTCCCACTTTAAAGTCCATTGGCTGCAGAACAAGATGTGCCAGGAATTCAGTCTTGCAAGGCCTCTTTATTTAAAGGGCAATACATCAGAGAAAAAAAACAGATACATGCTCAAACACTGGGAGGTGGATTGCCTCAATGAGAAGTTACATTTCGAGAAAATGTTTTGCAGTGCATAATTTCTAATGAGTGGAACCCAGCAGAAGAAAAAAGTAATACTATTGTAGGCAGATTTGAAAATGTTAGATTCAAAGGCACACAGACTGACCAGGAAAGGATATGCTTTTTCACACCTTCCATGAACAGTAAGGTTTATCACATGTACCGTGGTATGCAGTTTACAATGTTATAAGCAGACACATGTTTTTCAAATTACGTGTGTAAACATTTTCCTGGCAGCAATTTTCAAATTACTGCATACAATGATTGTAATGCCCCACCTGACTAAGAAATACACTGTGTACCAGTGTGTGAAGACTAAAATGTGGTCAGAGGTGGCTGCATGTTTCTGCAGCCTCCATGCTGTGATAGGTGGTGAATAGGTTAACCTGAGTTGCATATGCCTACTTGTATGTCTATTGTGGAACTAATACAAACATGTTCCTAAAGCTTCCAAGGTGCTTTGTCAAAATGTATCTTAGTTGTGCCTCATATTTGACAGTTTCTCAATGACTCACATACAAAGTAGTAATTACAAGAATACGTTACCACTGTTTCAATGGTGAAGTTTCCACTGTTGGCTGAGCATGCCTCTTGTTTAAAAATGGATACTAATAATTTCTGCTCAGACATCCAAAATTGCCAGACATGATGCCTGTGCCTGTACCCATTCAAGAATCAAAACATGGTGTCTAAGAGTTGTATGAGCGAGGATGCAACAGGTCAAATTCGGGAACTGTCGATGTGGTTGCCTTGAAGGTCACAGGCCCAAGGTAGGCCATAGTGAGACATAAATATGGTGTGTATGTTCAGACCAGCATGTTTCAGGTTAAGAATCTTTAAGAATTTGAGCTCCCATGTTCTTCCTTGTGTGGTATTAGAGACGTCACCTTTCAGTACCATCCCTGACAGGTCAAGCAGGCTGTGCCCATCTTGTGTGAAGTGTTGGCCAACAGGTGCTTCTGTTTTATGGTTTAAAATGGTCTATCTGTGCAGGTTCATTCTTTGACAGAGTTCCTTGGAAGTCTCACCAACATACTTTCATTGTGGGCATTTCTTGCATTGGATGAGCTATAGCACATGGGATAATTTGCAATGATATGTTCCGTGTATCTGTAGTGTTTGGTTTTGTGGAGTTATTACAACTTATTCGGTGCAGATGTTTTGGCAGGTTTTGATCTCCTAACATTGCATGGGGATGTGCCGTGTCCTTTCTGTTCTTGATCTAGTGGAAATGTACTTCTGGGGAGGGATAGTACAAGATTCTTTGGTTGTTTGTATGCAATTAAAGGGGTTTCGTTGCTTGTCTTTGTTAAATATTGATTGTATTTACGGAACAAATGTATTCTGTTGTGACGACCAAGGGTATTCTTTCTGTGGTTTCACTGTCCTGTATTGAAGCAGGTAATTTCTGGGTATTCTCATTGCCCAATCAAATACCAATCAAATACCCTGTCAACTTGTCTGGCTGAGTCTACCTTTTGCAAGAAGGAGGTATGTAGTGTGTCAAGCTGGTTGTCCCTTGTCTTCCTGTTGGAGCGTATACTTTGGCATTGTATGGCCTAGATGGAGATGATATATCATTTTATGTGGCTTGTCGTATGATCAGGTATTTTTTCCTGTCTTTTGGTTTCCTGATACCGCTGTCTCTAGGGGGGGCGTTACTTCAAACGGATATGGTGATGTCCAGGAAGTGTATACTCACCTTGGAGTATTCCATGGTGAACTTAATGCAGTTGTGGAATCTATTTAGGGTTTCATAAAATTGTTTCAGGGAATCTCCACTTTCTATCCAAATCAAGGAAATGTCATCGATGTAGCACGCGTATGGTAGTGGTTTCTGACGTTGTTGTTGTAAAAGCCGCTGTTTGAGGTCTTCCATGAAAAGTTGATGTCAAGCTCTGTGTTTTTTTTCTTTCGTTTCCTATTTGACTTGTAACTCCATATGGTTAATAGGTCTATGGGACTTCACAAGCTTATGGAACCACCACCTGAGCACAAGATTGTGTTAGTCCTGTGTAAGATTTAAAAACTTGGATTTTGCTTGATTTTAAAACTGGACTAAGACAGAGCCAAACCCTTTCTTACAATTAATGCGTAAAATAAATATTTGCAATGTTAGATGGTATTGCTGATTGTTGAAGTCCTGGCCATAGAAACTGTTTGACCGAACCTATTTATCAATTCATGGGCTCAGATATTAATTTCTTCATTACACAAGACCCATCCAGGTTCTGGCGCGATTGTTATGTTTCTGTTCAATCTACTACTTGGTTCCTCTGTCATTGCAGGATTAGTCATGGTGACTTTACTGTGTGCATGCACATGCTATTTGCTCAGAGAAACATACATCATGGGTGCCTAGGGTGTGCCTCAGGTGGTACAATGTCCTTTCATCACAGGGTGTTTTTTCACTGTTTTTTTTACCACGAATTATTTAGTGAAAAAAAACAACTCTTTTGGGGGGGGTTAGAAAATTATATATATGGGATGTGGGTGTTTGGGAATAGATACAAAATGAAAGGGAATGGGGCCCCAAAAATAATTGAAAAACAATTTGAACAGTAAGAAAACTCACAAAAAAACATCCTGCGATGAAATGACATGGAACCGCATCAGGTATTGAAGAGAATGTATACTGTATTTGATGTCGAGGGGCATCTGTCATCTTGCAATGTTCTACCTTACAGTCAACAGATCTGTGCAAAGGGAGCATTCTCAATGCTCCAGTTGCTTGAAAAGTGCAGCATAAGTCATAATTGATCCCCTCACCTATGTCCTCAACTCTCTCCTCACTGCTCGCTACGCTAAGCAATCTTCAATTCTCATCCTCCTTGACCTCTCTGCAGCTTTTGACACTGTAGACCACCCCTTACTTCTTAGCACTCTGTCCTCTTTCGGCTTCAAAGGCTCTGTTCTCTCCTGGCTCTCCTCTTACCTCTCCAATTGATCCTTCACTGTCTCCTGGGGCGGCCGTACCTCCTCCAGCCTCGCTCTGAACTATGGCGTCCCTCAAGGATCTGTACTTGGAGCCTTTCTTTTCTCTCTCTATACCTTCCTTCTCGCCCCAGTCATCTCTTCTTTCGGTATCTTCCACCACTTCTACGCCGATGATACCCAACTCTTTCTTTCTTTCTCTTCCTTCATTTCTGATCTCCACCAAACTCTTTTTTCCTGCCTCATGGCCAGAAGAAACTGGATGTCATCCCACTTTCTTTCCCTCAATACTGACAAAACTGAGGTGCTTTTCTTCCCTCCTAACACCCTTTCCCACTGCCCCCTCCTTTCATCCACGTTCCACCTTCCAACCTCCCCTTATCTACCCATGCCCGCAATCTCAGCCTCCACCTCAACTCTTCTCTCTCCTTCTCCAACCACATCTCTCTAATATCTCGAGCCTGCCGGAACCACCTTTTCAACATCTGCAAGATCTGCTCCTCTATCACATTCCATTCTTCCAAACTCCTAATCTCCTCCCTCATTTTCTCCCGCCTCTTCTACTGCTCCTCTCTCCTCTTTGGTCTCCCTGTCTCTCACCTAACTCCCCTAAAATCCATCTACCACACCTCTGTTCGTACTCTATGTCTTCTAGGGCCTCAAAACTCTCTCTCTCAACTCGGCTGGCTTCCCTTCCTCTCACAACTGAAATTTCAATTCCTCTGCCTTGTCTATAAATCTCTCCATGACCTGCCCCAGCCTACCTTTCTTCCCTCCTCTCATTCTACACCCCCTCCCACTCTCTCCGCTCAGCTGACCTCTACGTTGTCATGGTGCCTCCTGCCCCATGTGCCTCCTCACGTTTGTGCTCCTTCAAACTCCTGGCCACCCTACACTGGAACTCCCTTCTGCTCTCCATCCACTCCACTCCTACCTACCCATCCTTCTGCTCCTCCCTGTAATCCCTTCTTCTTCACTCCCCACCCCTCATTTCCCTTCCCCACCTCTCTCCCCTTCCTTACCCCCCTTCCTCTCACCCTTCACCCCTTTCCCAATGTCCTCAAAATGGTCACTGATACCACTTAGGGGCATTGACGACGACAGACCACTCCCCTTTCCCTTCCCCTCCCCCTTGCCCCACCACGCTGACCTCAAAACAGTTATTGTAACCCCATCACTTAACGTTCTCTCCCTCTTCCCCCACTCTCCCCCCTCCCTTAGTAAATTGTTCTACTTATTGTTCTAATGACTTGTTTCATGTTGTAATAATGCTTCTCTCACTTTTGTACCTGTTGTTAATCTGTAATGCGCTTTGGCTTAAAGCTCTATATAAATTCAATAAACATAAACATAAACATAAATGGAACCCCAGATGACTCCATGTCACCAGGACAGTTCTCCAGTCTTGGGCTATGACTTAACAACTGATCCATTGTGGGAGATGTAGTCCTGATTTGCTTCAATGTAATGAATTGGACTAATGCAACTGATAATCATAATTTGTAAAAGGAAAACCAAGGAGGGTCTCGAAAAAAGTGGTGTCTTAGTGACATGGAGTGATTTGGCAAACCTAAGTGTAAGTCAGTGGAAAAAATACCTTCCCGTAGGTTGTCATTTTCAAAAAATGTATAAAGTGAGTATTAAATGTATTGAAAAAGTAAATGAATGTTATTTAATATTGAATCATTCAAATAAAATGGGGAAATGATATTACGACTGTCAGTCATGATATTGAACAGAAATATCCAATAGCTAATTTACAGGCCAAAGAAGAAGGGTTAACAGTGTTATGGTCACACACTCTTCTGAGAACTATGTCTCATTTTCTTTTTCACTGCATCGCATTTTGGGGGAATGCACATAGATACCAACATTATCTATATCATGAGAGAGAAGCTCATCCAGGTTTTTCTTTGCATTCTGGGACTTGGTGTTTTGTCTGATGTGCTTCTTCCTTGTGACATGGGCCATGGTGGCACCTAGGAATTCCCTGCAACTATATGTCAGCCAAGCTCATCTCCATATAATGGTTTGCTCAAATGGTAGGATCAAATAGTTTCATGTACAGAATTGTTCATTAATTTTTATGCTTTGACCTCTTCCTGCACCTATTTTACAATTGAGACCTTAATGTAACACAAATAAAATACATTATGAACTAAACTATTTGGCAATTGATAGATTATTATTATTGGGGTACTTTTTTAGCGTGGCGCATGCTTCGGGGAGAAATGGAGTCTAAGTTTAAGATAAAGGGGAAAGAACAAGGTGAAGGAAGCAGACAAAAAACAAGGGAGTGGGAAGCTAACAACTGGGGAGGGAGGAGGCTGGTAATTGGGCAGCAAGGGATCTACAAGCAACCAGGAAAGGAAATAGTGGGGGCATATCACCCAGTCTCAGCTAGGGTGGGCCGTGTGGGGTGTGTAGTACTATGTGTTAGCGAGGAGCCGTTCCTTGAAGAGGAGAGTCTTGAGCGCCTTCCTGAACTGTAGAAGTGAGGGTGCAAATCTGATATTGATGGGGAGGAGGTTCCAGAGTCTTGGGGCAAGGAAAGAGAAGGCCTGGCTTCTGGTTCTTTCCTTCCTGCACTGGTGGAGTTCAAGTCTGTACATGTCCTTACTTCTGGTGGATAGTCAGCCTCTGGAGATGCGTAGTTTCTCAGTGAGGTAACTTGGGGACTTCAGGGTGATAGTCTTGTAGATGATGCAGTAGGATTTGAAGATGATGTGGGCTTGCACCAGGTGCAGGCACAGTTCAGTAAGGGTCAGGGTGATGTGGTTGAATTTGCAAAGTCCTTCGATGAGTAATGCTACAGGGTATAGGACACATCTCAGGGGTGCCGGAATAGCCACCGGAAGGCTTTCCAAAAGGGCATTTCCACAATCCAGGTGGGAAAGGACCAAGAAATTAGGTCTGGGTTTTTTTTTCTGGGATTAAGGGCTTGGTTTTCAGCAGGAGATAAAGTTGGTACCAAGCCATCTGAGTCTTCCATTCTTTGTGCTGTTTTAAGGGGAGGTGTCTGTTGATGTCAAACCCAAGCAGCATGGTGCAGATGGCCAGCTGGGATCGGACGCCTTCCAGGGTCATAGCAGAGAGCTACGTCTGGATGTTAGGGTGTTTGCTGTTGTTGGTCAGCAGTAGGAATTCAATCTTGGAGGGGTTGAGCTTCATGTTAACACTAACATCCACAACTGTATGAACGTGTTGAAGCCCTTGAGCCTATGGATAGAGGATATCCTGAGGTAGAGCTCTGTCTCATTTCTGTATTGGTTAATGTGGATAATGTGTGGAGCAGGGAGGATTCTGAGCAGTTCTATGTAAAGAATGAAAATCACTGGGGATAGAATATATGCTTGTGGGGCTCCACAGAAGATGGGTCTAGGAATAGAGTTGGTGATCTGGAGGAATCAATTAGGATTGCAACCATCTGAGAAGAATCTTGCCTATCCCAATGCAGCAATGTAGATTGTTGGTGAGTGTGTGGTGGTCTACTGTGTCAAATGCTGCTGAGAGGTCAATGAGAACCAGGAAGCAAGGATGGCCATCATTAATGTTTTTAATGGCATTGTCTGTTGCCTTGATGGTAGCCATTTCTGTTCTGCATCCGAGTATGAAGCCAGATTGGTAGGACTGAAGGAGGTTGTTGGCTTCAATGTGTTGGAGGAGTTGCATGGTAACTGCTTGCTCAAGGTTCTTACTGAGGAAGGGAAGATGGGTGATGGGATGGTAGTTACGGAGGTTGTGAGGGTCTAGTGTTGGTTTCTTGAGGAGTGGGAGGATTACTCCAGTCTTGAGGGACGAGGGGAAGGTGTCTTGAGTTAGAGGTCTGTTGATGATTACAGGTAAGTGAGGGGTGCTTCAGCAGGGACATGTAATTTGGGGGATGCCAGGGATCACAGTCGCAATCCCTGTGTTCTCCCTTGCTACCCCAGCAATCTCCCTGGCTACCCCTGTAAAAAAAATATATATATATATTTTTTTTAACTGAAGCTCCTGGATTAGCGGAGTCACCCGCAGCCCCTGCAGTGCGGGCCCTGCCACTCCAGATCTGTGGGTGACCTAGTGCCGTCATCAGCCATCAGGGTGAAGTCTGAGCCGGGTCTTGCAGCGCAAGAAGGAAGCCCTCAGTAGGGATTGGAGCTGACTGTGAATGTGGCATATGTCACGTTCAGCTTTAACACCTTCTGCTCCGGCTTCCTTGTGGCTCATATACAGGAACAGGAAACTTTCCCAGCTTCCTGGTTCCTGTTTGTGAGCAGCACAGAGGAGCCAATGGTGGCCTGGAGTGACAGCTCAAAGCTGGAAAAACAGTTAAGGAGGCCTTTGTTTTTGTGATATGTATTTTGCATGTGTGAAGTGCATGTCAGATGTATGTGCGTGCTACGTGTCAGTGAGTCGTGGGTAAATGAATTGAAATGTGATAGTGTGTGTGTTTGAATGTTCCGCGTGGGTGTGTGTCTGTGTAGATAATGCAGTGAGAGTGGATGTAAGGAAAGTTGTATGAGTGAGAGATTGGTGGGTGAATGAGTATGAATGTGGTAGTGTGTGTTTGAATGTCAGGGATGTAATTTCACCAAAATGCTAGGGGCAGCGGAAGCGACATCACACAACCCTTGACTTCTTATGACATCACAGGAAGTAATGTCATTTGATCCCACCCCAAAGTGTTATTGCAGGAGTGATGGAACACAACCTTTCACCCCTTGAAAAAACATGAAGTGGCTTCACATAGCATTGTTCCTAAGTACATTACGAAAAATATGGTTATGTTATGTTACTTTGCATTTATATAGCGCCTTATGTATCATTGGTATGATCTCAAAGCGCTGGTAGGTTGAACGCCCTCGGAAGTCAGTAGAGAGGGAAAGGGTCATAAGGTGCATGAGTGTACCTGCAATGTGTGCAGCCGACGTGGCAGTTGCGTGTTCGCTGCTTCTTAGCAGTAGGTGTAGTGGTTGGGAGGTCAGACATATGTGTTCATTCTGGGGGAATGACGCCCAGACTGATTTGTTGCTGCGTTGTGCTCAGCTGATGTTTAGTCAGGATGATGGGGAGTATGCGGTGGGTGTTAGTATGAGAACAGCTATACCGAATGTTTCATAGTATCGCTGTGTTCTAGATGAGTGTTGGTGTGTACGAGAGAGTAAGCATGGTAGTATGATATGGCGGTTATCAGTTATGCTTTTGAGGTCGGGCACTCCATCTGTACCATCCACTCCATCCATTCCATCCACTCCAATTCGTTTCATCGCCTCCATTCATTTCATCGCCTTCATAGGTTTCATTCACTCTACCTGTTCCATCCACTTAACTTGTTCCATCCATTCCATCCGTTCCATCCGTTCCATCCGCTCCATCCGTTCCACCTGATGTCATCCGCTCTACTTGTCCCATTCACTTTTCCTGTTCCATCCGTTCCATCTGATCCGTCCACTCCATCTGATCCATCCACTCCATCTGATCCATCCACTCCATCTGATCCACCCACTCCATCTGATCCATGGGTTCCATCCACTCCATCTGATCCACCCACTCCATCTGATCCATGGGTTCCATCCACTCCATAGGTTCCATCCACTCCATTCGTTTAGTAGCTTCCATATGTTTCATCCACTCTACCTGATTCCATCCGCTCTACTTGTCCCATTCACTTTGCCTGTTCCATCCATTCCATCTGATCCGTCCACTCCATCTGATCCACCCACTCCATCTGATCCATCTGATCCACCCACTCCATCTGATCCATCTGATCCATGGGTTCCATCCACTCAATCTGATCGATGGGTTCCATCCACTCCATCTGATCCATGGGTTCCATCCCCTTCCCTCCGCTCCATCCCCTTCCCTCCGTTTCATCTACCTCATCCACTTCATCCACTTCATCCGCTTCATCCGCTTCATCCGTTTCATCCACTTTATCCATTTCATCCACTTCATCCATTTCATCCGTTTCATCCATTTCATCTGTTTCATCCACTTCATCCGTTTCATCCACTTCATCCACTTCATCCGTTCTATTAACTTTGTCTGTTTTAATTGCATTAGGCAATTTAGTTTCCTGTTTGTTCTATCGGTTACTATGGTGAATTTTATAGATTTATTTATATATATATATATATATATATATATATATATATATATATATATATATATATATATATATATATATATATCTTTTGATTCAGCAACTTTGGTTTCTTTTTAATTTTGGTTGTTTGTTCTGATTGTGCTAATAGTCGATTTTATGGGAAGAGCCACGTTTTCAGTAATTTGCGGAAAGACAGGAGGTCTTCGGTGAGTCGTATGTGCAGCGGAAGTGAGTTCCACAGAGTGGGGGCCAAGGCTAAGAATGATGATCCACCTAACTTGACTGAGTTGGTGTTTGGTATCACCAGAAGGTGGGCTGAGCTTGATCTTAGAGTGTGCGATGGATGGTAGGGTTTTAGCTTGTCCTGAAGGTATTGGGGTTCAGTTTTATGCATTGCTCGGTGTGAGATGCATAAGGTTTTGAAGGTCACCCTTCGTCCGACTGGGAGCCAGGGGAGAGTTTGAGTTTTGAGAGCTGGGGAGGTGTGATCTCTTGGGCCAAGTGCTAGTAGAGGTTTGGCTGCAGCATTTTGTGCTCTTTGTAGTTTAGACAAGTGGTATGCTTGGATTCCGGGGTAGAGGGGGTTAGCATAGTCCAGTCTTGACATCACAATTGTTGTATCTTCAACAAACAATTGCATACAGCCAGTCTCCCTGAGGCTTGCCCACAAGTCGACACCCGCGAAAGGGAGGTCTTGTCCTGTGGCTTACAGGGCTTCCAACAGGGCCGACACACTGATTACTAAAGCCCAGAGAGGGCTCTTGAAGGGGAGAGAGAAAGGCAATGGGGTGAATATCCAGTAAGAGGGGTTAAGTCAAGGAGTGGCAGTATTGCACATACGGGTTAATGTAATAATTAAACCAATAGGTGTTCGAAATGTTAGTGTTGTTGACGGACACGAGAATGCGCACAAATTTGGGATTCCATGAAAAGTGACTTTACTTCTATCTGGCAGAACCACCATAGAGGGAACCGTTCTAATCAAGTCAAGTCTCCAAAGACTGCCTTGTAAAGTTTGATTGCAGGTTTTGATAGTCAACTCAAGGAGCTAGCTTTTTATTTATTTAGATTTATATAGCACGCAAACAGTCCCTGGGCATCGAGGCACTGTTCCACGTGATGAACTTAGTTACAGGGGGCATCAGAGACGCCTTGTTTGTTTGTTTGTTTATTTCTAATGCGCACCAGACCCGAAGGTAGCAGCCTTCGGAATCAATACAGATTATTTGAATACATGAATACATAGTAGTCAGGCAGTATACGTGGCAGGCAAATAGTATTGAGTGTGATGTAGGTGAGGCATATGGTAAAGGTTTAGATGAAGAGTAGTGTCTTGACTGCTTTGCGTAAGGCCATATGAGAGTTTTCAGATCCGAGAGAAGGTGTAAGGGCGTTCCATTGCATTGCTGCCAGGTAGGGGAAGCTGGCTCCACCTGCTCCGACTCACTTGATCTTGAGAACTGTGAGCCAGAGTATGGCGATCTGATAGGTCTTGTGGATGCAGATGTATATTCTTTGGTGTAGGTAAGAGGAGGTGAGAGGGGCAGTTTGGTGGACACATTTGTGGGTCAGAGCGAGGGTCTTAAAGAGGATGCTCTCCTTAATGAGTAACCAGTGTGTTTCCTGGCAGTGGTTATGTGTTCCCTGTTGGGGATGTCCAACGTTGCCCACAGTGTGCGGTTTCGGATCACATGCAGTTGCTCCATGTTTTTTGCTGATGTGCCTAGGAAGAGGGCATTACAGTAGTCTAGACCCAGTAATGGCTCTGGCAATGGTTAAGCAGTGGTCTTTGGATAGAAAGGGTCTGGCTGCGTTTAGGAGTCTGGCCTGGTATGCCGCGGCAGAGGTGATGGCATTGACTTGCCTGGTCATGGAGAGGTTTGAGTCCAAATAAACTCAAAGCGTTTTCACAGAGTCTGAGACTGGTATTTTGATGTCGTCAATGGTGAAATGACGGAATTGAGTATTACGATTTTTTTAGAGTTTGAGGGGAGCCAATCAGCAGAAGCTCAGTTTTGTTGCTGTTAAGACAAAGTCGGTTCTGCGCCATTCAGGCTTGCATGGTGTTATAGATGGAGTGGAGGGCTCTTGGGTCGGATTCATAGTCACCTGTTAGTGGGAGGAGGACTTGAGTGTCGTCCGCGTAGTTAGTGTAGGAGATACCTAGTGCGTCTAGGATGTAGAAGCGGGCCTAGTAAAAATGTTGTAGAGAGTAGGCAAGATGCAGGACCCTTGGGGCATGCCGCATGTGATGATGGTTGGTGATGCAGAGGCTAGGTCGGAGAAGACTTGCATGGTCCTACCTTGTAAGAATGGCAGAGGACGTTGTGATCAACAAGTCAAATGCCGCAGAAAGGTCTACGAGCAGGAGTAGAGCAGGGTTGCCAGAGTCCCTGGTATCGCCCATTTGATTTTTCAGATCAAGTAAGGCTGTTTCGGTGCAATGGCCTGGGCAGAACCCAGATTGGCGCAGCCTGAGGAGTTGTTTCTCCTGGAGGAATTGTTGTACTTTTAAGTACGCAGCTTTGTCTAGTATTTTCAGCAGGAAGCGGACAGTGGTTATGGGCCTGTAATGGTTAGGTGAAAGGGGTCCATGGTGTGTTTTTTTTAGAAGAGGGCAGACCCAGGCTTCTTTGAGGCAGGGGGGTACCTTACCGGTGGGGAAAGAGGCGTTGACAAAGGCAGTCGGGAAAGGGGCGAGGGTGCTGGCTTGTGAGTCTCCAGTGATTGAGATGGAGTAGTTGTGCTGGGCTACCCAGTTTTTACTCAGTATAATGTGATATACATTTCATACAAGAATAGATCGCCATATGTATCATTAAGATCAGTGTGTATAGACCCATATCACCAAATTACTGTGAATGCAAGCTGGCGTCCATGGCCAAACGATAATGATGTGTTATTATATAGCACTTACGCTTAAGTGCTTTATTTAGAAAAAATACACGTACAATATTGCCCAAGCTGTGTTGGTACTCATTTATTGACCTCAGAAGGATGAAAGGCTGAGTTGAATTGTTTAAGAACAGACTAATTCAGTGACTCATCCCTTGAAGTGTGCCTGAAATAAAACTTTAATGAGTCTAGCATTTATTGTATAGAATTCCCGAAAGACACATTATTTGGTATTCCTATTCTTTCTTAATTTGGGTCACTGCTGAAAGTGTTAGACTTGTGGAACACCTGTTTTTAAAAAAAAAATTAAGAGGCCTGAACAAGAGATCCAGCCACTCCAGAAGCAA
This sequence comes from Ambystoma mexicanum, assembly GCF_040938575.1. NCBI lineage: Eukaryota > Metazoa > Chordata > Amphibia > Caudata > Ambystomatidae > Ambystoma > Ambystoma mexicanum. Next base: position 378,544,398 of record NC_090921.1, on the reverse strand, counting down.
AGAGCCACATGGCGCTGGCCACAGCCCAGGAGCAGGCATGAAAAAAAAAGACACGTATTTCTTTTAAACTGTTTTTTTTAGGGGTAGCAAGGGAGACCACATGGGTAGCAAGGGAGACCTCAGGGGACACAGTTGCAACCCCTGGCAACCCTTAAATGACGTCCTTGTTGAATGTTCTGGGTGGATGTGTACCTGTGTAGGGAATGCAGTGAGAGTGGATGTAAGAGAAGGTGTATGAGTGAGGTACCGGTGGGTGAATGAGTATGATATGATATGATAGGTTATTTATAATGCGCTTAATACCCAGAGGTTTCTAAGCATGGACCCAGGGATTTAACCTGTGTTTCTCTGTGTCGTCTTGCTTCCAAGGCAAGTACGTTGCTGCTGAGCTATCCTCCCAAATATAAATGTAATAGCGTGTTTTAATGTTCTGTATGGGTACGTATTTGTGTGGAGAATGCAGTGTGAATGGACGCGAGAGAAGGTGTATGGGTCAGTAAGTGGTAGGTGAATGAGCAGGAATGTGATAGTGTGTGTATGAATGTTCTGGGTGGGTGGGTGCATTCCTGTGTGAAGAATGCAGTGCAAATGGACGTGAGAGGTTTATGGGTGAGTGAATAGTGGGTGCGTGAGTAGGAATGTGTGTGTGTGTGTATACATGTTCTGGGTGGGTGGATGCCAGTGTAAGTGTATGTGAGAGAAGGTATATGGGTGAGTGACTGGTGGGTGAATGGGTATGAATGTGACCGTGTGTGCAATGTTCTGGGTTGGTGTGTGCATGCCTGTGTGGTGAATGCAATGTGAATGAATGTGAGAGGAGATGTATGGGTGGGTGAAAGTGGATGCCTGTGTGTGTGTGTATGTTTGCGCGTGTGTGTAAGGCCCTGGGAGACTGGGGATCACTAGAGGCTTTTTGGCACATCCTTTATTGACTTTGCACATTTTACTGGTATTTTCGGGCAAAGCTAAGTTCATGTGTGTCATTAGCTGGCTAGACTGCCATTTTGGTACAGCCAGTCCAGTCATTGCTTACTGTGGCATGACATGTATTACTTGTCTTCTTTGATAAAACAAGCATAAAACGTAGTATTACCTCGCTAGACTGACGTTTTGGTGTATCAGCCTGTATATTTATTACTGTAGCATGACATTTTATTAACTGAGCATCATTGATGAAGCAAGGATGAGAAGTGTTCTTTTGGATATAGATTGGCTGACATTGGAACCAGTTTGGACATGTTTTCTTATTGGGACATGTCACTTTTAATGGCCAAAACAACGGGAGTATTTTCTTACATAGTCGTACTGGCATATATTGGCAGAGCCAGCTTTGTGCCTAGTGCCAGTAATTATACTATTAAAAACTTCTCAAAGCGAACATGAGTATGTTCTTGTATGGGGAATGCTAGCATATGTTGGTGGATCCAGCATGGACATTTATGGGCACAACCAGCATGAACATGTTTTGTATTTTATTTGCATTGGTCATTTGTATGGTGCCTATACACAAGTGTTTCCACGTGCACAAGACAAGATGGGGGACGGCATGGGAATAACAAAAGTAGTACAACAAAAACGGTTATATTGGACTGGTGACAATCCTACCGTGCAAGTGTTTGACAAGGTGAAAGTGCGGCGGGGGAGAGGGTAGAGGGAGAAGTGCAGGAGTGGGGTGCCCCCAGGGAATGGGGACAGGGAAGTGCTTGGAGGGCCAAGGGGTAAAGGGGAAAGGGAGGATGAGTGCGGTCAACAGGGAGGACCAAGTTGGGCTAGTCTGGAAAAGGGAGCATGAGGGCAATTGCTGGTGAAGGATGCTACGGGGACTGGTAGGGGGTGGTTTGGCCCCTGTATTACTCTGAAGGGACCAGGCCCCAGTTGCAGCGGCAGAGGGAGAGTTAGCACGGGGTGGTGAGGTAAGGAAGAGGAGAATATTAAAGTCTTGAGAAATGTACAGGAACTTGAGAAGATCCAGCTCATCTCTGAGGGAGAAAAGGAGGGAGGGAGGTCATTCCAGAGGGAGGAGCCAGCCGAGGAAAGGGATCTACCTTCCACTCTCTGCTGGCAGAAACACTTGACCTGCAGAGAATTGGAGCCAGAGGACTGAAGGACTCTGGGCAGGAGGTAGTTAAGGAGGGAAAGCTGAACATAAAGAGGTCCCAGGCCCAAGACAACCTTATGAATGATGCAAAGGGTCTTGAATTTGATCCTTGCAGTCAGAGGGAGTCAGTGGAGAGATTTTAGGGCTGGAGAGATGTGATCCCTGGGCTTGAGGCCAAGGATAGGTCTTGCAATCCTATTCTGGATTGGTTGAAGGGGTGAAGGGTGGAAAGAGGCAGATTGAGGAAGAGGCTGTTTCAGTAGTCTAGCCTAGAGAGTACCAGGGCTCTGGAGACATTGAACTTCTGGGAGTAGGTTAGGAAAGGTAGAATGTCCCTGAGAAGGTGAAGCTGAAACTTGGATTCTTGGCAAGGACTGAGATGTGTGGGGAGAAAGTGAGAGAGGTGTCAAAGATGATCCCAAGGTTTTCTGCCTCACAGGTGGGTGAAGGGAGCGGACCCAGGGATGCCACAGGTAGTGAGTGTGGTGGAGGAGAGAAAAGGGCCCATTTGCTATTGGGAAGGTCTGTTTGAAAGGAATGCGGTCAGTCACACCAGTACGTAGTCCATGATGCCTAGAGTATCTTGGAGACGGTTTATCAGGATGGAGTGGTTGACTGTGTCAAAGGCAGAAGAAAGATCAAGGAGGATCCGAACAGAGGGAGTGTTAGAGTGCAGTTTAGAGAGTACTTCTTCACAGGTGCTCAGGAGAGCAGTTTCTGTGCCTCTGGCTGGCCTGAAACCAGACGTGTAGTCATATAGGCTGCCAGCCACTTCGGTGTGGATGGTCATTTGGGGGGGTTACCAGCTTCTCCATGAGTTTGCCCAAAAAAGTGGTGAAAGAGATATGGCGGTAGCAGAGGTCAGCCCTGGCTGGGGCGAGATAGGTTATGTTGTCCTTGATGGTTCTGGAGGAGCATATGGGCACCTGTTTAGAGGAGAATTTCATAGAGCAGACAACTCTAGAGATCTCATCTGGTGCAATGGGAGAGAAAGAGGAGAGTATGGGGGAGCAGAGGGAGGTGAGAGAAGGGGAGTGCAGATGACAGAGAGGGCAAGATGTCCAAAGATTTGGAGGAAACGTGGGCGGCCAGTGCAGAGCAGAGGGCCTGGGAGGGAGGAGGAGAGGAGGAGACTGCGGTAGGATTGGCAAGTTCCTTGCTGATTTTAAAGAGTTCAGGCATGTTATTGATGGCTCCAGAGATGCAGGGTTGGACATGAACCCTCTTCTTGGAGCAGATGGAGAGACAATATTGCCTTTAGAGTAGGCGGCAGGCCAGTTGGTCAGAGGATAAGCTAGATGCCTGCCACTTCCACTCTGCAGCTTTGCGCTTGTGTTTCAAAGGGGCCAAGTCAGAGTCATACCAAGAGTTGCATTTGGAGGCAGGCTTCATGCAGATCCTCATGACGGGGGCAAGGATGCTCAGGGTGTTAGAGATAGAAAGGTGGAGGTTAGCTAGAAAAGAGTCAGAAGGAGAGTCAATGGAAGGGGATGGAGGAGGGATGAAGGGAGAGGCAAATACAGCGACTGAAACACACTTCATCAGTCGAATGACGGAGAAGGAGACTGGCAGTGAGGGAAAAGGTATCATCAGTGAGCAGGGGAGGTCAAGGTGGGAAGAGAGTAGTCAGACCAGGAGAGAGGGGTAATAAGAGGGTAGGAGAGGGGGGTGTCTGTTGAGATAAGAGCATCCAAGGTGTGTCCAGCACAGTGAGATGGGCCAGAGGGAAGGATAGTGAGGGAAAGAGTGTTGCAGATGTTGCGAAATAGAACAGTGGCCACATCTGGAGAGTCAATATCGATTTTAAAGTTTCCAAGGAGAACACGTTTGGGGAAGGAGGCATGAAGAGAGGAGGACAGGTCGGCCCATTCTGAGAGGAAGAGGGAGGACGGTCTCGGGGCCTGTAGATGGTAGCGAGAGTAAGAGAGAAGGTAGGCGAGACAGAAAGCCTGCAGACAAGTCGTTTAAAGGATGCATAGGTTTGAGTGAGGATGATGGAGTCAGGAACCCACCCAGGTGAGATCAGAGCCACTCCACCACCAGTCCGGGAGGGCTTGGGATTGCACAGGATCTTGTAGTCCTCGGGGAGAAGAGTGTCAAAAGCAGTGACAGAGCTGGCCTTGTACCACATCTCAGTGAGAGCAAGGTCGTCAAGGTCAAGATCTTCAAGGAGGCAACAGATGTCAGACAAGTGTTTAATAGCAGACCGAGAATTGAGGGTAGCTAAGTGAAGCTGATTGCCCCCTTCAAAAGATTTGTATGGGGGGCACGGGGCTGGGGTGCTATCACGGGGGGCTAGGTGTGAGGGTGGGAGGGCTGGGAGGGTTGGCAGGAGAGGAGGGGAAGTTGAAGATAGATGGAAGATGCCTGTCAAGAAGGAGGAGGTTGGGCTGAGAGCCCTGGGCCATGATAGTGCCATTGTGATAGACATTAATGGTGCATTTGGAAGACGCAAAGTGAGCCAAGAGCAGTAATGGGTGAGGGGGATAAAGGGGAGAAATACTGGCATAGATTGAAGGGGCGGCATGACCATGCATTGGGAAATGCGCTTACTTTTGGTGACTTGCATCTATTGTACTTTTTTCCATGAGTTACCCTACATCCTACAAAACCGATTGTACACTGTCTTGCCTTCTACCCAAATTTTCACAGAATGTGTGCTGTTTAATGGATCATTTTAATTCATTATTTAACAGATTTTCTCATGGGAGGGGTAAAAATTCCCCTGAACTCCCAAAACCGTTTTTGTTAGTTCAGGCCCCCTCGCTATGCTCGGTCGCAATCACATATTTGTGGCAAATATTTACACCCTCCAATAAAACAACTGACCAGCCACGCACCGCCACGTCGTTCGCTAGGTGAAACATTTAAGCTTTGATTAAAAACATATTTGATTCTTACACTTGGAGTGCAGTGCATGCCCCTGCAGCGGCATAATCATCATGGACTTTGCGCAGACGTTGTGGTCGGCCCGGGCTGGGGTGTGGCTTGCCCAGAGCTTTGTTATGGAACCTGAGGGAATTCTTCAGCATGGCTTGCAGGGGGTCCCGCACATGTTGTGCTATGGCACTGATTGGGCTCTGGTCACCTTCAACGAATGCAAACGGGACCAGGATCCTGCTCTGGTGCAATACTGTTTATGAAAATAAGCGTTGGACACAGAGTCTCAGAAGTGAGAGCCATGGAGTAACCCACCCCTCCCCACTCAAACTCCTTCTTGGATAGGGCTTTTTGGAAGCTTCATTCATGGGCTGGTCCTGAGGGGGGTTCATTGGATAACGCACCTCGAACATAGATCTCTGAAAATCGAAGATGCATTGAGCCCCACTCTTGAGGGAAGTGCAAAGCCCCTCCCCACCCCTCACCCCATTAGAAAAGATGGAAGAAGAGTAATGTATAGAAGCCTACCACATTAAGGTGTTATGTTCGGAGGTGGGGTCTAGGGGACATAATGTGGTTGCTTGTCACATAACTTAAAAAAATGCACACAGAGATAGATGGCATCAGATTACACCTGCAAAATAGGTTTCTTCTATTGTAGTGGTGGCTGACTCATTGATACATTTATAACCAGGGAATGTTGTTCACACTAAATCCTGGTCAATGATTACGTTTTCAGGACTTGCTCGTGCAGCATTTTGTGCCTGGGTAAACAGACAGTGCACGCCTCCCCAGGTCAGTGCATTTTTTGGCATCAATGTTACAGATAACAAGTACTTCTGTATACATTGATCCATAGATGTTTCATACACTAGCTGTAGCCTGGTTACAGATTTCAGTTACCCTATTACAAATACTGCATTACGTATGTTTTATGTATAGGTTCCACTTCGAACATGGAAAATGACATTCCCAAATGTGTGATTGTTGACAAATCTCGCCTCCCTCTGTCCTTCGGTTCTTATATCAGGCTGAGATGAGAGTGACTGGGCACAGGTGTCAGATGCATCTGAAGGTTGTGTGCCATTACTTCTCGTGATGTCACTTGGGGGCGGGATAAAATGACATCACTACATGTCATCGGGGGTCAAGGGCAGTGTGATGTCACTTATGCTACCCCTGGGATTTTGGTGAAATGACATCCCTGTGCTTCAGTCAGAAGGGTCTTGAGTGTGGTGCAGGGAGAATGTTGTCTGCATATAATAATAATTATAACAGTAAGAAAGGAAAGGAGGGGGCAGGGCTAGGCAGGTGGGTTGTGTATAGAGCACATGATGATCCACTTGCAACAGCAAAGGAGAGGCAAATGGGAAAGTAGGGGAAAAGGGCAGCAAAACGAGCCCGGCTCACCAACTGCAAAAAGATGTGCATTCATCATAAGCTAAACTTAATCTCCAGTTCTCTTGTGCACAGCACCGCATTACATTTAGGGTTCCTCTCAAGCATAGCATTAGCTGTGGCTACAAATAACAGTGCACTTCCACAATCTCATTATTGAGGTTACACGTATATTCTAGATTCTGTAATCATTGTTTTAATCGTTCTGCCAACTTTGTGGAGGTGGGTGAGAGATGTTTGGCAGAACTCTCAAGTTTCCCAGTTCCATGTGTGAGAGAGTCATCCTGTACCATTTTTTGCTTGGAATTCTGGGATTTGTAGTATTACGTTTAAACCAGAAAAGACAAATCTACAAGTCGCAGAATTTCAAGAAAGAAATGGGACGGGATGGCTTTCTGATGCATGGAGCTGGAAAACCTTTAAACTCTGTTTTTGGTTGGGACTTGTGGGAGGGGAAGGGGTGCTTTTTCATTGTTTCCACCATGGTTCAGGCCAACCTAGTGTTGGGGAGAAGCTGGACCCCCACCAGGGCAGTGGGGGCCAGCAGCCATACCCTCACCAGCTATGGGAGACCCCAACACCTCCCATATGGCCCCCAGAAATGCAACGGAGTCCCAAGCAGGCAGCAGCATGTTCCAAACTGCGTTTATTTCTGGGCAGCAAAAAAGAAAAAAACACGCAGAGCATCGTGCACATCGAGAGTTCAGGCGCCGTCTCCCCCGGGGCTGGCTTGCAAGCCAGCTTTGTAATCACACTGCAGGCTGACCTCACAGAATTGGATCAGCTCCCAGAAACCTATCTCCTCCTGCTATTGGCTGCTAAGTGATAGGTTACCTATGTAGCCCTTATAGAGAGCCTGACAATTGGATGTTAGCCTTTTGCGTCAGTGGGTTGGTTTAGCTGTGCCAGCCCCCCATTACCTAATTCTAACTTGTTGCAATATGACCTTGTTCCCATAACTTTTTAGCTGAAGCAAGCAGTTTGCACCTGAGCTCTGAGCGCTGATTGGCCGGGCTGAGCCATTCTTGTTACAATTATGTTTCAAATGTTGTGCAAGTCCTTCAGAAAATGTCTTTCTTTCCCAGAAAGAAAAGAAAAAAAACACACTGGGTTGCCGTGGTTTATTCGCATTTGTGGAGAATTAAAAATGTTTGTCTGCAGAAAGCAATCTTATCTTGAATGTGCGACCTTGGCAGCTCGTGGGTTTTGCGAGGAGCATTGCTGAAGGCTTCTGCAGCCAGTGTTCAGTGAGAGAAATGAACTTGGCTGTAATTTTCCTGAAACATGGTTTTACACTGTGCAATTAGACCATGTTAATTCATATAGGCATTTGCAAGCCTTTAAACAGGGATTTTTGTGTTTGTAGATTCTGATATTGCAGCATTGATTCTAATGTAGCATGGAAGTTGCACTGTTGGTGAAGTGGGTGTGTTTCAGCATATTTGTCACCCATGGGTGCGCTGGGGCCTGGTTCAAATGATAAGTGCGCTCCTTGTTCTTCCTGCTGTTCTTCTGTATATGCGCCTGGGGTGAGGGGGCATGGGTTTGATCTCGGTTTTCCCTCTTCAGTCCCCCCTCTGGTCGACTTTGTCGACCACACCACCAAGCAACATTCACCTCCTTCCGGTCTGCATATCTTTGTCAATTCCTTGAAGTGTCCATAATTTTTTGCATTGTTGTTGATGAACAGTACATATAGGAGTGTTCTCCTTCTGTGTTCCACCACACTCACTTCTCTTTGTACTTCCTCTGATCACAGGGAGTGGCCACCTTTATTACTGCTGGAACCATGTTTCACACCGCTATCTTCTCCCTTAGTCCGGCTCTTCCTTTCACCATGTCTCTTATTTGCATTCCGATGTCTTCTTCTGTTGTTCTCTTACATCTTGCAATGTATATCTATCTTGCACAATGATGCTGTGCTCGGTACTAGTCCTTCCGTTATCACCTTCAATCGACCAGGCAGTCATGATGTCATCCATTACCATGCAAGCACTAGCTAGTACTTTGCTTTCTCTTTTCAGATGCATTTTTTGCTGATCATTCTTTAATATGCTGGTACTTCACCCAATCATTCTTCTGTCTCGCTCGAGAAGTAATTCCCCCTCTTTTTACTCCTCTGTCTGTTTCTCTTCTTCCGTTGTTTTCCATCTTGGTGAATGTGTCACTCTTCACATCTTCCTTGGTCATCACCAACCAATGAACAGTCTCCTCCCCAATTCAGTGGTAGTTTCTCTTGATCTTTGGATGCATGTGTTCAATAGTAGTCCATAAGCAGTGATGTTCCTGCTCTCATCTCGCAACTTCTCTCAACCTTCTTGCATCCAGCATGATTGTCCACTTCTTGTCACTGTTGTGCTGGTAACATAAGGCTGGTACCTTAACAGTATACGTCCTTCTTCATTCTCCACCCAAGTGACTATCTTCGCTCTTTTGTCTCACTCCGTTAGGCACTTATCATATTTTTGTCTCTTTTATTTTATTTTTTCTTCTCTCTTTTTGTTTTTCTTTCTTCTTTTATTATTTATTTATTTATTTATTTATTTATTTATTTATTTATTTTTTCTCTTGCAGCTTGCTCTCTGGTGCATTTGCTCGTTGTTTCTTCTCTCTCTGGCCACTTGCTACATACAGTTGTTCTTCAATAAGCTGCCAATAGTTGTTCATCATGGGTAGTTTCTTTATGTAATCATCTTCCATAGGGGATTACCCCCCTTTTTTTTTTATCAATCTCAATGTTGCTGTCTTCCCTTGCAATCTTCTTCGCACCTTGGCATACATGGGCGTCATGCTCTGCTGTAGTAATTTCTGTTGTAATCAATTCTCTTCCGGCATATGTTAAAGAACAGTCAGGACAGCTCTCTCCAGTGGTGTCCCTACCAATTTTGTACATGTGTGCATGTTGTTGGTCACTTCTGCTATGTGTGTTATGTGTATGTTTTACTCCCTTTGTGTCTGCCCTTAACTCTCCTTACTTTAGCAGCAGCTTTTCCTCACCCACTGACGCCGTAACTCTTCCTGCTTAGGTTAGGGAATGTTAGCAGGGGATACAGTGGTAATGCTCACTATTACATATAATTTTCAAATTACCACCCCCATTATTTCGTTCATCATTAATAGTCCCATCGTGAAGGTAAAAGTCCTTATTTGCTTGCCCATAACCACTTACGCTACTGGGTCCTTGCAGCTGATGAGATGATAAAGTTGCCCGCCTGAAAATCGCAAGAAAGGCGTTAATACGTTAGTACTTGTTAGTAACCTCAAGCTCTGCGAACTAAACAATCACTAAGGGCAAAAATCAAACCCCCCCTGGACATTTCGTGTTTTCAAAATTTCTCAATATGGGTAGGGAAAATCTTGGGCTGTTTATTCAATGGAAGCAAGGAAATATACTTCAGGGAAACATGCTCTAAGGGGTCTGAGGTTCCTGATAGGGTGGGTAATTGAGTGGGGAATGCTTCACGATGTTTTAATCAGTAGGCCTCACAGTTTCTGATGGAAGATAATATTAAGGACATTTCCTACACATTTCTAACAGCATACATACGCAACAACCTGCATGTGCGGGGAAAAGAGAAGGAACAAAACAGTGTTACAGCTGTAGGTGCACAAAATGTAATATGAAACTCAATTAAACTTTGAACATGCGTCTGTCAGTCCCTATTCTAGTTGCTAGTGTGCGTTGGACCATAGGATGGCCATGTTTCCCTAACTCGGGAGTGTTCGTGCTATTTTGCAGTTCATGAAAATCTCTTGCGTTGGCCCTGTTGATTGTTGCTCCCTCGTTGCCAGGGTGGCCACCGCTTTGTAGGGCTTGACGCCTCACACATCTAACAAAGTCTGTCAGGAGGGGAAAATGTCCCACTGTAGTCCGTAGCCATTGGGTGTTAGTTGTCCGTTGTCTTCAGGCCTGCCCTGGGTCCTGGCGAGAAATTAAATGGAAGCGCTTGAGACCTGAGCATTTACAAATTCTTCAATTTCTTGACCTAACCTCTCTGCACTACTCTTGCACTATTCAGTGTCCTAGTGGGAGGAGCCAATGGTACATTTATGCACCATCCTGTCACCACCTGGTGGCGTTCAATGACGGTCTGACCGTAACTTGTTGCGCTATTCGAAATGTACCCAGAAAATGGGTAGGCACTTAATTTATGTGAAGATACTCATTACACACTTGGATCATATATACGCAATTTAGGTGCTAGTGTACAAATGGGCCTTTGGATCTTTATATTTACTGTGCTTTTGTTGTAAGCTATTTATAGTGCGTGCCTTTGTGCCGTGGGGCATCAGGCGCTGAAAAGCTAAACAGGGAAACATCAGGGTGGTAAATTTGTCATATAGGTTGGCTGTGTTTCTAAATTAAGTGCACCATGTTACTTAGTTAAGATAATCTCAGGGTTTTTAAATCTTTTTTTTCTATGGTTCCTCTCTCAACTTCTCAGGGCGTGTCTCGCAGTGAACTGCAGGCACTTTAAGCTGGTACTAATGAAATTCGCTACCAATTATTCGCTACCTGTCTCTCCCCCCTCTTTTGTATTTATTTATTTATTTATTTACTTACTCTTTTCTTTCAAACCCAAACGTCACAATTTACTCCCATTCTCTCTATCCCACCCCATGTCCACTTTTTAAACCCTACCTACTCTGTTAATTACTCATTTAGTCTAGTATTTTATTACTCCACTACTGTAATTACTGTTACATTTAAACAATATATTTATCCCCCCATTATCTGCTCTCAAATTTTAATAGAACCATCATTCTCCAGTTCGTGCAGCAATGACCTCTTTCCCTATGTGTGTTTGCTAATGCATTTGTGCCAGTGCTATTTTCAAAAGCGCTAGTGGCATTACCACTTGCACTGTTATTTTGTCGCCAAATTCATTCTGTTGGGAACATGGATCATCCACCCTTTACCCCTATTTCTCTCCTCCCGTGGTGAACTGTCAATGAAATGTAGGCCTCCCCCCTGAAGTGCACCTTCTTCCACCTTGTGTGTCTCATTTAATTGTTCTTTGTTATTCGGGTATTCATGAGCCCGGTCTCCTCGCTGAAAGATGTGTGCTCAAAATGTAGCTAAATGTACTCTCTTGTGATGCGCTATCATTATGCACCTCCGTCACTACCGTGCACCCCCATTATGCTTAAACAATCTTCCTTACTTTCAACATGTGTATGCTTGGTGTTTAACAAGTTATGGATTTCTCTGTTAATAAGGTGGTCATATCCACATCGCTCATGATGTCACAAATGTCTCTTTCCTAATGCATGGCCTGGTCGTCCCACTGTCACCCAGAAAAGAAAATGTTTTGATACCTATCACCACCCCTATGCAATTGTCCTCTGCATTATTGAGTGTGCGTGAGTGTGTGTGTCGGCGTGCGTCTCGCCCGCTCTGTCGGGGAGGTGGAGCATGAGTGTGTGTGGCAGAGTGAGTCAAATCAAGTTTGTCTTGGGCTGTCCTATTAGCGGTATAATGTCAATCTATGTCTTTTGAAAGGTTTGTTCCCCATCAGGAAGACCCCTCCCAGTCATGTAACCGGTACCATTGCTATTGTGTCAGTGTTCTGTATGGGTGCAGGCTGCTGTGCAGTGCCCCTGTGTTGTGATTCTTGTCAGTCCTGGGGTAGTGGTGCTGTCATTTGTTGTGTCTGTACATGTAGTGGTGACATTGCCTGCATTGGTGCTTGTGGTGTCTGCTGAAATGATCCCGTCCTGCCCCATGTATCCTCCCCACATGGGCGGTGCATATTGTGGTGGTTGTTGACACTGCTATTGTGATTCTTGTGCGTGTGTGTTGAGGCTGTTTTTAACTGCCCCTCCCATTGCATACTTTAATAATTTATTTTGTGCCTACTTGTCCTCATCTGCCTTTCTCTGCCCCTGCCGTTTTATTTATTTATTAACCGTCTTCTCTTGCCACAATCTACAATGCACACAGTCAATGTCTAGCGCGTTATCCTTCCTTCCTCCCTTCCATAACCCCATGCATGCTGCACCACCCCTTACTGATCCTCTATCATGTTTGGCTGTGCTGTCTCTTTCAGTCCTTCTCTCCTCCTCCAATCCCTTTCTTCCCTTTCCAGTTCCCCCTCTCTGTTGCTATTGTTACTCCTTGCACCTCCCCCGTTATCTTCCCTTTAAATTTAATTCCTCTGTACCTGTGCCTTCAAATCTGCTTCCATGCACTGCAGCCCTCCCTTGCTCACTCCTGTGCTGCTAGTGGGTTGTTCTGCACCTTCCTGTTTGTTCGCTTTAGTGTATTGTGATTGTGTGTGTGTGTGTGTCTGGGGTTTAAATGTCCTTCTGCTGTTTTCAGTTCTCTCATGCAATGCATTCCTTGCTTACCATCTGTGTCATCAAATATTACACTCACGGAGGGTCAGAAGGGTGAGTCCCTTCTTCCCTCTGCTCGTGCTGGTTCAGCATCAGCTGACCCCTCACATCTTCCCTTTCCTTCATGCACACAGTTCAACTGTAGCCATGTGCTTTTAAAGCTATTCCCGTGTAAGTGCTGTGTATGTGTGTCCTTAGCGATTGCTGCATGCTTCTGGAGAAGCCGCCTATGAGCAGCCATGGTCTTTTTTAATTTACCTTCAGTACTTTTGAATCTTTGCACACTATGTTTTATTGACTTATTTCGGCATGGAAGCTGTGTGCTACACAACAGGTGAAGGGGAGTCATTTCTGTATTGTGTGATACATTTTACCTCTATTCAATTTGAAAATTTCTATAGTCCGCTGTTCAGGGAGCAAAAGTTAGAAGATAATTGAACATTTTTCAACTTCTGTGAGCCTTCTTGGCTCCGCACCTTAGCCAGTGCACTCCACGTGCAGCCCATCTTCACCAAACCATTGCCTTCTCCGGCACACCCCCACAATCTTGCGCATGTGTCTTCCACACACCGCCTCTGGGTCACCTATTCTCCAAATCCAAAACCACACCACTATCTCCTCACCATCAAAACTCTGTGTCCTATGCATCAATCTAAAGGTGACGTCACCAAACTAAAAACACAGTGCAAATGAACAGACAAATGTGCATACACAGAACAATAACCCATTTCTCCCAACCCCACAAAAATCCCAAAATAAAACCCCACAATCCCCACAGCTGTCTTCCTGTCTCAACTGGAACAAGGTAAACCACAATAAAACCTCTTATAATTGGACTGCACACACTGCGTCGCCTCACGTGTGATACGCTCCTCACCAGGGGACCTTAACCAGCCAACTATCTTCCCCACTCGGGAACAATCTAGCTACCTCCTGCGGGGAAATATCATCCACTCACTGAACTAAAATGCTCAATTAGCAGGGAACCTCATCTACTCATTGATCTATAACGTCAATTCATAGGAAATCCAGACCCCCGTACATGAAATCGCCATCCAGACCAACCAGCGCGACACTCCTGTCCTAGCCCACCCAATAGGCTCAAAAACACAAGAAGGGAGCACTGCCACCGCCCCAGTCCCAACTACAATTTGCGTGCCGATCACCACCAATTTGCTGAATTTTGCGACAATGTACAATCTCCCACCACCCAATTTACAGTGCCTCCCCCCAGTTTCTACCCAAACAAAAGAACTTAAAATATCTGCAACATACTGATCAACAATACATCATGATACTTGAAACATTTGCCACAATCACACCCTCCCCTAAAGCCCATGTTGCTGGTTAACTTACATTTCCTATGCTGCACTGGCACTTGCTCTGCTGCTGGACACCCCCTCAAGGCGCTTCACCGGACCCCTTCTCCTGCAGGGCTCTCACCTGCCCTCAAGCGGGGTATTTCCAAGTGGCCCCCGATGCCTTTAGCCGGTTACGCATTTTCCGGTGGTCTTCAGGTGCAGGCGAGGGTCCCACAGCTTCCTTGAGTCGGCGGCAGGGAGTTCAGTTCAACGCAGGGCTTGCACAGGCAGTGCTAATTCACCCATGTTACAATGAGCAAAGAGCCTCACAGAGGGCACCAACTTGTTGGGGAGAAGCTGGACCCCCACCAGGGCAGTGGGGGGCCAGCAGCCATACCCTCACCAGCTATGGGAGACCCCAACACCTCCCATATGGCCCCCAGAAATGCAACAGAGTCCCAAGCAGGCAGCAGCATGTTCCAAACTGCGTTTATTTCTGGGCAGCAAAAAAGAAAAAAAACACGCAGAGCATCGTGCACATCGAGAGTTCAGGCGCCGTCTCCCCCGGGGCTGGCTTGCAAGCCAGCTTTGTAATCACACTGCAGGCTGACCTCACAGAATTGGATCAGCTCCCAGAAACCTATCTCCTCCTGCTATTGGCTGCTAAGTGATAGGTTACCTATGTAGCCCTTATAGAGAGCCTGACAATTGGATGTTAGTCTTTTGCGTCAGTGGGTTGGTTTAGCTGTGCCAGCCCCCCATTACCTAATTCTAACTTGTTGCAATATGACCTTGTTCCCGAAAATGTCTTTCTTTCCCAGAAAGAAAAGCAAAAAAACACACTGGGTTGACGTGGTTTATTCGCATTTGTGGAGAATTAAAAATGTTTGTCTGCAGAAAGCAATCTTATCTTGAATGTGCGACCTTGGCAGCTCGTGGGTTTTGCGAGGAGCATTGCTGAAGGCTTCTGCAGCCAGTGTTCAGTGAGAGAAATGAACTTGGCTGTAATTTTCCTGAAACATGGCTTTACACTGTGCAATTAGACCATGTTAATTCATATAGGCATTTGCAAGCCTTTAAACAGGGATTTTTGTGTTTGTAGATTCTGATATTGCAGCATTGATTCTAATGTAGCATGGAAGTTGCACTGTTGGTGAAGTGGGTGTGTTTCAGCATATTTGTCACCCATGGTTGCGCTGGGGCCTGGTTCAAATGATAAGTGCGCTCATTGTTCTTCCTGCTGTTCTTCTGTATATGCGCCTGGGGTGAGGGTGCATGGGTTTGATCTCGGTTTTCCCTTTTCACTAGCATTGACCCTGTAGGAGTAAAAGTCATGGGAATATTCCATCACCGGTATCTTTACTTCATAATGACCACAGTTTCAAAAAAGGTAGCCGGCGCCCCTCTCCAGAAAGAACATGGCATGATAACCTGTTCTGAGATGAGAGTTTGCAGCACACGCTTTTTGCTCACTGTACCTTTCACAGATGGGAAATATCCATTTGCATATCAGTTTTTGTCTCGCCCACATGGGCAGTCCAGCACCGAAATGCCTGGCAATTGTTCTCTGAATAAGAGTACCAACAGGAACCCCATACACAACAGACCTGCCTACATTTGCAAATGAGAAACCTGGAGAATGACGTCTTCGGACGCCCCACCCCTTTTCTCTGAGACTCCGGCCACCCTGCCCACCCACATTCTTTTTTTTAAAGACCAAACCCGTCGTCACATGACGTAAAACTGAATGGGATTTTTGCTCAATAATTTGTCTCCGACAACGGCTCCATGTGATTGTGCACTAGAGGTCTGTTTGTAGCCAATCACATCTAGGTGTGGACGGGGTTAAATGTTTTTTATAAAGAATATTTTTATTTTGAATGCACATATAACGAAAATTATATAACAACGAAGCATTTTTTTCTATTTTTGGGTGGGTCTCCTCCAAACCCCCGTTTCCCACCCCTAAAAACCCACCCCAACCGTTTCCCCAAAAGATTTAACCCATTACACCACCCCCACACATTTTCCTTATGTTTCCATTATATAGTTTTCGGTATGTATTCATTCAATGTTCAATTTTCGTTACAAGGACTGTATACCGTGGACGGAAACACTAAGATGGGGGGAAATCCCGGACACTCCACGTTCTTCACCCCAGACCCGGAGAAGAGAGTAAAAACCCAGAGTCTCCAGGAGAAACCCGGAGACTAGCAGGTCTGCATAGCAGGTCAGTGGTGGATATTCTTTCATGGGTTACTTAAAAAAGAGGCAATGGAATAGAGTAGTGATCATTAGCCGTTTCTCTGCCATATCACGAATGTGGGTGAATAATGCAATCAACTACTCTTTTGTCTTCATGGGTGTAACCCAGAGCACTTAGTAATTAATGGAACCGAACACGTGCAAACAAATGTGGTCCCTTTCCTTGAAGTTGCGGAAATTAGGATTGCCACCGCCAATGCCTTGTCTAAGTTAAATAGTGGCTTATTGACCCTTGTATCTAACACTTAACTCTACGATCAAGAAGTACATTTCGACCACATGGAGAGAAACGTCAGCTATGCTTTTTAATTATCATGGAATTAAATCTGCTTGGTGGGCAGGAAAGTGAAATTAGATTGCAGAAATCTGATAAAAAGGAAAGGGGCAACACAGGTAGGAATCCTGGCCAGGTCTTTTCACAGTGATTAAGAAATATTTGCAAACACTTTTTGAAAATATATTTCGAAGGGCATGGTAGGGCCAATAATTAAATGAACTATGCGGAAAAATGTATTGGCCAAATATAAAGAACGTTGTTATAGTGAAAATACAAATGTTGTAGCCTTTCAAAAAGCTAATTTCCCTCAACAGAAAATGTAGTACTTTTTGCCTCTTCTAATTCCATCAATTTTTTTAAAGAAAACAGCAATTTGTCTCTTATACAGTTCCAACAGGCCAGTTTTTTGCCAATGCCCAGTTTCCCTGGCATAGCTTTGGCACTGTGGGAACACACTATTGTTGTGCCTGGTCCCCCTAGAAATTCTCCTTTAATGTGTGTGAGAGCCCTGTAACCCTGTTCAAACCATGCCCCGTTATCCCCCAACAATCTCCCTCACGAGTGTGAGGGACACCGCCCTGCATCCCTCCGTCTCCCACCAGTTCCCGTAGCATTCCCACTCGTAACTCTCCCCCACCCTTCAGAACTCCAGCATCCTTTGCTGACCCCTCAACCTCGCACACGTCTCCTTCCTCGCCTTGCCTGTCCAGCGAGGATGCCGCTTACTGCATGCACAAGTGACGCATTTACTATTTCCCAGCATGCTCCTGTTCAGGAAAGGCGATCTGTAATCTGTTGGCTACTAAAATACTGTAAGCGTGGGTGAAACGTGCAAGAGACAGATGGCCTATATTCATATAACCCCCAACAAAACTCAAGTAATTTGGCTTCAACTTTGGAACCAGTATGTAAAGTATGCTTTGGGTCCTTGCTTCTTGACTGGAATGGAAGCATCCATACCCTATCCATAAGAAGGGTGGTCAATCTGCACCCTCAAACTATCGACATGATCCGGGTCCTTCATTTTTCAGGAAGCATTTTCCCGAAACATCTGCTGCAATACTTGAAAGATTTGTGTGACCATAATGACATGATTGCCATGGAACAAGCAGGCATTAGGCAAAACCAGTCCTCGATGGACAATGGAAGGGCCCTTTCTTATGTGTATTTAGTACACTTTTATAGCGCTAGAGCAATCTGGACCTGGGAAGAGAGCTCACACAAGCTTTTAGCTGCCAGGGGGAGAGCTTTCTAAAGTGCATCGGGGTTCTACACGCAGCCCAGGAAGTCTCCTCAAGACAGGAGAAACGAGAGCATGACGAAGGCTATTTGTCACAATTCTAGCTACTGTGTTCTGCAAAAACCTGGAGATGAAGATGCAACTTCTCAAGAGCTTCCAGAAACCGGAAGTTACAATAGTTCAGTATACCAGCAATATGGTATCGGCGATGTTGGCGCAACAGGACTCCGTAAAAAATGGGTAGATTTGGCGCTGTAACATAAGATGATTCAAAAAAGAGATAATGATCACATTATATTGATGAGACATAGACAGAGTTTTATCAAATACAACATATATGGAGCTTTGCCAAATGTATACATCTCGGACTCTGAAAAAGCATGCAGGGATGCAAGGTTTTAATCTGTAATTTGAAGTGGTCAGTTGTAAGAAGGAAAACATCTTCTTTTGGACTGCTTCAGGCAAACCAACTCTCTCTTACAGACCTCCATCTGTAATATCAAAAAGGGACTGGGTATGATTTAATAATTGGTTATTTATAACGCGCTTAATACCCAGAGGTTTCTAAGCATGGACTTGGCCCCGGGGATCGCACTTGTGTTTCTCCACATCATCTCATTGCCCCTGAGCTATCCTCCCGAGAAACATTATCCAAGAGGTTCCACTTAAGGTTCAATAAGATCTGTGTGTCATAATAGGAAAACCACTCACCTTCTCTGGTCAGACTATCATGGAGAGCATTCCAGGAAGGAAGAAGAACAAACCATTTTTGGCCAAGATATCAATACTTAAGTCACAATTTAATCCATTGTGCTCCTCATCTATGCCAAATGTGTCTGAAAGGTACAGCAGCATCAGCGGTCTCCTCTCCACGGTTAGGCCTTGACACAAGTTGCTTATTGCCCAGGACTTGTGCATTTTTCAATATGCTCCTGCAAATGTAGGAAGCTAATTTATCGAAGATTGTTCTGAGAAAATGGACATTGGGCATGGGTCTGTAATTCAAACTAATTAAGGGGTTCAGCATAGAATTCTATAATAATTGTTTGACCCAGGTGTTCTTAAAAAATCAGCCCCACTCCATGGAGCCATTAACAATAGAGACAATGACTGGAGCTAGAGTTTGGTAACTTTTCTTAATATCCACAGATGGACCTGGGTCTTCTGGGCCATTAGTCAATTTGAGTTTTCTTCCAACTTGACATGTGTCCTAAGGGGAGACAAGTTACAAAGAGGACTTTTGCCCTAGATAATGCAGCGTTTGGCTTTAAACTGAACCCTATATAGATCCCATTTTGGGATCTGGAGATGCTTCAGTCTGCAAAGTAATAGAAATATCAAATGGATTAATCTTACCCTAGGAAAATAACTCCAGTTCAAAACATCATGGTTTGAAAGTGGTATGGAGAGCTGCCCTTGAAACTGGCTGAGTACATTATAAGAAAGTCTTATCTGGACATTGTAATACCATGTTTTCTATTCTCTATGGCCGTTTTACACTCCCTATGAAGAGTCTTTAAGAAGGCCATGCTGGAGTGTGTAGGGTCCTCCATTTTGATTCAACGTCGCAAACTTCAGATCTGAATCATTGAAAGGCTATCAGAAAACCTGCTCTTATTTTGAATAGAAGTGACAAGTTTAGATTCCAATTGAGTCATTGAGCCAACAACAGTCATCATCAACTTATATTAGGATCCAAAGAGATAAGTGGGTACATAATTCGAGTTAACAAATTGTATGGTGCTGCCTGAAGCTGTCAAAAGCCTATTTGCACATATAGTTTCTTTCTGTCATGGTAGGGGAAGCTTTCATAGCTTCTGATCCTGCAAATTAAACAAGAATACAGAAATGATAGGTCCAGTACACCATAAGGTGGTTAAAATCTTTCATAGAAATATTATATGACATGAAACAATGACGATAATGTTCTTTTTTATGGGTAGGAGGTGCCCTTGACTGATTAAAATCAAGCTTCTCAAAAGTATCCCATAATTCAAAATCAAGACCATCTGATAGATGTTCAAAGCCTATTTGGAGGTCACCTACAATTAAGTTGGCGTCTGGCATTTATTAGAGGAAGATTGAGAAGATTGAGAAAGGATGATGATAAAATACTGTTGAATGAATACCAGAAGTAGTTTGTTGCTGAGTTTCAAAGCCAAGAATAGAGGCACAGGCTCATATTTTTAGCTGCAGAGATCAATTGAATAACAAGGCTACACCTCCTCCTGTCCATGATAAATAAGACATCACTTGAGGGGGTGCTCTAGTGAATGTGGCTTGCCAGATGTTGTTGAAGCACGGTTAGAAAGTCATGAAAGATCACTTGCAATGAGAAGGGTCTTGATTTAAAGTGAATTGCAAGCAATCGAACAAGCACAACACGTATAGTCATTTCATTCCAACATGAGGCATGTTCATATACGGTGTAGGACTTTTGAACTTACTGATAGGTAGGCACTATATGAGAGAGGATTGTTGATGGGAGCAAAAGTTCCAAGGCCTAAGGTATCTGGAAACTAGTAGCAAGATCTAAAATGGGAATTTGAAAGGGTCGAGCAGATGGGTTGGCAGATGGAAGAGAGGGTTAAAATGTAATTACAGAGTTGGAGCTGCTATCTGATATACTTTGTTCCACCTCATTAGGTGCACCCCTGGACAGATGAAGAGGATGCAATGAAACTAACTAATGTAACCATTAGTTTAAGGGCAGCCTTAGCAGCCTTCACGTTGACCTTATATCATTTTTCTCAATCTAATTAGGAAACATACAAGGTGGAACATTACATGTGATTGCTATGGCAGAAAGTAAAAATTTATCCATACACAGATATTGCTTGATAAAACAGGGTCCAGATGAACCGCAGTAAAATAGGCAAGAGAAATGGGCTGTGCTGACAAAACAGTAGCGACTGAGCTCAAGGCAGAGATAAGGGGCACATGATATACCAATGCTGGAAAAGGATAAAGACAGGCGCTGGGTGCAACCGAATTGAGCTTGCCATACCAATCTGGGCAGACATTCTAGGCTCGATACCGTATAGCCGAGACGTATAGCCCACACCAAGAACCAGGAATGTTATTGCATAAACTTTAACGTGGTGTAAATCCAATAGCACAAATGAGTTGGTGATCTGATCACCACTGTTTCCTCCGCTGGTTACTTTTAGACCATTTCTGACATTTACCCTCCCTTCACTGTTGTTAGATCCCCACTTCCTTGTTGCGCTGCTCCCGAACCTTGCTCTTCCCCCTATGATTGTAAAGCGCTCTGTTGCTTCCTGAAGCTAGGTCTGTGTTCAGTAAATAAATTAATAATAATAATCCACATAATAATAATACTAATAATAATGGTAATGCAAAACATTTTCCAGTGGGGGGGGGACTATTTGTTCAATACATTTATGCAACATGGACATTTTTGGCATAGTTGGTCCTTTTCCTTAGTGCACACATGCATTGAAATAATGTGCTTCTTGTCCTAGGGCACATTTTGCCCTAATGCTTATTGCAGTTGCACTGATGCAAATTTTCTGTTTTAGAGTCAGAACCCTACTCTCTGTATTCTGTGTTTATTGATCTCTCTATGGCTTTTAGTTCAGCAGACTGTGACAAAATGTGTCTTTAAGTCCCTGGATGGGGTATCCTCCCCTCCCTGTTGTGAATTCTATCTCAATTGCATCCTGACACATGGGGTATATGTCCAATCTGAGACTGCAGGCATGCAACCAAGAGGATCAATACGTCCCAAGGCCAAAGAGCAGTATGCGTCCCGGACCCTCTTTTATTCACTCTCTATACAGCTGTTCTACCAAAGATACTGATCATGTTAAAATCTTCTCACCCGTTTCTTGCTGCCAGGGGCTTACTCTGCGAGGGGAACTCATTAGCTTGTCCATGGCAAAAAAACACATATTGGCAGCAGAGCAATATTCCACCATAATATCAGTGCTTAAATCAGATTTAGAAAGATGGGGGAAAAGCTGATCTTTCGTGACTGGGGGGGATAGCAGCACTTAAAATGACGCTTCTGCCTGAGCTCGTATATATTTTCATGGGACCCCCAATTTTAATCTCTGAAAGGGTAGTGTGTGATATCCAAATTCAGATGTTAACATTTATATGGGCTAAGGAGCTTCCCAGGGTTCCAGGACACACTTTAATGACAGCTAAGGAGGAAGGAGGCTTGGGAGTTCCGGACATGGATAGTTACTTATACGTGGCACAACTCACTGCCCTCTGCATAGTCAGAGGGGAGACCAGGCCGGAAACATTGGATAGACAGCGAGTGATCCGGAATTGGAGTCCCGTTGCAGGATTGGTGTTGGCCGTCCCCCACAGCGAGGAAAGAAAGGACTTACTTATTTTTGTCCATTAGGATGACATTAGACTATTGGGATAGGGCAGCATGTAGATTTGCAGTGACTACGGGTTCATCCCCACTAAGGTGTATTTGGCACACTGTGGATTTCCCCCAGGACATCAGGAGAGGGGATTTACTCATTGGAAGGAGGGAGGGCTGTTGAGATTAGGCCAATTATTTGTGGAAGGACAACCGCTGACCAAATGTAAACAAATGTTCATGGTTGGGGATACTAACAAGTATGGTTGTATCCAGCATTGGACAGCGAATGCAAAAATAACGAAACAGGCTAAGAGGGAGACCATTCAGTTTGAAGATTTGTTTCTGGGAGACCCCCCAAAGTAGGAGGGTGTCCTCCCTTTATAAAATTCACAACGCAAGCCAATTTAAACCTCCATATTCCTGTATGGATCATTGGGAAGCAGACATCGGCGCTCCTTTTGATGAGTTGGCATGGTACAATATATGGACAAGAGCTGCAAGATCATCTAGATTGATGCATTTAAAAGAGAACAGTTATAAGATATTGTATAGGTGGTATTTCACCTGGAGCGGATTCATAAAATGAACCCAACATTATTGCCCGACTGTTGGAGGTGTACTCATGCCCCAGGTACAATGTTTCATATTTGGTGGATTGTGCAATCTCATCCAGTCCTTTTGGAAGGAGGTACTTGCCCATATTAAGAAAATCATTGGTGTGGATTTGCCTGCAGAGCCTTTAGTGTTACTGTTAGGCGACGAGAACCAATATGGGCTGTACATGGTAGGGAGACCATCCCCTAAATCAATAACTCTCCTTTTGGTTTTGGCACGGGTGGTAGTAGCTCATAACTGGAAGGACCCACAATTCCATAACAAAGGGAATGGTAGACAAAAATAATGCTGGTGGCAGCTGTGTGCAAAGTTGAGGCCGTTCATAAATGTGAGATGACAACATTCTTGGAAGAATGGGGCCCAATAATTACTTTTGTTAGCAAAAATGATAGTCCAGGCATACACCATAAACCCCAAGATATGTCTTTTTCACATTGATATGAGAGTTGAAATGTAACCATTGATATACGCACAGAAACCAGTACTATTTTTTCTTTCTATTTTTTTCTGACGAACACGCAATGTTTCTTGGACCCTAGTCATGATTGGTTAGCGATGTGTGCTCTAGCACCTTGAAGCTTCTCTTGTGCTAGATGGAATTACCAATAAAGATCACAAACCAAATAACCAGACAGACTCAAAGAATATGGAAAAATACTACTTTATTCTTAGTTTAATAAAGCAGGGCAAAGCTGGCAGACATCGGACTGATGTTTGCACACTCACACACAAACTTGATTGTACAAAGGTTTTATACCCCAATATGCATTATTTATGATGTCATTCTACGTGGCAAACTATAAAACCTATTCAGGGGAAGGATTTGTTAAGGGAACATAAACCTATCATATCTATAAGGGTTAGTACATCATTGGCTGCCTCTTATCTGTAAGGCGTGCCTCAAACTACCTCTAAAAACATATAATACTGATTATAGCAGAGAAAATGTCAACAGATTGGTCTATGCAACATTGTATTTTCAAATTCAATTTTCTTTATTTGGTTTAGTTGTAAATTTCAATTTTTTCAAATATTTCCAATTTTATAAATTATACATTTAAATATTTAAACTCAACCATAATTTAATTTAATCACAATCAATACATGCAGACATTTTTTCATTTTAAAATGCAAAGGATTACACAAAACACTAAAATACAAACAAGAAAAGCTAATATTTAAGACAAAGCAATAGAATCACATGAAACCAGATAATAATATTCGAGAGCACACCATGTTAATAAATATTACAAAATAAAAAAGATTCCTTGGAAGAGAATAAGATGATTAGTAAAATGATTTTGTCGGGATAAAAATATGACCTTTTCGTAGAACAAAACAGTATCATCATGAATTTTTAAGGCAATGTTCAAAGAAACCGAATTGGCATTAAATATATTTGCCCCCAGACTATCAACTGTTACCATCTTGCGTTGACTAAAATACTTAAAAGAGGAATCTTTCCTTAGCTCTGCTAAGGCTACACAGGAGTCATATGGATGCTTCAGAGATTCACTATAGTTTTCATTCTTACAAAAGTTGCAGGTTGTGTTAATATTTACAGTTTTATGCGCTTCACATTTTATAGTTTCGTAGGCCACAAGTTGAAACATATTCTCATAATAGTTGCAGCATACCTGATATTAGGACATTGTTCCAAATACAGAGGCATGTAGCAGTTTCTGGACAAAGTCACAAAAATTAAAGGATGAATAATAAGATCACTTGTCCATTGTCATTATCCAATCCCTGGCCCAAAGTTTTAATTTTGCCTTATACAGATTTTCAATAAGAGTTAGGACTGAGATATTAGCATTTGTTAGATATTGTAAGCAGAAGGCTTCCGAATCTTATAATGGGCTGTCTACCTGCCCATTCAGAGATGAGGCCAACAAGGACAGTAGCGTTTTAACCTGCATTGCATTACATAAGCATTTCCTATATAACATTAACACCTGCCAGGCTACGATTGTTGCTAATGACACCAGGCCTAACTCGTATCTTACTATCGCAATTTGTATACTCTTTGGGAGCCTCAGAATCTTTTTCCAATAAGTCTCTTCTAAGTAGGCCCCATATGGCTGGTTCCTGGGTTGCTTACACCGTATTAAATTACAGGCGCAACTTTTGTTTATAGAAGGTAATTACAGAAATAGGTGTACATTTCCCATATTTCTTTTGGATCAGTCTCCCTTGGGAAGTCAGGGTTTGCATTTTCATCATCAGATCTTTACGATACGGAAGGTTCTTGGTGCTATTGTTAGTATTCAGGCCTAAGTATTTATATTCATTGACAATCAACAGTGGAGTGTTTGCAAGAACCCAGCTAAATTTATTTGGCAGTTTTTCATCTGGAAGGCTAGAGTGTCAGGTTGTTTTGAATATTAATGGTTATTCCTTTGGCCTTCGCATATGTTTCTAGTGCTGATAATTGCCTTTGCAGACCAAAAGGAGTCTGATCCAATAAAACTAAATCATCAGCATAGAGTAGCCTTGCTACTCAGGCTTTCCAATTTTAGGTGGAAATGGCCAAAGTTGGTTAAAAACAAGGTTACTATCACTAATATAAAAATGAAAAAGAATAGAAGCTAAAATACAACCTTGTTTAAGATCAGAGTATGTTAAAATCGCCGAAGTGAGTAAGCCATTTGCTGTTAGTTTAACTTTAATTGATGCGCCCGTATAAAATTGACGAATTAAATATAAAACATAAGGGGTACAACCGGCCTCCTCCAGCTTTGCCCAAAGTAATTTGCAATATACGGAACCAAAGGCCTGTTTAAAATCAATGAAGGCGAGGTATATTGGTTTATTTGTTTTAAAAGGTTGTGCTTTGATTTCAGATAAAATCAACAAATTTAAGGGTGTCCCTATTCCTTTCACAAAGTCTGATTGATGTTCATCACATAAATCTGCTTTCTGCAACCAATTTAATAAATCCTTCAGGATAAGCCTTGCAAAAATGTTCACAGGAACATTTAAGAGGGCTATCGGGCGGTAGTTTCCAGGGATAGCCCAATCTCCCATTTTAAAAATAGGAATTATTTTACATTCCTTCCATGATTGGGGGATAAGGCCAGTGGAACATATTTTTCTGTAAATTGTTTCCAACACTGAAGCCCATTCACTAGGATATTTTTTTAAATTATACTAGAAAGGCCATCATGTTTCGGTGCTTGCAAATTGCTAAGGTTTTTGATGAGTAGCATGATATCTGTGTGATCAAATCTAAAGGGCATTAAGTCCGGCTTCGACATTGGTGGTAATGCATTTACACTAGAGGGTCTTGCAAACAGTGTTGAAAAGTGATTCACCCGATTTTCCTCACTCACTGCATTAAGGAGTAAGGAGTCTGTGGTCGAGAAAGGGTCTTCTTTCAACAGAGACCATATTTGACCAGTTGACTTAGTTACTATTGCTTTTCAACATGCGTTTGTTATCAAGATTTTTTTCAATATCGGATTTGTCAAACTCCATTTCTATAACGTGATTTTAAACTGACTGCAGTAGTAGTGTTATATTTATTAGAACAATGTCTGAGGTCTTTACGAAAAGAGCCACTTTGAGCGCATGAATAGTTGCTTTATAAGGATATCTATGTGTAAAATGAGGGTGATAAAAAAATAGCAGTGCTCTCGCTGATTATCTTCAAGGTGTCTGTGTATTCCAACTGATTAACAGAAAGCGCGCTTTATGGCTGGTTAGCTAAATTGGATGATAAATATTCCATTTATGGCAGAGACCACTTAACACGGTTTCTACCATTTGTCAATACTAAGGTGCCCTTGAATAAGTGGCTTTCACTGTCCAGATGGGCACTCCATTGTGTATCTAGAATGTTATCTTCACTTGTATCGACGAGGATTACTTTGAATGAAGAAATTCTGTTTATAGCCTTACAGGAGACATATACAAAATCCAGTATAACCGTGTATGACTCGCTAGACCAATTTGGAGCTGGTGGGATATCTCCTGATATCGTACCATTAAGGCTAGTGAAATTACGCATTTCCATAAGGGCAATCCACATAGAAGGTCAATCAGTTAGATGTTTAGACTCTGTAGGAAAGCACCTGATATTTAGGTCTCCTACAATCAGGGTTAAGTTAGCATCAGTTTCCACAAGGATCATATCAAAGACATGTTCCATGTGTTTAAAAAATGTGTTATCCTCTATGGCGATAAGGTTCCAATAAATATTGACGAAGGCAGCCAGGGGGTACAAAGGGTGACAGCTATTGGAAGTAGATAAGGTCGAAAGTTGAATTCCTGAGTATGGAGAAACCCACGATTTAAGAGAGATGCCAAAGTCTATTTTAACTGCAGTTAGCAGGCCAGCAACAGGCCAGACTTTTTAGTCTTTTACTGCCAGAGTCCAGGATATCTGGTATTCGGGCCAGACTGGTTTGATCGTCATCCACGTCTCTTAGAGAGCTAGGATGGCATACATGGCCAAACTACTAGCTTTGGAGTGTAGTAAGGAGAAAATCTTCTCGAAATCCAAACAGCCATGGATAAAGATTTGGAAATGGGCTGGCAGTATTGTGCATTTGTGCTGTTCTTTATATTCATAGCTTCGATCAGCCAGGACCATTTGGACAAAGCAGGAGTGAGGATGGAGTAAGTTGCGAACAGACCCTTCGACTCGGGAAATCTGAATCAACATTGCATTGAATTTTCAAAGGTTGAAATGAAAAATGTTGCTTATGAGTTCTAAAGTATGAGCCAGAGAAATAGTTTTTTGTCTATCAATCCTATAAAATTTCTGATGTGAAGGCCTGGAAGTGATATGTCTGCTTTAGGTTGAGGTTTAAAATTATGCTTCACTAGTGAAAATCCTGCTTGTTTCAGTGCGTTTCTGGAATGCCATAACAAGTCAGCTATGATTTGAGAAGGACTCACTAGGTCGACTGTATCGAAGTTTGAGGCATTTGGGTACTTAATAGCCTCAATATCTCTTGAGCAGATGTACTGCAGTTAGGATAAGGGTCCCGTTTGTGATGATCCACCACAGTTAGAGTGAAGTGATGCATGTCATTTCAAGAGTATAATTTAGATTTTTGATGGGAATGGGGTTGAGTCTTTTCAAGTTTAGCATGTTCAGGTTCAGTTTCGTGAGCCCGAGTTTTGTAGTGAGGCATTTATCACTTCCTGTATAGAGTTGTGGGCAGGTGGACCGTGTGCTAGAGCCCTGTGTTGCTCTAATGTAAGGAAGTGAGGGAAATTATCTTCCAGTTTATTGGTTGTAACCTCCCTCTCTGCATGGTATATTTTCAAAGGATAATGGATGCTTTCTAGAATGGGATCAATTGCAGGCAAGGTGGAAATGGAATATATAGAGAAATTCATGATTTCATCTTCTAATTTCTCGATGTTCTCCTCTATAGGGTTATGGTGATTAGATTCCTGCAACATGGACATACCCAATAGACCATGACATCCAGAGCTGCTAGCAGTCATAGGCTTGGGCACTACTTATTCAAAGACTACAGAGGGTATTGCCGGCACTGTATTGTTGCTCACTATAGCCTTATAGGGGATACAATTTTTCCGGGAGGGAATAAGACAGAGTTTTCAGGCGATTAATAAAGCTCTTGGATCTGGGGTTGATTTTTTTTTTTTGATTTAGACTGAGCCTTTGTTTTTTTGTGTTTTTCACCTGTTGAATTAGACTGTGCTTTTTCTCTTTACTCTTTTGTGGGTTCGCTAAAGAAGTTCAAAGTCTTTGTATGGAATAATTTCTTCTATAGAATGTGATTGGCCAATCGCAGGGATTCGGTCACTAGAGTTATTGGATGACGTTGAGGTTAAGATAAGTACCTCCACTGGCTCGTGAATCGATCGATTGCTTACTTTGTCAGTTGGCAAGGTTTTTTTTTCACTACTTCAGGCATAAATTCATCACTTTGCAATCGCTTGTTCGCACTATCCATGTGGTGAGAATTAAGATAAATTCAGTGCAGCGCCACTTCCCCTGCTACCCAGTCAATTTTAGATGTGAATAGGGACAGGAAACTATTATAAACATCCAATTTCTTTAATCTATGGTCTCGTACAATTTTAACAAGCTATATATGCTTGTATTGATTGTGGATATGATGGAGTCATGAAACAGGTGTGATGTGTGAGTAAACCCAAAAGAGGGTCTCAGGGTTGGCTTAGCAAAGCTTGCGGCTGAGGATCCAGAGGAAAAGGATGGGTTTACTACAATTTGGATCCCTGGCTTGGAATATAGGACTGAGAGATTCATTGGGGAGTCTCTCTCCACGTTTCCCTGTGTCTCTGGGACAATCATTTTGTGTAAGACTTGGGAACGTGTTATCTCACTAGGTTGAGTTTTCTGGGACTCAGTGGCTGACAGTGATAATTTGGTGTCAATAACTCCAGTACTAATATGGATGGGCGGTGCTGTGCTCACAACTTGGGAGTAAAGTAATGTAATACCAGATGAGTCTGCAAGATGGACATCAAGGTTGCAGGAGTTCAGCTTTATCCCTGGAGATTTTGCTACAGGTGTAGTGAAAACATCTAGATTGTGCTCATTCAATATAGGGGTAGCACACGGCAGCATGACAGCATCAGACAATGGTTGCATCACAATTGCATTTGTATTTCTATCGGAAATTTCATTTACTGTTATAGATGAAAACTGTGCCCCTCATGGGAGCAGGGGGCGGGGGCATCGGCAACATCTGAGGAACCTTAACTATTACGGAGGTGGTGTCACTTCTGGTTGTGCAGCAAAAGTGCCTGATGTCAGTAACAGCTGATTTAGAGTTTGTTGATTGCTAACAGACAGACTTGGCATTAGTATTACACACCTTAGCGATCGGGCCCCCCTCCAGCCAATGGATTTCCAAGCTCCGGTTGGGAAAAAGTGGTGGACGCTTTCGATGGCATACTCGTTTTAAGATTGTAGGCGGCCATAAATTTGCCTACACTAGAGCGAGAGGAGCGCGATCAAGAACAATGTAAGAGCTGAGCCCAGATAACTTGTGGTGCTAAGTGACAATAAAGCCACAACAGGTATCAATTTTAAAGGGGTACCCTGCACCGCTGTTCCGCTGTAACAGCGTAACAGCACTCACAGTGCACTCGACAGGGGACATTGTATTGTAGGTTGCCCCATAGACCTGGTGATTGGTTGGCATTCTCACCCAACCTTGGGCTTTTTGGATCGTTATCAGTATGTAAGATAAACTAAATCCAGGTGCTTGAGTCATGTCAGATTACTCCCTGCTTTCCCAATTAGTCCATCCTCTCTCATCAGTCCAGCCATGAGCCAATGTCTTCCCATCTGTAGTTGACCTTGTAGCCCGCTCACTGTTCTGGAATATTTAAGGGCGTGTAGCACATCACTATCTTTATCAAAAGCCTAATGAATAGCCCTTGTTTTCGACTTCTGAATCACGTGTGAGGAGACCACATATCTTTCAATTTCAACCTTCTGTTTACTGCTATTTGATTTAAATGTTCTGAGTATGCTTGCTCCTATTGGCATCTAGAGACTTGCTCACTCCATCTTGCATAGACTTCCTACACTTTTAATTGTCCAATACATTGGTCTTGCAAATGTTTTCTTCTTCTTTAATCTAAGAGAGATATGTCTCTCGTTCATATCTTATACGTCTGGCACATTGTGTCCCTTGCAAATATTCCTCAAAATAGCCTCATTGATCCCAGGCCAACATAGATTGCTCTTTGTTTTGCAACAAAGCTATTCTCCAGCGTTTCCTGAATCTGCAGCCTTGGTCTGTCTCTGAGGTAGCCAGACTGAAGTGGACACGAACCGACGTCCATTTTCTATCATGGCCATCCTTGCCACTCTATATTTTCCCCTATAGCAAGCTTCTATATGTCTCTTCTACCATGTGTTACTGGGTATTAACATACATTGTTAAACAAGTTACTGTATCTTCTTTGTATCCATGAGTACTTTATTCTTAAGTACATGTTTCTCTCGTTGCTTCTGTGACATTGTCACTCTTAAAGATTTTCATATTGTTTCGGCACATCTTCATATATCTTCTTTATGACTTCACGCCACCCTCTTTAGATTTCAATTAATGCTCCATGATGTCCAGTGGTCAATGCTGACATCCTTCAATGCAACATCCTTCCACTCTTTCAGTACAAGGGTACATTCTGTAAGGTTGTCTGCGTGCATACCTTCTCTTGTACACTCAAAGCAGTATAGGGATACTACATGGTATCCCATTTATAGCTCTTCTTCTATGGTTCAAATATGACGGCAGTGAGAGGGCGCGAGCTGGGAAGAACTTGTCCTTCTGCTCCTCTACTGATGTTTGGACATTCACTCAACATTGGTTTACAAAATTGAAGGATGGTCATTTGTGTTTTCTTTTTATCGTCTGTTTTGTTAACCATCTTGTTCTTACTCTCAATAAAATATGCTATCTTGTCCAGACGACACAGTTCTTTTTTTACCAAATACCTTTGGGCAGGCAGCGTTCATTAACAACTCTAACTAACTGATAATGAACATCCTCAAATAGATGCTGGCACTAGGTTTGTCACCAGGTAGCCAGGGCAGTGATCTCTGGCCCCCAGACTCTGCAGAAGTGGATTTTGGACAGTCATCCATTAGTGCTGTGTAACTTGTAGCTAGACAAGGACAGTCCTAGGTGCAGGTAAACACCTTGAACACAAATGACTGAGCAAATATGCAGTAAAATCCACTTTAAAATTGCATTGATTCCTATGGACAGCCCTTATCTCCTGTTGAACCTCATTCTCTTCTATGAACTACATTAGCATTGATCGGCTGGAATTTTATAAAGTGCAGCAGCGTTGCGGCCAAGCCCATCCATCAGATCATGTTTACCAGGCTTTCTTTGAAGTTATGACAGTTGGAACGTGTTGCATTGTGTTTCCACTCTCTCTAATCTCTATAATAGAGAGTATCCCAGGCCTCCTTCCAACCTCAAGAAGAGACAGTCTCATGTGACTAACTGAAGGACGTTATTTCTACTGCTCTTTGGAATGCACAGTCTGTCTGCAATAAAACCTCATTTACCTCTGACTTCTTCCTTCCTCATTCTCCTTCTGTTGATTTAATAACCCTTACTGAAACCTGGGTCTCTCACTCTAACTCTGCAACCCTTGCTGCCCGTCATGACCCTGCCTACACCTTCACTCACGTTTCCTGCCCCACTGGCAGGAGTGGTGGTGCAGGACTGTTTTCATACTCCAAACATCCTATCTCTCCAACTCCCCTATCTCCTGCTAATTCTCCCTCCTTCGAATACACAATCTCCACAATCACTGCCCCCAATTGCATACATGTTATCTCTCTCTACTGGCCATCTAGTGCGGTAAGTCAATTCTTCGACCACATCTCCCAACTAATGACTCTCTTCCACCAAATCATTGTCATTGGTGACTTCAACCTCCCCTCTTTTTTTCTGCTCTATCCACTGACTTTATCTATCTTCTACTTAAGCACTTACTCTTTTCTGTACACTCTATGCCCACCCATTCAAATGGCAACTCCCTTCACCTTATTCTCATCTCCTGCCAACTCTCTGCTTCTAATATCTCCACTGCAACTTCTCCATGTGACCACTCTATCATCTTTGCCTTGATCTCCACTCCTGCTTCTCCCTCACACTCTCCATCTATGACAGCTATTAATAAGCGCATGTTTCCCTCCTCCAAGCTCCCTGGCTACCTCTCTGACCTATACCACTCTCTCTCCTCCTACGCTGAACTCACCGTTACATCCACTAAAGAATCCTTCACTAACTTTAACACAGCTCTGTATGCTCTCTTTTCCTCTCACTACCCTCTTATTAAACTCACTCCTAAATACTCCCCTCCACGGTTCTGGATTACACATCTCATCTGCACCTGAAAACAACAATGCAGAAAAAGCTTTGTACTTGGCAAAGGTCGGGACACTACTCTGATCTCCAACTCTATCTCACTGCTCTTCAAAGCTATTCATCTGCCAAACATGACTTCCATCTCTCACTCATTTCATCTCAATCCTCCCAACCTAGGTGCCTCCAAAAATCTCGCAACTCCATTTTCTCACCACCTAAACCCACCTCCATCTCTGCTACTCTTTCTGCAAATGGTCTTGCTCTCTCCTTTGTGTCTAAAATATCTACCATTCACTAGACCCTCACTAATTACCTTCTATCCCCGCTGCCTACTCACATTTCTTCACCCCTCCTAACCTCCTCTACAGCAACTATGTCTTCCTTTTGCCCATCAACCCTGATGAGATTATTGCCCTACTCCTCAAGGCTAAACATTCATGTCCCCCCAATGTCCCCGCACATTGTGAAGCACATAGCTCCAAGTTTTGCTCCAGATCTTACTTCGCTCTTTAACTCCTCTCTTGAAAATACCAATTCTTTCCTCATCCTATTAGACAGCTACTGTCATTCCTCCCCTTAAGAATCCTGGTCTAGATCCTAACTATCCTTCCAATATTCTTCCTGCCTCCCTTCTACCATACTATTCCAAAATCCTAGAAAGTAGTATTCAATTGACTAATTGACTTCCTTGATACTCACAACCTCTGGGACCCTCTTCAAATTGGCTCACTGTCAGAAATGTCATCTCTTCCGGTCACATGCAAACCTTTCATTTATTCTTATACTGTTCCACCTCTCTGCTACCTTCGATACTGTAAAGCATTCTGACCTTCTCTCTACATTATCTCTTCTTACCATCAGAGATAAGGCCCTCAATTGTTTTGCTTCATGCCTTTCCCCCAGACACTTTCATGTGTCCTGGAACAGGTCCCTCATTTACTGTTGGAGTTCCCCAAGGGTCTGTCTCTGGTCCACTTTTCTTCACCTGCTATGCTTCAGCTCTTGGCACCCTCATCGCCTCTTAGGGCTTCTCCTATCAACTCTTCGCTGACAACATTCAGATATTTGTATCCTTACACTCCTTATCCGATGAGATGTCAACCATTTCAACGGTTTCTCCACCAAATATTGGATGGCATCTCACTAGCTCATGCTCAACTCCACTAAGACTGAAGTTCTTTACTTCCCAGACAAACAAGCTATCTCTTCCCCTTCTGCCCTTATTTTCTTCTGACTATCTTCCTTACTCTGCTTCCTGCTCATAACCTGGGTGTCATCTTCGACCCATCACACAACTTCTCGCTCTTCATCTCAGAGACTACCTCTGCAGCCAGACTCAACCTATTCAATTAGATTCAGAAAATTGGATTCAGAAAAATCCATCATCTTCTTTCTTTCAATACTGCTAAACAGCTAAACTCCTCCTTGGTTCTTTCTAGATCTGACTATTCAGCCAGTTTCCTCTATGTCCTTCCCAACTATGCTTTTTCACCGTTTGAAAAACTCCTCACCTTTGTGGTCTGCATGCTTTTCAACCTTTCTCGCTACCTCCTCTGCCTGTCACCAGATCGGTTGGCTATTTTTGAAACAAAGGGCTGAGTATAAACTTCTCATCATCTTCAAAACTATCAATGGACTTGTCCCATCATACCTATCTTCTCATCTCACTCCTAACTCTCTTCCTTGCTCGTTAAGATTAGCCTCAGATCATCTCCTTGCCACCACTGAAGCCCCCTGTACTCTCTCTCATTTACACTCTCTCTCTCCTTGCTTCCCTACTCTGGAAAGCTCTTCCTCTCCAATTACTCATTATCCAACTCTACCACTATTTCAATTCAGCCTCAAATCTCTCCTTCTTTCTGGAGAACCTGTTTCCTAGCACTCTTTGCTACTGCATCACCCTGTTTTCCACTCTCCCTAACGTTCATAGACAACCCTACTGCACTTTTCTGTCACCCCTCCATCCTTAATTCGGCACTTTCTCCACCATCCTGTTCCTATGTCATTATGTCTTGTCTCCATCCCAAGTTTCACCTTCCCCTGCAACATCTGGTTTTCAAGTCACATCCTCTCACCCCATCGTAAAAGACCCATGTCCTCCACTCTGCTATAAATGGTAAATGGTAAATTATGTATGTGTTTTCTATCTCAAACATGAATTCCTTTCCCTATGATTTTTATTTATAAATAAATACATGATCTGGAACTTTCATTTATTTAATACATTTTCATGAACTCCACAAAGTGTTATGTAATGTATTTAATTATTAACTTTATTGTATCATTTTAATATTAGGAGTATTGTTGTCATGTTTGCTATTCACTATGCTCTTCATTTACACGTTTTTTATGTGCATGTCTGATGTTGCTAGCCCTTTTTTACTGGCCCGGTGCCCCCATGCCACCACATCCACTTGGTCTGTTCCTGGGCTTGGATGTAACATTTTCCCCAGAAAGACTCAGCAAGCGTGTGTTCTGCTGCCAGACCTGCCTGACGCCATCCAACTTCTCCTGTCAGGCATGCCTGAGGTCCATCTTCCATGCTTCTGGAGGTATACTGCAGGACAGGCCCTGAGAACTCCTGTGTGCTGCCTTACTACTCCTCAACCTGCAATCGCCAGGGCCACAGCAGGTGTGGTGGCCCCTCACTAGAGCCACAGCAGGTGTCGTGGCCCCTGATCTTTATTTGTGCACCCCAGCTGTTTGGAGAGCTGCTCCCAGCGACCAAAAAAATATACTTGTGAGTATTTCTCGTTTGCTGGGCAGTTCCCCCTCTTTGCAGCCGCTCTGTGTTGCCAGCTGCCTTGCCTCGTATAGCCCTTCCATTTTCTCATATCTTACATGTGCATATGCCTATAATTTGAGTTGTGTAACTTCAGCCATGAAAAGGTGTCACTGATCTGAGCTTTCTATTGGCCTCTGTTGTGTGATGTATTTCTGATATTTAGTTTTAGTGCAGAACCTCTAACCATTGCATAGATGTTCCTCCCTGTGAACCATTGAATGTGTATATGCTCCTGTTTCTGATCTTCTCAAGGGTTCTCTAAAGGTTTGGGACTGTTCCGTCTGTATTTACGCATTGCGTGGCCCTCTCAAGTGTAAATATGCTGTGAAAAAATTCGCTCTGCTTCTGAATTGTGTTGTTGAAATATCGCTTCCAGCACTCAAAAATAAAATTAATGATTTGTCATGCACAGGATTGCGGGTCAGCTTGATAGGTGGGCGGGGGGGGGCTAATGCAAGAGTTCTCTAAGTTGGGCTTAAAGTGTCATGTTGATGAGCACCCTGGTTTAACCCTACAGAAGCGAGCTTCAAGTTCAACGGCACCCTAGGTCTGTCAGTACCTTTGATTCCTAGATCATTCTTTGCGTGTTAGTATTTGATACGTCTATGGGAGGCAGCTTGTTTAACTCGAGGCTGATCCAGAGCACAGAGAAAGAGAGCCCTGCGGCCACATGTGAAGCAGCAGCCCCCAGAGTAGTGGGGTTAAACAAAAGAGGTACACTCTTGAGTGCATTTCAAGTCATATATGTACGTATCGTTCATAATTACAGAACGTAAGGGCTGAAAAGCTTATACATTACAGCTGCTTTAGAGTTCATTTTGTATTGTAAATAGACCTTGCACTGTGAAATACATGTAAAACCCCATTTACTGCTTTGGTAGCCCTGCTGTGTATATACATGAAATATCTGCCCACTCTTTCCTAGTAATGTCCTTTGTGCTGTTTTGTGCAAACATGTCACTAAAGATTGTTCCAATTTCTATGCAGACAAAATGATCGTTATTTCTCGGGTTCAATGCTTTCATTCATTTGCCTGGAATGTGTATTCTGACCGTTCAGTATATGGCCATGTCTGTCTATAGCAGGCTGGCCTTGGCCATTTTGTGAAGAACTCAGGTGGGGGATCGCAGATAATCCATTTATCACTTTCTCCACCACTAGGTTTGTACGTACATCATTATCTGAATTCTCCGAAGGCTGTTGCAATCATCTCCTAATTGATTGATGCATCAATTTAATCAAAACAAAATGTATGATTTTCTCTGACCTCTGAAAAGTGAAAACATACTCCTGGAATATTAATTCAGCAACAGTGGAACTTGTTTGAACACTGCTATCAGGGTTTAAGGTTTAGGTCCAGATTGTCCTGGATGGCACATTTAATAGCAACATGAAGGAGAGCCACTGCCAGCATATTTGGCAATAAGGTGTTCAGGTGCATTAATGGCCTGGCACCTGGTCAGCTTGCAACCAAAATGTGTGCCTATCACCCAATAAGAAATCTACGCTCTGAGGATAAACTCCTGATGTGTGTACCCCGGTCCAAAAAGATATACAAAGGAGACAGGAGGTTTGCTGTGTTTTGGCCAAAAATCTGGAAGAAGCTACCCTGGGATCTCCGAGCTTGTCCGTCGTTTGAAAACATCAGGAAGAGATTAAAAACGTTCCTATTTAAATAAAAGTCATCCCCCCTCAAAATAATGTACACACCCCATTTCTGCTATATAGTTAACATCTGCACCCAAATGCAATTTAGTCTATTTGGTGCGCATGAAAAATGTAAAAATCAAAATTCAAAATCAGGAATTGTAACAAATCTGTGGATTTGAAGTCTGAATTAGTTGAACAAGATCTTTGAATTGAACATACTATTTTCTTTGCTCTACGCGGCTGAATGTCTTCCAAATGTGAAGCAACAAGAAAAATGAGGAAGTTTTGATGTTCATATGTATCCCCAACCTGAGCCATTCTCCTCTTAACCTGTTCTCACTATACTGGTGTAAAGGTGATATGCAGCAATCACTAACACCTGGAACACCACAGGCAGTACAAAAAGCAGTGATACTTTTACTAGAAAAAGAACTGTGCCTTGAGAATCGGGTCAAAAACACAATCTCGGAGTCTGGCGCAACTTCCAAATTGTATATTGAATCCGAAGGAATCTTTGATTATGAACACTGTATCTGAATCTCATTCAACACAATGGGCCTCATTACGACCTTGGCGGAACGGGTTAAACGGCGTTGTAAAAGGTGACGGCGCCGTTCAACCCGTTCCGCCACATTACGAGGTCCCCTCGCGGGACACGGTAAGCACGCCTGGCAAAACCAGGCGTGCTTACCGGGTCCCGCGAGGGGAAGAGGGAGCAAACAACGGGCCATCTCGTAATGGCCCGTTGTTTGCTCCCTCTCCCATCCCGATTCTGCCCCATGGGGCAGAATGGGGATGAGGAGCATGGCATTACCGCCACCCGCGAATGGGCACTTACCGGCCCATTCAACTCGTAATGGGCCGGTAAGTGCCCATTCGCGGGTGACGGTGACGGAACGGATGCAGGCACGGCTCCGTTCGAACTCGTAATGAGGCCCAATAAGTCTTAATCAAGATTTTGAATTTTCCAGTGGCCATCATCTGTTGGAAGAGAATGTCAGGATATATCATGTAAGATAAAGTACTTTGGATATCTATATTGTTGTGAATCCAATAGGTTCTACTAGATTTCACATTTAACTGCGACAACTGACTCTAAAAGCTCCTATGGCACCATATCTGCAGCTACCAATGAATTTGTGCAGCTCTTCACTTCAGGGCTTTCAACATGTTATGTTTGTCTGCCTAAGCATGGTTCTACAATGACAATTGTATCCCAAGCCGTTATTCCTGTATCATAAGGTCACAACTGTTCAAGCATCACAGGACTTTATTCATAATGCCCTAGCAACTTCAATGTGTTAAAACATGTAAGATTTTTTTCAAATTTCCTATAGTAAAATGAATAAAATGTAGAAGAAATTCGTGTGGTTTTTATTTGTCTTTGATCTTTATATATATTTGGGTGACTCTCTGGGAAAGCTTTTTAAAAAATAAATCTTATTAAGAAAACTCTTGCAGTTTTTCCTTTAGATTAGTGCTTTTTTCATGCTTAAAATCCAACACTCCCGAGATTGGCGGTGTGGTTAAAAAAGAGACAGTAATTCAGTTATCTCTGCTTTTTTGGACAGTAACGGAATTACCTCCATGTTCCCTCACTGTCAAGTTACAAGTTTTGGCTGAATTACCACCGCCTGAATTACTAAGTGATAATTACACTGATTTTTTGAGAAAAAGTGGAGTATTTGCCTCCATCATGATGATTACCACTCCATAAATGGGCACTAGCACAGCCTTACCACCACTTGTAATCCCATAGTAAACCCAGGGGACCAAGTGGCACTAACTCTATTCAAGTTTGGTGGAAATTTGACGGAATTACCACCGAATTACTGCCAAACTCGGAATGAGCCCCTTAATTTGAGCAAAAAAGGCTTCCTGTACTTTCAGCAGCTAAATTCTATAAAATGTCATTAGTAAAGCTGCTACCAAAATGTAGTATTGCTTTTCCTAAACTCCATCACCAGCCCATTGCAAAGGTCTGATAAATGAGTAGTTTACACTCTCAGTGCTACAGCTCTTTGCATTTCTCTTAATTGTAGCTTGAAAATTATGCATGTAGCTCTTCACATCAAATTGAACCTGAACAAATAATGTAAGCACTGTGAAAGCAGCTCTTTAAGCAACTTGAAAGAATAAGAAGTAAACAGAGTGGAACTTAACCTAGACCCATAACCAGAGCCACGCGCTACCGCTGCAACAAGGGAGATCAGTAAAGAGAGCAACCAGGAGAGAAAAAGAAGGAGAAAAGTGGAATGTTGGAGAAGGGAAAATGTACAGAAACAGCGAGATGGAAACAAGTAGATGGTGAACTACTGAGTTGGGGGCGGCCGGGCCACTTGTCAAGCATGTACAATGGCAGTTTAGATCTAACTCCTGCCACTTCAGATTTGTGTGACTTTCCAAAATGGCTGCCGTCTTTTAAACATGTGCTTTGAGTGTGGTAAGATGCCTGAGAAGGATTCCAAGATACCATGGCTGCGGCACACTTCTTTCCTATGGAGGGGCTAAGTGGCAGCATGAACGGTAACAGGTAGGAATTTGTGTCACACGTTTCTGGTCTTTCTTCACCATGTATTTTGTGCTGTAAGATCTTATTATTACTACTGCTGTCGACGTTCTTGGGGCCTGTGCCTTTTCCTTCGGTTAGGTGTCTCACCCCTGGGTCACTGCATGCTCCTGTGGCTGGCCCAGATGCAAGGCAATGGCAACAGTGACGGTTTTGGCATTCTACGTGGAAGGAGGGAACCAAGGACCCTCGATGTTGGTATATTGGCAGCGGGGCACAGGAACAGAGAGGGACCAGAATAGAGATAGATTGGAACTGGGAGAGAAACATGGACACAGAGTCGACAGAGAGAAAGAGATAGAGGTCAAAAGAAGATACAGAAAGGAGCTGTTGGAGTGACATGAGTATGGAAAGGGATGGGGGTGAGAGACAGAAGCAAATGGGAGGTAGACATGAGGAGAGTGGGACAGAGTGGAACTGAAAAAGAGAGCGGGATACAATGAGTAGCGCAGCGGTAAATGCACCTACAGAGGGAGACAAGCAAAATAACCGGTGGACAGAGTGTAGAGAGCTACAGTAAGCAAACGCCAAGGGCAGAGGCAACCTATACAGGTTAGGAGGGGGTTCTGGAGGGCTGGAAGACAATTTTAAGAAGTGGGTTGTGAGTAGAGCCACAATTGATCACACAACACCCAATACCCCTTCACGTACATGCATTGCCACAATCAACTGTGCCTTTTATTTGTCCACTCTAGCCTTGGGAACCCTCGTACATAAGCTGTCTCTCAGCTCCCAAATGTCCTCATGAAAATGAGAAAAAAAGTTAAGCGTATGGGTTCAGTCCTGATAACTTACTTGTTCAGGGCAGCAAACCGGGCACCTTCTCGAGGTGACAAAGTGACTACAAGTCGCAGCCAGCAAGCAAACCTGAAACAGCATCTCACCCGGAACGGTGCATCACTGCAGTAGTTGCATTAACCGGGAACAGAAAGAGTTAAGCCTGTGGCTTGCTCATGCGCACCACACACCTTTAATATTGGCAGGGCAGGCTTCTGTCCTCTGACACATTTCTTTCTATTGGCTTTTAATGATTTCAAACATGCACACTTTTCTCTCAGGGGGGTGAGATTTGACAGGCGGTTGCTATGGCGTCCATTTCCTATGGGTGCCCAGGCTGAGCATCACGGCAGAGTGCTGCCTTCTAGCTTCAGCTTCATCAAGGTGGGCAGCGAGGTCTG
Source organism: Ambystoma mexicanum (assembly GCF_040938575.1). Lineage (NCBI taxonomy): Eukaryota > Metazoa > Chordata > Amphibia > Caudata > Ambystomatidae > Ambystoma > Ambystoma mexicanum. The sequence goes on along the minus strand of NC_090921.1, from coordinate 378,503,613 downwards.
AAGCTATCCCAAGCCAGTGGTTAGCTCGGCCACTGGCAAAAGCCATGGCAACTAGTGGAGGAAGAGAGAGAGAGAGAGAGAGAGAGAGAGAGAGAGAGAGAGAGAGAGAGAGAGAGAGGAAGAGAGAGAGAGAGAGAGAGAGAGAGAGAGAGAGAGAGAGAGAGAGAGAGAGAGAGAGAGAGAGAGAGAGAGAGAGAGAGAGAGAGAGAGAGAGAGAGAGAGAGAGAGAAAAAAAAATTAGGAACACAAAGGTACAATATAACTATGTGAGGAATTGCCATCATGCAAGGCTGCAAAGCCCTGTCTTATTTATTTTTTATTTTTTAGAATACATAAAATGATGCAGGTAGTTCCATCTCCAAAAGGGGAGTCTGCTAACCAGATTCCCCTTCTCATCAATTCCATGCCAACAGCATACTGTACTTATGCCATGCTGCAACACTAGCATGATCCGCAGCACCTGCTCTACTTGTGGCGAAGAGCAAGTTTCTGTGGTCGCAAGATGCCCGCTCGACAGCACCAGTGACAGCCAAGTATTTGTAGCACAAGGGCAACATTCAAGAAATGCCTACCCTGTACCAAAACTACGATGATCATAAGTAACCCATCCTGGTGCCAGGTTAAACTCTTAATAAAGCTATGCCTGAGTTTAGACACGGTCCATGTTGCTACTTATGATCATGGCTGCCACATCCCAATTGATATTGCACATGTGTCAGCGCCTGTGCGCCAGCTCTGCTGTGGAAAGTGATGTGTATTCTGGTCAGCCGGGTGGAGACTGCAGGGTTGGAACCTGGAGGACCGGGCCTCATCTCTGATCTCTTTGTGAGGGCTGGCAACACGCTCCACCAGAGACAGCTGCACAGCATGCAGCTGTCCTGGGCCCAGGCATCAAAGGAGCAGACCCATTAAAAAGGAGTAGCCTCACACCAGGGTGCTGCATCTCTAAAGCCTTTTGTTCTTAGTGGGAAAGGAAAGGGAGGGATTAGAGTAGGCATGGGTTCTCTGTTGAATAGCAGGTGACTTCCACCATTGTATTTCTCTCTGTCTCTTTCCTGTCCTTGCCACTTCCACTGGAGCAAAACACTTTGGGCTTCATATCAGAAGGGAAAGTCCACTCCGTTAAAGAGCACGGATTGGATCACTAAGGCAGGCTAGCTTTAGTCCAATCACATGGGGTATTCTGCCTTTAATAGAATGGGTCTCCCACCCCTGTAGCAAATCATCTCAAGACACAAAGAATCACTCTGAAGTACCTGAGAAGAGCTCATTGGACATCCTTTGGGAAAGTTGCACTTTTCAGAGACCTCAGCTTGAGATGTAGAAGGAACTATCCAAGTGAGAAGTGAGATCTGCCCTCTACTTGCTACAAGAGCACATTGGTAATGACCTTTGCAGTGGACCAGAACCTGCCACTCTGCACTGGAATCTCCTAAAACTGGGAAAACAGACCCTGAATGGAACCATCATATCCTTGAGTCCCAATGAGTGGGCCTCACTGCACCCAGAGGGCCAGACCAGCCGAAGCTCCCTGTTCTGTCGCACCAAACAGGTAATCAGTGTGTTCACTGCAACTTAAATGGGAGTGAAGACTCTGATGCTGGCTTCTGTGCTAGTCCACCAATCCAAACTTTTGCTTGTACTTCGAACTAGCTCAATGCTGCATTGTGCCCTAGTTGAGCCTGTCATCTGCTCGGCCTAAAGGAACTGCTCGATGCCGGTACCCGATCCAAATCACTGACGAGTTACACGCCGACTCTGACCAGGGGTTATAATGATGGATCAATCCGGCTAGCCCTCGAAGGCCACCTCACTTTCCTGAACATCAACGCCCCAATATCACCACTTCAAAGACCTTCACCCGGTGACTTGAACTGCTGGAGTTTCATGCATCGACCCCTCCCAGCAGCTAAAGCCCAACTCAGCCTGGCCCAACTGCAAAGAGATACTGGTGCAGGCCTGACCTGCATCGCCCTTCATCCACCACATTGAGCGATCACATTCACCCCGACTCGCTCTACACTTGATAATTGCACCCACACGATCCATCGTGCCCCTTCTAGCATAACAGGCATATTTGTAAAGCGCACATTCACTCCCAAAGCGGCATCTTGGCGCTAATAACAGATGTTTATTTTATTTTTATTTTTTGTATTGTGTTTTAGTTCATTGAACTTTTCACAAATGTATACAGAACGTATCAATAAAAATAATTTTCAATTCATATCCTAAAAATAAATCACAATTCCATTTAAGGAAACAAAAACCATATACTAAAATGTTGAACAGATATAAAAACACAGAGCAAACTATACAACATACATAGCAGACCAACATAGCATATGGCTAAACAGTAAGTACATAAACAGAGGTATCAGGACAGATAATAGCTATAACAGCAGACAGCATGGTATCGAATGGTCAAGATAAAATAATATCAATCCTCATAAGGAAGCCAAGTCAAAAAGCATTGTGACCACTGGCAGATGTTTATTGTTATCCAGCTAAATGGTACTCATTTTATCAACCTCGGAAGGATGAAGAGCTGAGTGGACCTACCGAAATTGGAACCTGTGACCATGAGGTTAAACACAGGTCCCTGTAGTGGATGCATTAGTCCACTGAACCACAGACCTGGCTACTACTGAGCTTGATCGGCACACATCAATGTTCGACACCGGGGTCGACATCGACAAACCGCCCCAGAACTGAAATCACGTGCTGTTGACCCTGAACTACCCACATCCGTCCACTGGAACCATATACACTGGTTAGGTCACCTCATAACCTTCTTTCACCTTAGACACATCCTTTTGTGGTTGGTATTTTCCTATCATCACTGTACCTATGCTCAGTGGGCTACTTTCTCCAATCTGTTGCTTCCTCTTGGTCTTTCACAGGGGCGTAGATGTTGCTAGGTCTGGTAAAGATCAGGGGCTAAGCTAATGCAGGGGCTGGCGGGACTCGTGGCTATGTTGAATTTTGGTTGTAGCACCTGAGCTTCTATCCGGGGCTACAACCAAATGATCCCCCTCAGCCACCCCCCCTAGCAACGCCTCTGCACAGGGGTGGGCTTTTGTACAGTTGTTAATTCTATTGCAGATGAGGTGTTTAATTAAAGTATATATATTTGTATGAAACCTTAATTGGATGCCCACTTTATTTTGGACTGTAATCCTGTGTTGTTCGAGTCACTACTGGATCACATTCACACACCTCTTAAGAGCATAGCCTTCACTCGGCCCATGTTGCCACAAAAGGCGAATGAGGTACTTCTCATGACTCTCCCTGTTTTACCTTGAGAAAGAGTTTGGGGATTTGGTTTGTAGAAATGTGGGGGCTGAGTGGGACATTGTACTCCTACTCCTCCTTGTACAGCGAAGTAGAATCCAATTTGTCACACACTGGGAGTGGGACTCGGGTACAGGGTAGAACAGAGGGACAATGTAGGAGGGGTTCAGGTTCAAAGAGTCACAATGGCACTGGCAGCCTGTCACGGATGCGGCACAGTACAGAGGAACACTGGAGAAAGGCTTCAGGCTTCCGGTACACAGAGTCACAATGGAGATGGTAGCAGGGCACAGGTACAGAGAGGGGTAGGTCGGAACTGAGAGAATGCCACAAAGAGGGAGAAAAGGAGTAGTAGAGGAGCAAGAGTTCAGAGAGAGAGAGAGAGAGAGAGACAGAGAGAGAGAGCGAGAGAGAGAGAGAGAGGAGAAAATACTAGGAGAGGGACACAGATACACCTAAGTGAATAGGCGTGACGGTCTGAGTGATACCCACACAAGGGTGTGCATAGAGCCGGCTTTAAGAGGGGGCGGGCCATGCGACTGCCTGGATGCCATTCCCCCTAGGGTGCCATTAGCCCCGCCACCACGTTAGGTCGGGGGAGTCTTTTAAGGGCTCCCCCGAGCTAGCGTAGTGAGAAAAGGTGTAGCAGCAGGTGAAATTTTGTTATTAAATGCACCCGCGGCGGTGGGGCACATTTAATAAAAATAGGGTGCTAATGCAAAGCATCAGTACCCTATTCTCATGATGATTACCTCCCTGCTCCAACGCGGGAGCCAGGAGGTTTTCATTGGAATAGGGCGCTCATGCATTAGTATGCATGAGCGCCCTATTCTAGTGATTAACCCCCTGCGAGGCACCGGAGCAGGCAGGGACAAAACAAATGTGGCGCTCCTGCTGCTCCCCCCCCCCAACCCTCGCCTCTACCCCTGTTGACCAGGGTTGCGCGAGGAGGAGGGGGGTGCCAATTCGCCCAGGGTGTTGCTGCCACTAAGGCCGGCCCTGGGTGTGCAACTACCCTCAGAGTAGAATGCAGGCCGTGGCAAGGTTAGGATGACATATTGCGCACCTCAGGAGGGCTGGGGAGCTACAGTTACCCACCCTACACACATCTAATCACCAACCACTGTAAAAACAATCTGGCCCATGGTTTCAAGGAGTCTTGTGTAGGAGATTGCAGGGGGGGTGTTGAAAAATTCCTTGCAAAGCTTCATTTCTCCGAGGCCGCGGTTCCCGTCACATTTCTCCCATCTCAGGGGGGTTCACGGTGGCTGCTTTGACAGGTGTGTATTTATCTTCCTTAGTGCTGTTTCTACAGTTTCCCGCATTTCAGGCTCCTTAATTTGAGCTCTTTCTCGCCCTGCTCATTTCGTCCACTTAGCACACGGTATTCTGTGCTTCCTCAAGGGGGAAACACTCTCTCTCTTGTGTTGGGGGTTTAAGCAGTGAACAACATAACAGACTGCCGTCTTCCTCCTCTTTGTATTTTTCTGCCATTAATCGTTTTTGCAAAATAAGACCCCTGTCTGCAGCCAACCACCACGACTGAGCACATTAGGGAGACTGCAGATCCTGCAGCTTTGATTTCAAAATGATTTGGCTTGAAATGTGACTACAGCTGAACAAACGTGTACATTTTGCTTAACATATACGCCATTTTAATCATGCGTGATATGATATGGCATTTATAACACGCCTATACACAAGTGTTTCAAGGCGCGACGAGGCAAGGAAGGGGGAAACAGAGGGAAGACAGACAGCGATCTTACTAGGCCAGGTGTCATTCAGATCGTGCAAGTGCATGGGAAGGTGGAAAGGGAAAAGTACGTGGGGGAAGGGAGAGGGGAAAGTGCAGTACATGGGATAGTAGAATAAATAAGATAAATAAAAATGGCCAGATGGTGGCAAGTGCAAGGTAAGTGCATAGATACGTGCTGGTAGGAGGACTGTAGGGATACAGAAAAATTGTCCCCAGGTGCGGGGGTTGCCAAGGAGGCAGTGCGGGTGTACAATTGGCGGGGCCTGGGCCCAAAATCAGAAAAGGTGGCCATGTCACCAGTGCAGTTTCAGCCAGGAATTCAGCAGGGGAGAGGGGGAGAGAAAGCCCTGCAGAATGAGTCGGACCAGAGGGTAGAATGGTGAGTGAGAGAGAGTCACAGAGGTTGCAAAGGAGTCCAGAGGGGGACAGGAGGCATCCAGGTGGTTGTTGAAGTTTCCAAGAAGGAGGAGTTGAGTGGTTGAGGCCAGGAGTGAGGAGAAGAGGACCGCCCCCTCAGAGTGGAAGGAAGAAATTGACCAGGTGGCCGATAGATAGTAGCCACAATAAGAGAATGGCTAGGGGAGAGAGAGAGCTGGCAGAAGAGGCATTCAAAAGAGGAGTAGGTCTGCGTAGGAGTGACAGAGGCAAGAATCCACTCAGGGAAGATAAGGGCTATGCCCGGGCCAGAGCGGTTGGGCCTGGGCACGGAGAGGATCTTGTAGCCGTCAGGTAGGAGCGTGTCAATGCTGGTGACAGAGCTGGCCGTGAACCATGTCTCAGTGAGACCGATGGTAAGTACTCAATTTGTAGTGTGTCCTCGTTTTTGATTAGGGGCTTGTTGGGTGAGGACTATGAGACATGCACAGAAAGAGGGGGTCCTCCGCAACAAGCTAGCTGTTGGAGTAGCACTGGAGGAGTTGGGACTGTGTCACACTATAGATACAGCTCAATTAACATCTTTTTCAACTAATATAAAAAGATGAAGAGGTCGGAGTTACAAAAATATATCATGTTTTATTCAATCACATTTCTTAAAAAAACATTTTGACACCTGGTCAAACACCCCCAAAAAAATAGCAAATATGGAAAATATAAATATTGTGTCATTTACAGAAGACACGTATAAAAAATGCCTTGATATGCCTTCAATTCTAAGTACCCCAGTCGCTGGACCAGTTCCCCCACCTCCGGTCAATACAAATGATTTTGACCTTTTTTCACAAAAAACAAAAAAATTGATCCGGACCAAATCATACGGACAAATGATGATTGAATATTTAAAAGCTGGGGTCATCCCTGAAGGGCTCCAGATCAAAAATATACCCAGAGTCTTTCTTGAAAACCCAACATTTATGAAGGGTTTTAGTGGGGTTGGTAACAAATGTTCCCGCAACTGGGTGATTCTCATAATTGAAACAGCAGACGAAGCAGGCAAAAAACAACAAGATGAACTAGATACTCTTGAGAAAAAAATTAAAGTTGAATCAGTCATCCCATATATTAAATCTGCATTGGAAAAATTGAATGAAGAAATGGTAAAATTCCAAATGTTCACGCTAGATAAAAAGGTGTGGAAATTAAAGAAAGATATTGCCAATTATAAAAAGGATACCTCATACCCCTACCTGGTTCCTGGCTTCTTTCAATAAAATAACACCAATCAGGAAAATTGGAAAGGACAATCCTATACAGGAATGCAAAGGAACACCTCAAAGGGGACAGTTGGTTCAGCGGCGAGGCAGCCCCGGCAGGAACAGACAATCGGGCAACCATATGATGCGCACCCGACAATGGATTCCCCCTAAGACATGGTAAATCCCATCTTCAATTGAAGTAAACATGTTCTCTCATCAGATTAGAAAGCGGTCCTTGCTAAAGGGCTATCTTTCATTCCTGTATGTCGAGCTGATCCCTTACAGACAGAAATCGAAATACAGAACTTTTTCCGCATTGTTAGGCTAAAATATTTCTTCCATGACAAAGATGCTCTGAAAAAACCTGATCAGGTAAAAAACCTCCCTCCACCTTTATACCTTTTCAATCTATGGTATCCCCAGAAATCTTGCCCTTTGAAAATAAAACCTTGAGAGATATGACATTTTTATGTGCTAACAAAAACAAACAAAAAGACAACCTTTCGAAAGCTGAACATATAGCAGTAAAAAATCTAGAGCAAAATCCCTCATTTGTCATAAAACCGGCCGACAAAGGCGGTGAAATTGTGCTTTGGGACTTGAACTTGTATAAAGCAGAGGTAGAAGAGCAACTTCTGGATACGTCTGTATGTAAACAAATTGCCTCTGATCCTACTACCAAAATCATGGAAGAAATAACTAGCCTGATGACACATGCTAGCGAAGAAGGGTGGATTAATGATGAGGAAAGGCTGTTCCTTATTAACACACAACCAGTCATGCCAGCATTCTATTGCCTCCCCAATATACATAAAAATCAAACCACACCACCAGGTCGCCCTATAGTGTCAGCAATCGGCTTGCTATTGGAGCCTTTCTCAATATATGCTGATGTTTTCTTAAAACCTTTTGTGAGAGAAATGAAGTCATTTGTCCAAGACTCTACCTCAATGATAAATATTTTGGACACGATAAGTGTGGAAGGAGATAACATTTTTGTCACACTTGATGTCGTCTCATTATATACGAATATTCCACAAACTAAATGCACCACCGTAATGCTCCAATATTTAGAAACACAAGAGGTAAAAGATCCCCCATTGGCTTTCATAGCTGAGTGCATTCATTTGGTCCTCACAAAAAACGTCTTCCTATATGACAGCTCCTTCTTTCAACAACTACACGGTACATGTATGGGGGCCACATTTGCCCCTGACTTGGCCAATCACTACATGGACCATTTTGAGAACAACCACATATATGCGGCCAACCCATATCTAGTGCAAATTAAAGCGTGGTATTGCTATATTGACAATACCTTTATGATCTTGCAAGGTACTAGGGAAGAGCTCACCTCCTTCAACATCTTGCTCAATTGCCGGGAGCAGTCAATCAAATTTACTTGTCACACAAACACAGACAAAATTGCTTTCCTGTATCTTCTGATTCATCGGATGCCGAATAACAAAATTGGCACCAGCCTTTTCAAAAAGCCCACTCAAAAAAATACACTCTTAAAATTTACCAGTTTCCATCTGCAATCACTAAAGGAGAACTTACCTTTTGGCCAGTTTCTCCGTATCAGGCGCAATTGCACAGACAAACAAGACTTCAAACAACACAGTGAGGCATTAAAAAAGAACCTAAAGGCAAGAGGGTATCCCCCTCACATCATCTCATATCATAAGAAGATCCTATAAAAGGGCGACTAATGTCTCTAGGACTGACTGCCTTGTCAATCAAACAAAAACCACTCTAGATAAAATCACTTGTGCGTCATCATTCAACCCGATAAGTAAGGACTTAAGAATATCCATACTGAAAAACTGGAAGATGATCAACACGGAGGACTTCAAAAACCCTCCACCCCGTTTTGCATTTAAACAATTACAAAATCCCAGTGACAAACTGGTTCATACTTATCCCCAACAAACATCCAACTTCACCAAACAACCCACATTATGGCATCTTTCTCCCGTCACAGGGCATTTTGAATGCGGGAAAGGCCTGATGTGTAATTTTACCAAAAATCTTAAATCCATTGACCTCAAAGGAAAAAATTGGCATCTAAAATCCTTCACCAATTGTGCCACTAAATGGGCCATTTACTGTATTGTTCTTGTATTAAAAATGGCACGGCGGACAAACCGCTGGTAGAACACTACAAGAAGATGCAATACCCCCACGATGATATATTCTGGTGTGTTCTCCAAACAATAAACCCACACCCACAGGGCGGTGACAGAGACCTGCGATTACGCAGGCTGGAGCAGAAATGGATTTATAGTTTAGATTCTGTCAGGCATGGATTAAATCTCTATATTGAATGGAACTTGTTCCTACGAAAATAAACATCTATACACATCATGTAGGTCATTGGCCAATTTGTCAGGGCTGTATGGGATCAGTGATACATAAATGGGAATTTCTTGTCCCGCCAATAACATTGTATGGGGACTCATTGTATATTTACATTAGCCAGGTGTCAGATATAATGTAAACATTCTTTCGGTACATCGGGTTTATGAATACCTTTCTGTTTACTTCCCAGACTTACACAAATGTGACTGACGCTCCAATATGGCCGCATTAGTACAACTGCAGGCCGCATATGGTTAACAAGCCTACCGCATTAGCTGTGCATCTTTAAAAACAACACGTTATCACGTAATTGCAGTACGACCCTTATCACGTGATCGGGCCGTGCCTGGGGAATTCGCACAGCATCTTTTGCATCGTTGTGTTTTTCAAGTTCGTATAGGACCTGCATAGAACTAAATAAGTAAGTCTGGCCCTTTCGCAACTATTCCCTGTTAGGTGATTGTATTTACTAATGCATTTGACTAACTAGGACTTTTTCTCATAGTCAGCCTGTGTCTAGCTCCATCTGATAGAACACAGACACTGCTCCAAATACGCATGCAGCGGTCGCCCCTGTAGAAAAGTCAGCCACACTTGTTACACTCCGGGACAGCCCGCAACAACGTTACTATCTTCATCATAAACAAGCCCAGTGCGCCCCACCATATTAGCTGAAAACTAGCAACCTATGTTTGAAGATACTTTAAGGTATGCAAACTTCACCCTTCTCTTGCCTATAAAGCTATGCCACACATAGTGGCTGCAGATCTGGCCATTTAAGACACTGGATTCATCACCCCTCCTTTATTTCACTCCCCCCTTCCGTTCTCCCCTCCTCCCTATCTTCTCTTTGTATAACTATAATGGCCCCATTGGGCGAAATAGTTATAATTCAGTGAAATCTATCAAAAATAACTGCTTTAGCTCAGTACACTGAATTAGAGTGGCAAATACCTGCCCTCTAAAATAATTTACGGCTAAATTAAAGCACATTAATACAAATGGTGAGCACTATTATCTATCAATGTAGGAGCCGAGAACTGTAACACTCTATTGGTAACTTAATTAAACAAAAATATATAGCTATATGGTCGGCTTAAAAACAAATTTTCCTTTTCTTGTTTTTATTGTAGATACGTTGTAAAAAAGATAAAGAGTTTTATTACATTATAAATACCCACTATATTCTTGGGTTTTTTGTATCCTGAGGAAAGCCTTACACAAAATGACAAATCATCCTGAAAACAAGCCATTCATCAATATGTGTGTTCAAGAATAAGGCTGGAAACATATACTACTGTCAACACAACAATTATGGGGACCTTTTGTCTAAAATCTAAATGTGAACTGTACTGACTAAACTGTCACCCATAGGCTACTAACATCACCTTAGTTGTTTTGTACATAGATTTCAGGTATATATGCTTAGTAAAAAAGAAATTATCAGCATATGTTCTGTCTGTCAGGATCACAGGCCTGGGTTCCAGGGACTTGCCCTCTTGCCCTAGTCTTACAGGACAAATACAGCACCTGAAGTACGGGAGTTCTTGGGTTGGGTTGCAGGTCGGGGTAAGATGGATTAAGGCATGGCGGGCTTGGGGGGGACACTAGTAACACCTGAATACATAATTGTCCTATCCACCTGACATTCATGGTATGCATGGGTTAATACTGAAGGCCCAGGGATTCAATGTGTTCACGGTGGGTACATCCGTGATGTGATGTGCCTGCTAATCCTGTTAGAATAGGCACTACTTTGCAGGCCAGCCTCCTGGGCGTGACTAGCACTCTGGGCGTGGCTGGCTGATTTCCTATAAAAGCCACGCCCAAACCACGGACCCTGCTTCGCGTCGTTTTGCATCCGCAGCGTGACGCTCCCAACATCGTTCCCTGAGAAAGAAGAAGAAAGCATTATTATCAGCACGCGCGCGGCCGCTAGAATCTTTCTGTCAGCTCTTACCCGCTCAGGTCTCCCGTGACGCCTCTCCGGATCTCTTCTTCTGCTTCCTGACATCAGCTGTTTTACCCACAGGCCCCGCTCAGCTCCGCGAGCCAACCTCTGCACATCGGGTGACAACAGAGACTCAGCTACGCCCTCCAGGAGACACCGCTCGCTCGTCAGCTGTTTCTTCTTGCTCCGCTTTGAAACGACTTTGGCAGCCGCCGGTCCTGTCTTCAAAGAGGCTCACGCAAGAAGGTAAACAAAAACACTTTGATTGCCCGTTCCACCGCAATTGGCGCTAGGAAGTACAATTAAGCACCTACCAGTGAGCCTATTATCTGCAGACACTATAACGGCCTAAGGGCCTTTTGGACACTTTATTTAACAACAGGGTTAAGACCCCAAATCTGGAACTGGAAAAACAATAGACTTCCAAACCACGTGGTTCATTCTAGCAGTGTAAAACTTGGTAAAGGCATCAAACCCACCAGGAACTATACTCGTAAAAGACCTGAAGTCCACAGCAGGTCTGGGCGGACCCTCTACAACCAGTGAAGCAACTGGTCGACTCTACAAGCGCCCCTATGAGAGACAACAGGACGGAGAGCTTCCTAAACAGTATATACAGGTGACAGGAGACCCAAGGGATTGGGTATTGGGTGGTATCGGGTGAGGGGTTCCCACCAGAACTCAGTCTTAGGTAATTTATGGGCACGTTCCTTTTCAGGCACACATCTCACCATCCAGCATTCCAGCCCCGAGAGCATTCCACAGCAGTAGCGGAGGTTTCCAGGTGCCCCTGCGGAGCAAAAGTGAGCGTTACAGAACGCAAATCCTCTTACTGAACCTCTGCCTGGGCATCATGGAAACCTCAGACACAGATCAGTTAGCTCAGCTGTTAGGGGAGCTCCGAGCTGAGGTACACGCAGCTTGCCAGGAATCAAACGTCCTTCGGAGAGAAATGGTAATAAACAAGGACAGAACTGAGGAGTTGGCTAGACAACTCCTCGCTAGCCAAGCCAGTCAAGCCCTGTTACCACGGAGTCAACCTCAGGCTCCATCCCAGGCCCCGGTACAGGTTGTACTCCCCGGTTCTATCCCTCTAGCCCCACCAGAATGATTCCTAGGGGATCCCAAGAAGTTTGCCACCTTTGTCAATCAATACCGCTTACACTTCTTGTGCAAGCCAGGGTTATTCCCGAATGATCAGTCCAAGGTGGCTTTGTTTTGTCCTATCTTGGGGGAAGCGCGGCTGAGTGGTCCGTTCCCTTAGTGAACCGTAATGATCCGGTGCTATGAGATTTTGCATGGTTCCAGAGAGAACTGGAGAAGCTGTTTGCACGTCATACTAGAGGACACGCTTTAGACAACGAGCTTCTGACCCTCCGGCAAGGCAGTCAATACTTGCTGACATGTATAGCTACATTTAACCGATTGGTTGCTGAGACCAATTGGCCTGAGGAAAAGAGGGCCACCTTATTCTATTGGGGTCTGAGGGGGGAGTTAAAAGATGTGCTGGCTCAGGTGGTAAACCCGCCTGACGGGTGTGCCGAGTATATAGACCTTGCAGTTCAGTTAGATCACGGACTACAGGATAGACGAGTCGATAGAGCATGAGCCGAGGGTAGAACCACCTACCTACGACCAAAGGAGAGTCCATCCCGTCCACCTGAGAGTCAGCCTGAGCCCATGCAGCTTGGAGGACTTAGGGGACCACTTACCAAAACTGAGAGAGAGAGGCAACAGCAACTCGGTTTATATTGTGGCAAGGCGGGTCACTTTCTACGCGAATGCCCAGTAAAACCGCCCGGAAACCAGTAGGAGCCATGGACAGAGAAGAAGCAACCCCTGGCTCGGAAAACTCCAGCACTCGACAAGCATGGGGGTCCACTCGCCGAGCACTGGAAAGGAATCACAGACCTCCCATTTTGCCATGCCAGTAGTTTTAATTAACCAACAGCAGCCGTCAGAATGCACGCCTTGGAGGCTATCATAGACAGCGGAGCAGTAGGAAATTACATAGACCAGAATCTGGCGACGCGGATTGGCCTCTCTATATGTCCAAAAGTCTCAACCGAGAGCATTACCACCGTTGACGGCTCCCCACTGTCGTCCGGATTGGTAACCCATACTACTGACGTAGTAACGCTCCTTTGCCAGAATGGCCATAAAGAAGGCATCACCTTCAATTTGATAAGCGCTCCGCAGTTTCAACTGATTCTGGGGATTCATTGGTTGGAGGCTCACAATCTGCTCATTAACTGGCGTACCAGGGATCTAACCTTTTCGAGCGACTGTACACAAGCTTGCTATGCGGAGCAAGCGCATTCCTCTATAGAACCAGTTCATGAGGTTCCAAGAAGAGAAGCATCATTAGGATTAATGGGAGTATTACCCCCTGTCTACTCTGCATATCAGGATATATTTCAGAAGGAAATGGCAGAAACCCTACCACCACACAGGGTGTACGACTGCCAGATTGACCTTATACCAGATGCCCAAGTACCTTGCAGTCGTATCTACGTTAACTGAACAAGAAAACCAACACCTAAGAAAGTATCTTGATCAGTATCTGGCAAATGGATTCAAACGACCATCCAAGACCCCTGCTTCATCACCACTCTTCTTCGTCCCTAAAAAGGAGGGAGACCTTAGGGCCTGCATCGATTATAGATCATTAAATCGGATAACAATCAAGAATAGATACCCCTCACCTCTGATTCCAGAACTTTTGGACCAAGTGAAAAATGCCCAAGTACACACCAAGCTCGACCTCAGGGGGGCTTATCACCTGGTACGAGTAAAAAGTGGCGATGAGTGGAAAACGGCTTTCAGGACGAAGTACGGACTCTACGAGTATCAGGTGATGCCCTTTGGGCTTTGCAACGCTCCAGCAGAATTTCAGAGTTTTATGAATGACGTGCTGAGGGATCTGTTGGACGTTTGCACGATCGTCTGTATTGATGATAGCTTTGTTTACTCTTCCACCGAACAAGAACACATTGGGCCTCATTACAACTCAGGCGGTAAGGGGTTTACGGCGCCGTAAACAGCGCCGACCCTTACCGCCTGAGTACGAGGTCCCTTAGCGCCATGGAGGTAAGGGACCAGGGAGTTAATTACGCCACCGTAATTTACGGTGGCGTAATTAACGCCTTCCCCACTCCCATTATGCCCTATGGGGCAAAAATGGGAATGGGGAAGGGTAAATGGGGATTGGGGGCTTACCGCCCCGCCAAACTCGGAATGGGGCGGTAAGTCCGCCAACCACCATGGCGTAAATGTAGTTTACGCCATGGTGGTAAAGGTACGACCCAGGCGGTAACTTACCGCCTGGGTCGTAATGAGGCCCATTGACCATGTACAAGCAGTCCTGGAAAGGTTACGCAAACATCGGCTATACGCCAAACTGGAGAAATGCTCCTTCCATGTCAGAGAGGTTGAATTCTTAGGGTTCGTCCTTACACCTCAGGGCATCCGAATGGACAATTGCAAGGTAGATGCTATACTCAACTGGCCCTCCCTAACCTCAGTAAAGGGGATACAAAGCTTCCTAGGTTTGGCAAATTTTTACCGTCGCATCATTCACAATTTCTCTACAATTGTGCGTCCCATCGCCACTCTGTTACGAAAGAACCAGCGCTTCGTGTGGACCAGTGAAGCCGAAAAGGCTTTCCAAAACCTCAAGCAATTGTTAACGTCAGCACCGGTCTTACAACATCCTAGGCCTGACCTTCGCTACATAGTAGAGACAGATGCTTCTAATGTTGACATGGGGGCTGTTCTCCCGCAGAGGAATCCAGAAACCGGGCAGTTACATACCGTGGCCTTTTGGTCTAAAAAGCTATCTCCGGCCGAAAGAAACTATGCCATCACGGACAAAGAGCTCTTGGCAATAAAGGCAGCGTTCAAGGAATGGAGGCATTACCTCTTAGGGGCCAGATACACAGTTGCTGTAATCACAGACCACCGTAACTTGCAGTACCTTCATTCAGCCAAGGCCCAGTCATCACGTCAGTTACGGTGGGCGTTGTTTTTCGCCGAATATGATTATGTAATTACCTTCAGACCAGGTGTCCGGGATGGCAAAGCGGATGCATTGTCTCGCCTGGGAGAGGGAGACAATGCCTACGTTCCTCCAAAACCAATTCCAATTATACCCACCGATAAGATCCTGAGTGTGGTGAGCACGTCCCCATCAAACAAGTTAAGAAATCAAATAAGAAGCCAGTTAGGCCCTAAGGACTTGCAGGAATGGGTCACGGCCAGCACCCGTCATACAGTGGAGGGTGGGTTACCATTCTATATGTACCGTCTCTACTTACCACAGAAGGCCCAGCAGGAACTGATTATTGCTAATTACCATGATTCCACTTCGGAAGGACATCCGGGGTTAACCAAGATGATGGCCAAGATCAAACAGGGCTATTGGTGGCCAACCTGGTGGAAGGACATCATTCAATACGTTATGACTTGTGGGGTCTGCGCACAAAACAAAAGCAATAAGCAGAAACCTGCAGGACTCCTACGTCCTCTAACGGCGCCTCCATGTCCCTGGCATACACTGAGTTTAGATTTTATCACTGACTTGCCTCCTTGCAGCGGGTAAAATACCATTCTTGTGGTGGTCGACATTTTCTCAAAGATGGCACATTTTATCGCTTTAAAGGGACTGCCTACGGCAAACACCTTGGCAAAAGTGTTTCTAGAACAAATCATGAAATTAATTGGGTTGCCATCAGTATTGGTATCAGATCGTGGAAGTCAATTCATCTCCAAGTTTTGAAAGGAATGCTGTTCTGCACTACAGATTGGCGTACGATTGTCAACTAGCCACCACCCCCAGACAGATGGACAGACCGAGCGGATCAACCAGACGCTAGAACAGTACTTAAGGTGTCTGCTCCATCAGAAGGCACTTGGAAGTATCTATTATGGATTGCGGAATACGCATACAACAACTCACTCCACACATCGACTGGGCAATCCCCATTTTATGTTCTCTTTGGTCAACATCCACGGACATCCGATTTTGATGTTTCAAAGGAATTAGGAA
The DNA here is from genome assembly GCF_040938575.1 of Ambystoma mexicanum. Classification (NCBI taxonomy): domain Eukaryota; kingdom Metazoa; phylum Chordata; class Amphibia; order Caudata; family Ambystomatidae; genus Ambystoma; species Ambystoma mexicanum. Next base: position 378,487,573 of record NC_090921.1, on the reverse strand, counting down.
TGCCGGCTGTTAAGACCCTGCATACCAGAATCCATGCAGCATTCAAAGAAGCATACAAGCACCTTACTCTTGCAAAGGAAAGGCAGAAGAAATTTGCGGATCAGCACCGTCAAGAGGCCCCTATATACAAAGTGGGAGATTCAGTATGGCTGGCTTTGAAACATGTATCCACGAGGGGGCCAAGGTCATTTCGTCCTCGATACTTGATCAACCAGACGCTAGAACAGTACTTAAGGTGTCTGCTCCATCAGAAGGCACTTGGACGTATCTATTATGGTTTGCGGAATACGCATACAACAACTCACTCCACACATCGACTGGGCAAACCCCATTTTATGTTCTCTTTGGTCAACATCCACGGACATCCGATTTTGATGTTTCAAAGGAATTAGGAATGCCAGCTGTTAAGACCCTGCATACCAGAATCCATGCAGCATTCAAAGAAGCATACAAGCACCTTACTCTTGCAAAGGAAAGGCAGAAGAAATTTGCGGATCAGCACCGTCAAGAGGCCCCTATATACAAAGTGGGAGATTCAGTATGGCTGGCTTTGAAACATGTATCCACGAGGGGGCCAAGGTCATTTCGTCCTCGATACTTGGGCCCATACACCATTAAGTCTATAGTAAATCCGGTCGCCATGAAATTAGACTTGCCCACGAACAGGCATATCCATCTGGTATTTCATGTCTCCCTCCTGAAACCAGTAAAGTCAGGCACTCGTCTAATCACACCCCCAGCTCCAATCCTCATTGACAGAGAGCCAGAATACGAGGTGAAGGAGATTTTGGACTCCAAAATGATGCGATCCAAATTGTATTATTTGGTAGACTGGGCCAGTTACGGACCACAAGATAGGTCCTGGGAGCACAGCGATCAGGTACACGCACCAAGGTTAGTCAGGAAATTCCATCGCAATCATCCATTTAAACCCGGTCCCACCACACTGGGGTCCACTCTGAGAGGGGCCTTTGGGGGGAGTACTGTCAGGATCACAGGACTGGGTTCCAGGGACTTGCCCTCTTGTTCTAGTCTTAGCAGACAAATACACCACCTGAAGCATGGGAGGTCTCGGGTTGGGTTGCAGGTAGGGGCAAGATGGGTTAAGGCATGGCATGCTTGGGGGGACACTAGTAACACCTGAATACATAATTGTCATATCCACCTGACATTCATGGTATGTATGGGTTAATACTGAAGGCCCAGGGATTCAATGTGTTCACGGTGGATACATCCGGGGTGTGATGTGCCTGCTAATCCTTTTAGAATAGCCACTACTTTGCAGGCCAGTCTCCTGCCCGTGACTAGCAGTCTGGGCGTGGCTGGCTGATTTCCTATAAAAGCCACGCCCAAACCACGGACCCTCCTTCGCGTCGTTCTGCGTCAGCAGCGTGACGCTCCTGGCATCGTTCCCTGAGAAAGTAGAAGAAAGCATTAATATCAGCACGAGTGCGGCCGCTAGAATCTATCTGTCAGCTCTTACCCACACCAGTCTCCCGCGACGCCTCTCCGGATCTCTTCTTCTGCTTCCTGACATCAGCTGTTTTACCCGCGTGTCCAGCTCAGCTCCGCGGGCCAACCTCTGCACATTGGGTGACAACAGAGACTCGGCTACGCCTTCCAGGAGACACCGCTAGCTCGACAGCTGTTTCTTCTTGGTACCCGGCCCCGCTCCGCTCTGAAACGACTTCGGCAGCCGGTGGTCCTGTCTTCAAAGAGGCTCACACAAGAAGGTAAACAAAAAGACTTTGATTTCCCGTTCCCACGGAATTGGCGCTAGGAAGTACAATTAAGCGCCTACCAGTGAGCCTATTATCTACAGACACTATAACGGTCTGAGGGCATTTTGGACACTTCTTTTAACAAGGGGGTAAAGACCCCAACTCTGGAACTGGAAAAACTATAGACTTAAGGCATCAAACCCACCAGGAACTATCCTTGTAAAAGAACTGAACGCCACAGCAGGTCTGGGCGGACCCTCTACAACCAGTGAAATAACTGGTCGACTCTACAATCGCCCCTGTGAGAGACAACAGGACAGAGAGCTTCCTAAAAAGTATATACAGGTGAGAGGAGACCCAAGGGATTGGGTATTGGGTGGTATCGGGTGAGGGGTTCCCGCCAGAACTCAGTCTTAGGTAATTTATGGGCACGTTCCTTTTCAGGCACACATCTCACCATCCAGCATTACAGCCCTGAGAGCTTTCCAGAGCAGTAGCGGAGGTTTCCAGGTGCCCCTGCGGAGCAAAGGTGAGCATTACATGTCTCTCTTTTTCCTAACAAATTGTTTTTTATGTTGTCATGATTTGCAAATGTGACCATGTGTCAAAAAACTTTTTTTTAAGAAATGTGATTGAATAAAACCTTATATATTTTTGTAACTCCGACCTCTTCATCTTTTTATATTAGTTGAAAAAGATGTTAATTGAGCTGTACCTATAGTGTGACACAGTCCCAACTCCTCCAGTCCTACCACAACAGGTAGCTTGTTGTGGACCCCCTCTTTCTGTCAGTGAGACCGATGACATCAAGGTCAAGTTCTTCAAGAAAGCAGCAGATATCAGAGGAATGTTTGACAGCAGAGCGAGAGTTAAGAGTGGCAATGTGGAGAAGGTTGCCATCCTTGAAAGACTTCCGGGGAGGGGTACCGATCAGAGGTATGCCCTGCAGAGGTGTAGAAGGAGCCCGAGTGGGGGCAGAGAGGGAGGGGGAAGGCAAGGTAGCCGAGGAAAGGGGAGGGGTGACAGCCGGAGAGGAAATGAGGTTGATGAGGCGTGGGAAGCTTCTATCAAAGAGATGAAGGTTGGCCTGAGGGCCTTGGACCAAGACGGTCCCTTTAGAGTAAACATTAATGATGACCTTAGAGGAGTGGAAGGGGGCTGGGAGGACATCCCAGCGGGTTCCAACATTAATGGGAGAAGAGGAGAAAGGAGAGAGCACAGAGACCATATGAAGAGTCCATAGGTCTGGCAAAGGAACGACAGAGAGGATGTCGGTGAGAGTTTTCTAAGAGGAGGCACTGGTGTAGGTGTCAGTGATAGGGCTGGGTTGGAGACCAGGATGTCCTTTTTAAACTTCTTCCTGCCAGATTTAGTGAGGAGAGCAGGATAGTCAATAGAGAAGCAGTTAGAGAAGATAGGAGAGACAGGGAGCACCATAGAGTAGGTGGGAGAGGAGGAGACAACAGGCGAGAGTAGGCAGACAAGATAGCGAGCGGCAGTCAAGTTGCGCAATAGGACAGACTCTCAGGGTTAAAGAGCTCACAATGCTCAACACTAGAATTGGTGAGAAGCCACCTAAGTTTGAGAATTCTGAAAGGGGAGGAAAAGGCCTAGTTTTTCACAGTGCAACACGGGGGACAGCAGAGCCGTGTTTAAGAGTCTGAAGATGGGGTAGACAGGGAGGCTAGTGAGACTAACCAGTGGAGACTGACTGGTAACTGGTGTCCCCTACGGACACCTGCAGACACCACAGGAGACGCAACCGTGAGAGCCGCCTTTTGCCTAAGGGGCCCTCAGCCGTGCGGCTGCCTGGCAAGGGCTGCCCTGGAAGCAACTGTAATGAGGAGGGGGGACGTGAACAAACCAATCAGGGAGGGCTGGGATGGGTGGGAAGCGGAAGGGAGGGAGGGAGGGGACAACCTGCAAGAGCACGGAAGGGGAGAGGGGGCAGGGGAGCACACGAGGGCGAAAAAGGAACAAGACAAAGAGTTTAAAATACACACGGCCCATGGAGGGGCAGAAAACCTTGTTTTGGAGCCTACAGTCACCCGCTCAGCCCTGGATGGAAGTGGCGAGCGCGGTGAACTGCTAGGCTACCTAGCTTGACCCGGGAAGGCAACCACCCAATCAGGGAGGCCTGGGAGGGGTGGGAGGTGGGAGGGAGGGAGGGGACAACCTGCAAGACCACGGAAGGGGAGCGGGGGCAGGGGAGCAAACAACGAGGGTGAAAAAGGAACATGCAAGCGTGCAAACGTGCAAGAGAGAAGCTGCCAAACGATTTTGGAAAAAAGAATCCTTTCCGTCGGATATACACTACCACAGACATCTAACAGACCGCCCTCAACATCCTGCCAGAAAATATCCACAACGTCCCCACCAGATGGCGCTCCACACTCTTACCTCACTACATGTGCCCCTCATTTGACTATTCTGTCCACTCTCCGACTACCCAAATCCCCTGTAACATCTCCTATCACCTTGAACCACACCCACAAATTGGCACACGTGGCTACCTCCGTCCTATCAGTTAAAACATCTGCATTAATGGAGATGTGACGGAGACTGTTACTTCAGCACTGTCACCCCTCCCCCTTCAGTGGCTAACCTATGCCCAGAGTACTTTTTAAATGCATCAGCTCTTCCACTCTCCCCTTGATGATAAATGTATTCCCAAGTGTCACCGTTCTATGTCATTTCATCGTTAGGTGAGTCCCACCAAGCCCCCCATCCTCTATTGTTTTTTACCTATTCCCGACCACCCCCAGCTCTTATATATACCTTTCCAATACCCCACTATATATTTACATGAGCTTTTTCAGTAAAATGTACTCAGAAAAAAAAACTTTGAAATTTCACCCATTGATGCAAGAACGCTATACCAGTGTCACAGCCAACCCTTAAAACCAGAGCGGCAATCAGGATTCAGGTTTGTCCAACCTGCACCCACCACCTCCTCTCCCTCCTACCCACCAACAACCCCTTTCCTCCTTTATGGCTGAGCCATGCACAGCCAGGCCAACAAGAATGGCAGAGGTGTGCCATATAAGACCACTTTACCTTACATTGCTAGCCCGCCAGCCCGGAGGACAGGCCTGCTGAATGGCAGAGGTGTGCCATCTAAAACCACTTGACCTTACATTGCTAGCCCACCAGCCCGGGGACAGGCCTCCTGAATGGCAGAGGTGTGCCATATAAGACCACTTTACCTTACATTGCTAGCCCGCCAGCCCGGAGGACAGGCCTCCTGAATGGCAGAGGTGTGCCATCTAAAACCACTTTACCTTACATTGCTAGCCCGCCAGCCCGGGGACAGGCCTCCTGAATGGCAGAGGTGTGCCATATAAAACCACTTTACCTTACATTGCTGGCCCGCCAGCCCGGAGGACAGGCCTGCTGAATGGCAAAGGTGTGCCATATAAGACCACTTTACCTTACATTGCTAGCCCGCCAGCCCGCAGGACAGGCCTCCTGAATGGCAGAGGTGTGCCATATAAAACCACTTGACCCTACATTGCTAGCTCGACAGCCTGGAGGACAGGCCTGATGAATGGCAGAAGTGTGCCACATAAGACCACTTGACCTTACATTGCTAGCCCGCCAGCCCGCAGGACAGGCCTCCTGAATGGCAGAGGTGTGCAATATAAGACCACTTTACCTTACATTGCTAGCCCGCCAGCCCAGAGGACAGGCCTGACGAATGGCAGAGGTGTGCCATATAAGACCACTTTACTTTACATTGCTAGCTTGCCAGTCTGGAGGACAGGCCTCCTAATAAGACCACTTGACCTTACATTGCTAGCTCGACAGCCTGGAGGACAGGCCTGCTGATTTGGGACATGAGACACAGGCCGGGCGGGCGACAGAAGGAAAACTAGAGCATACAAAGTTCTAGGATATCAGTGGGGAAGAACAACGTCCTAAAACTCCCCCTAATCACGCCTTGCATCTAAGCCAAATTTTAGCTGGTAAGACAAAAAAAAAACTAATTTTCAAAAATCAAGACAATGCTGTTCAAAAGACAAAAAAATCAAGTCTGATTCTTACCATTTTGTGTCCTTGATAGCAGCTTTCTTTAAGAGCAGTAGTATAGGTACCTGCTTCTAGTGGGTAACTGTAAGGGATGCCTTAGCGGCGGCAGCGCTACCAGTAGGCAAAACAAACATTTGGCGTCCGCCGCGATTCCCTTGTCATGAGGAGGGGGGAGTGGAGCACCACATTTTTTTAATAGGCACTGATGTGAAAGTACCAGCGCCTTGTTGTTATTAAATGCACTCTTCTCCTGAGAGTGGTGTGCATTTAATTTCAGTAGGGCGCCTGCCACACCTTCTCCCACCATGCCAGCTTAGGAGAGACCTTGGAAGACTCCTCGAGCTGGCGTGGCGGGGGGCTAATGGCGCACCGGGTGGTCGGCCGGGTGGCTCTGCCCTCAGGCCGGCCCTGGTAACTTTTGAAGATGCTTATAGGAGCAGATCGGGCTAAGACTGCTTTAGTCTTCTTATGTGGATAACCTTTGGGCAATATCACAATTTAAAAAGAAGGGTCTGCCTGTGGCAGCTAGGCTTCAGCTTTCATTTTCGATCCATTGGATCTGTCGCTGCTCAGTATGTGGCCAGATCCAGCGCCACAGCAAGACAGTGGTATGCAGCCCCACAAGAAGTGCCATGTTAGCCTCAACAACCAATCCTTGCTGCTTTGTAAAGGAAGTGCCGTGCCCACATGTAATTTTTCCTATTTCGCCGACCTTGTATGTAAAGACTGCCAGAAAAGACTGTGCTGTTCATCATGCAGGCTGTGGAAGAGATGCCAGGAAACGAGGCTGCCATGAGAGGCGCAACCTAAGCCTTCAGTAAGTGGGCGGCTTGGCAATAGCTTCGAAAGCACTGGGCTAGATACCCCACCGGCTCTGCAGGGGGTGCTTGTGCGCAAGCAAGGACCAGTGGCTCCAGTCTGGTACCCCTTGCAAATGGAACTTCTCCTTTCCTGGTCATGATGAGGGGGTGCATTTTGGAATCAGCAGTACAGCTGAGGACAGTAAGGAAAGCAATTCTCAAGCAAACCAATTAAAAAGGAAATATGGATTTTAATAACGGCAACGGCCTACAATAAAGCAAACACAATTGGGACTCTTAAAAAACACTAAGTGCCGCTAATAACCTTAATATCCTTCCGCCAATCGCCGGATAGAGATTCAACAATGGAAGGAGCGCTGCTAAAGAGTTCAGGAAAAGGTTACGTCTGAACATGGGGCTGTATCTGCTGCATGGGTCGTGGGGGCCAGGAGGGTGCCCGGGAGGAGGTATGGGGCAGGGCAGATCTCTTTCTTTTGTCATAGTGTATGGAGAGATCAAAGATATGCCTGGGGCTCTACATGTGGCTTCAAAAGGTCTGGTCTCAGAGAATTGAAGCTGGCCAGGGCCTCAGGAGTCCTGTTCAAAACCAGGAAGTCATACCTAGAATTTAAGTGTAGGGTGCATGTTCACCCACAGAGAGTACCTTGGCTGTACTGTGTACAGGTAACACTCCTTTGATTCATGTATTTTTTATTTTATTTAAAGTGTCATAGTTCATCAGAACTTTTCACATACATTAATCACAGTATACATACAATTACATTCCATAATAAACAAACACCTTAATTAATATAATTCACATAAACAATTAAATATCAGCTTTCCATATCAATCACATTAATATTCATTTATGTACCCCAAAATCTCCTAAAATCTTAAAATTCATAACAAATGCTTAACATTCAATTAAAAGATAAAAGCATTTTGAACAAATTTGATACATTTTAAACCAACGTAGGAGTCACACTCAACCAGACGCTATAAAGTGCGAGGTGTGGTGTATTGTTCTTAGAATTTCGGCAATACGTCCAAAAGGGGATGTCTTTGATGGAATCTAACATATGCGCAAAAGTGCCCAAATGGCGTATATAAATAGCGCCCATTGCGCAGCATTCTGTCAGCACATGTGTGGCCGTTTCAGGTATATTTTGTGTCTGACATACACGACAATTTCTTTTGTCAGGCACTAGGTTAGAAGCAGGGCCAATTACAGTTAATAATGAGAGGCGATTTATTCGCATTAAAAGTATAAACCTGCGCACCAGTGGGGGAGAGCATAACAGCAAATATGATTAGGGCTTTTTATATTGGTATGTCATTGCTCTAACTTGCGAATATGATTTGAATGTTGCCAAGTGGTCAAAATGACGGCACCAGTCCAATTTCCCCACTTGCACTTCAAAACCTTTTTCTAATCCCTAATAATTTGCATCCCAATGAGGTCTCCAACCTATAGTCTCAAAAGCTTTAATGATAGTCTTGGCATAAGCTGCTGCACGCCCACTGGATTTACTTTCAAATCCTAATGAGGACAATAGAGGGCTTTTTGGGTTTGTCACAGCCTTAATGTATATTAGGCCTCGTTTCTGCATAACAGTGGCTTCCATGGAGATAAGACCCAATTTGAGTCGCAGGATCTCCATGGGAACACACTGGTAGACCCAACATAGTTTTTCAGAAACAACCATTCACCACTTGTAACCATGTCACATCAAACAAAGGCAAGCTTTCCAAGCCATTCAAAATGGCTGGCCAAAAGCATTGCTTACATAGGCGACTAGTGCCCTCTAGGGTGAAACCCCCCCATTCCTTTAGTAAATTTGGCCACTAGTGCCGTTAATTGAATCACCTTTCTCCGCCTTGCAACAATACAGTCAGAAATATCCTGCCTCATGCTGATTTCGACTCCCAAATACTTGTAACAGTTGGTATACTTAATGACATCACCAGGAACCACCAATCTTGGTATCGAGATCCTCCCACTTGCAAACAACATAGTTTACGTTTTTGCCCATGTTGATGACCAAGTGATTCTCTTCTGCATACATCCACAGTTCCCTGGCAGATCTTGCTAGACCAGGGACTGTGTAGTCAAGAATCACAACGTCATCAGAGTATGACAGATGCTCATGATGGGCGTCAACCTGTTCAACGGGACATTACATCGTGCCCAGTCGCTCTACGAAGAAATCTGCATTGCAAGGTTCTGACGTTAGACCGATTTAGCCACCATTTTAGGTTCATCTGCCATTTTGATTCTCACTCCAAAGTCACCCTGTGTCCTAAAATGGTGGAAAGTGTTCTTCTGTTTGTAACCTGGCTGTCTTGACCTCTACATGCAAGTTAATGCCTAAACTGCCTGCAGGCTAAATGTTAGGGTCATGTAAGGAGACCTTGTTCTACGTTGACCTGTAGACCGAGGATTACCTGTGCCAACGGATCTGATCCGCAAGCATATATCAAGCACAATGTTGTTTAAATACTGAATGTGAATACTTGTTGAACTACATTGTATAAAACATGTACGAAGGCTTAATGTTAAATCTGAAGGTACACTGTTTCCATTGTGACTTATTTGTATATAAACTGATATGCATATAGATGAATAAATTAGAAGTGAACGCGGCACGAACCCCTAGCCCTACAAATAATTAACCTGTAGATGGGCTGGACATCATGTTACAAATTGTATTAAAGAGTGAATGTTCTGATGTACAGCACCACTCACTTCTCACACCGACAGGGCTGGTATTCGCTGTGATGTACTGAGGGCCAGATAGCTATCTGATACTTTGTTCCTTTGAAAACTGTTCAGTTGTAGAATAAATATCTGTGTATCTTTGTAAGCCCGTGTTTGGTGTATTTCCTTTTGTGGTACTCAGCCTCGATATTCTCTTTTTGCTTTTACAAACCTTTGGCGGACAATTCAAGACCCCATTTCAACATTTAGGTAAATCTGCTCAGTACAGATTGAAGAGAAGTGGGGCCAGGACACAGCCCTGCCGAATCCCCCTGGTGGACAGTAAAGACCCCCCGCCATCCAGCCTCTCCTGCATAGTGGTATTGCTATATAACAATTTCAAGAAATGTTAAATATAGTCTGGACATCCATAAGCCACAAGTGTTTGCCAGAATCTGACTCTGCTTATCGAGTCAAATGCAGCTCAAAATTGTATAAGAAGAGCATAAAAACCTGGATTGTTTTTCGCCCTTGCTCTTTCATTCAATAGATCCATTAATCTCAGATCGTGCCCTGAAACCCATTTAGAACCTATCTAGGAGCTTATCCAGTACAACTGATGCGAGACATTTTCCAGTTGTATGCAGCATAGACAAAAATATATAGTTCCCATGATCACTGCGGCTGACCTTCTTATAAATAGGCACCAGGATCGCCGATCTCCAAGACCTATTTATGTTTCCTTCTTGAGGTACCTTTCTAAACAGAATCTTAATAATTCTAGCCCACCTTTCGGGATATTTCTTTAAAACAATACCAGCTAACCCATTAGGTCCAGGAGCTTTCCATGCTTTAAATCACCCAATCTTCCATATTATTTAATCTCTTTATTTTTGCATGGAAGTGGCATATGTTATGAGATTACGTTCAACTGTTAAAAGTCTGCAACATGCTGGAAAGTTAGTTTTATATGCTTTCACCATTGGGTTTAATTTATTGGGTTCAAAATTCTTCTATTTGTGTTTCCCTTAGCCTCCCCCAAAATTTGCCTTATGCCTCTGCTATCCTGTGATTTTAGAGTTCTGACCATCTTTTGCCATGATGTATTTCTAAGCGAACAGCGCCATCACCTTACCCAATTTCTTTATTTGTTTTTTTTCTTCAAAACTTACTTTAATGAACATTTTGATGACATGTGACTTCGAGTTTCAACATCAACATAATTGATCATTCACTACGGGAAGAAGCACAACTCATGTACACCTTTAGACAGAACTATAATTCCCCCCCCCATCTCCTATTCCCTTCCCCCTGGTGACAAGACAGCAAGTTGTGATAGGTCTTCTTGGGGGCGATGCGGGTCAGCGTCACTAGAGTTGATGTGGCTAGCCTGATTGTGAATCATTTATAGATTTCAAGGAAGGGGGCCCATTCCATTTCTCTGCTTGGCGTGATCTCGTGGATGGCCCCTGTGATGTTCTCCATCTCATAGAGTTCTCTAGCTTTACGGGCCCAGGTTGATTCTGAAGGGAGGTCTCGTGATTGCCAACTGATGGTGATACAGACCCTGGTGGCCAGTAGCACAAAATGAGTTATGTGGGGAACCCTTATCCAATGGCCATCTTGTTCTTCAAGTCCAACTAGCACTAGTCTTGGATCAAATTCTTGGGTAATCCCTTCTATTCTCCTAACCCGTGTAAACACTTCTTTCCAATTTGTTTGCGATTTGGGACACCACAGGTGCCAGTAGTCAGCCGCAGCGCTGCAACCCCTCCAACATTGGGCACTGGTTTGTTCGAACATCTTGGATAGCCTTTTGGGGTCGTACTGCCATCGGCGTAGCAATTTTATTCCATGGAGTTTATATTGCGCTGAGATCGAAGATTTATGGGCTGACCTGCACATTTGGGACCATAGTTGCTCTGACATCAGTGGGCCTAGGTCTTTCTCCCATCTTTTTTGGAGGCTATCGGGTCTGCTTCCTAGTTTGCTTATCAGGGATCTATATAACATTGAAATAATGCTCCTGGTCGGGCAGGTTTAGCTAATTATTTTCTCAAAGAGAGTGAGTTCCCTTTGAAGATTCTCTTTCCATTTCGGTGTCAATAGCACCCCTTTTGGATGGGGGAACTGGAACACCCCCAGTGGACCGATTTGTAGGCCTGCTTCCAATGGTTATGCATCATTGGGCTTTACGATTTGACCCACTCTTTCCAACCCAGCTTCATGCCATTTTTGGTAGTGATTTGACTCTTGGATTTCGTTCCTGATGGGGGGGCCCACAAACAGCTCATGGGAGAGGGCCAGGTCGCGAAACTCTTAATTTCATCTTTACTCCACCATATTTCCAGGAGTGGACCCAATGCAAAGTGGTTGAGTACGCTGGAGAGGAATTCCAGGGGCCCACAGCCATTCTCCAAGCGTCACTGCCATAGAAGATGGTTTTTGGTAGCCACCCATTGCTTCTGTGCGTCTCCTCTCAGGTGGGGTTCCAGGGCGTGCAATAGCGTCGCTTGATAGTACGTAAAGAGGTCAGGGAGCCCCATTCCTCCCTCCTCCTTTGGTTGGATTAAGGTGCTGTTGGCGATACGCTGCCTTTTCTCTTGCCATAGACATTTTAGTAACATAGCTTTGAGTTCTGCAAAGTGATTTTGTGGGATGACAATTGGGAGAATCTGGTATTGGTGGAGGATTTTGGGCAGTATTACCATTTTTATGGTGTTTAGGCGGCCTAGCCATGACACTGAGATATTGCTCCATCTTTCGAAATCCTTTGTTATGTCAAGTAACAGAGGGGGGAGATTAGCTTCGTATAGGTGTCATGATGCCCGCTCCCGGGGAGCCGGTTCAAGCCCTGCGTCCCCGAAAGCAGACATCCAGTCCCCAAGGAAGGACCCAGCAACCCCATATAGGGGCCCTTTGGACAGTGTCCTGGCGCCTATGGCACCAGGCTCATAAAAGACATCAGTCCTGGCACCATAGGCGCCAGGCTCATTATGGAAGTGCTTGGGTGCACTTACCTGATGCAGACCATGCTGCAGGATCCCAGCCTCCTTGAGGCCTGAAAGGAACTACTTTACCTGTGGGACTAATTTACCATCCGGGCGTGGTCGGGGAAGGATACATACCTGATTGGAGGAAGGATGCATACCTGGAACTTCTTCCAAGGCTATTTAAACCCCACCCGAACAGCCACACATGCTTCGCGTTGTTCTGCATCTAGCAGCTGGACGCTCACCGTGTCTGCTCCTGCATCCTGACTTCTGCCACGCCTGCCAGCATCCTGGATCACCTGCAAAGGAAGAGAAGAAGAGAACAGAAGAAGGAAAAGTCCTTACCTGCTAAATCCGCATCCCGGAGACATCTCGCCGACAATCCTGAAAAGGAAGACTTTTATTTAAAAGCTCATCGCGTCGATCGCTGCAGCGCCGCATTCCACTCACCTTTACAGGGCGCCTCCATGTTCAGCAGCGATCATCCGGATTGGCAGTCACGTCCCAGCGCCTAGGGAGAAAAAGACCAGAACAAAAGGTGAGAGAGAGAAGGGAATAAGGAAAGCTAAATCTCCATGTTAAGACTTACCTGTTTATTAATTCCCTCTTCATTTCGGGTCCGCGCCGCATCCTGGCATTTCCGGACCCCGGCCCCTATGGGGAAAAAAGACATCAGCGTTAATGAGCGAATGAAAAGACATTACCAAAAAACGCTCATTAAAGACTTACCTGATTTCTACAAGGATTGCACCTCTCATCTCGGGTCGGTGCCTGTTCCCCGGCATTCCGTACCCCGGCCCCTATGGGGAAAAAGACACTAGCATTAGTACATTAATGCATGGACACAAGGGGAATCTCTTATCAAAAAACTTACCTGGAAGCCAAGCAAGTTTGGTTCTCACCAATCCGAAAACCCAGTGAAGTAACTGGATACCAACGCGCCCCTGCAACAGAAGTAGGATGGAGAGCTCGTCCTTCCAGACCCTAAGGTGAGACGCTACGAGGAATCACAGAAGGGTTTCGAAAACGGTGAGAGGGGAAAGTGGGAGGCTGATTGCATTACCCCGCAGACAGTTAATCCCCTATTTTCGCCTACAGAAGGATACTTCTGCGAGCCAGACAAGCCACATTTGGGGGCCCGGTCCAGTCCGTCTTCCGAACCCTGCGCATCACCTTAGAAGAGGTCACAGCAGCGCGAACCAGGCCAGCGCCTCCGTCGGAGTCAGGTGAGCGTTACAGAACGCGAAGCCTTCCTACAAATTCCCACCCAGGCGCTATGGAAAGTTCTGAGACTGATCAGTTGGCCCAATTACTGGGGGAATTACGGGCCGAAGTACATGCCGCTCGTCAAGAGACTAATGCCCTCAGGAGGGAATTAATAATATCAAAGGAAAGAACTGATGACCTAGCCAGACAGCTTTTGCAAGGTCAAGCTGGGCAAACTCCTCTACCCGGTTCCGGAGGGAACCCCGCTCCTGTGGTTTCCACTAACCCTGTGCAGATTAATCTACCTGGAAACATGCCGCTGGCCCCACCTGAACGCTTTGCTGGGGACCCCAAACGATTTGCCGTATTCATGAATCAGTGTCGTTTGCACTTCCTATGCAGACCTGGGGCCTTCCCTAATGATCAGACCAAGGTAGCCTTTGTATTGTCATATCTCAGCGGCTGCGCTGCCGATTGGCCAGTTCCACTGGTTACTCAAGATGACCCGATTCTCCGTGATTTTCAAAGGTTTCAAGCAAGCATGGAAAGGTTATTTGCTCGACACTCTCAGGGGCAGGCTCTGGATGACGAAATTCTATCCCTTCAACAGGGCAATCAGGACCTCCTATCCTATATTGCAACCTTTAATAGACTAATTGTGGAAACGGGATGGCCAGAGGATAAAAGAGTCACGTTGTTTTATCGAGGCCTACGCGGAGAACTTAAAGATGTCTTGGACCAAGTTGTAAATCCGCCCCAAGAATGCACAGAGTATATAGATTTAGTGGTCCAATTGGATCACAGACTTCAAAACAGAAAAGCAGATCGGTCCAGGTTTGAGACCCGGGTGTTGGTCAAGACCCATGCTGATCCCAAGGTAGTTGATGTCTCTGAGCCTATGCAAATTGGAGGGGTTAAAGGACCCTTAACTCAAAAGGAACGTGAAAGGAGGCGGCAGTTAAAATGATGTCTTTATTGTGGGAATTCTGGACACTTTCTACGAGATTGCCCGGCAAAACTGCCCCAAAAGGCGGTAGGAGCCGCTGATAAAAACCATGAAGACTCTGTTTCGGGAAACGACTCCGCCAGACAAGTGTAGGGGTCCGCTTGCCGAGCTTGAAAACTAACTCTCAGACCTCGCATTTCATTGTGCCAATGGTTCTCGTAGATCCAGAAAAGCCTAAGCGGTTGCATGCAATAAAGGCATACATCGATAGTGGGGCTATTGGAAACTATGTGGATCGTGAATTGGTCTCTAGGATTAACCTCCCTCTCCGTCCTAACACCAGCAAAGATGTCATCACCACAGTCGATGGAACTGAAATTGCCTCTGGACCGGTAACACATTCCACTACTGAGGTGACTCTTATTGGTCCCGACGGCCATCGGGAGGGTGTTGTGTTTGATGTAATCAAGGCTCCACAGTTTCAGGTTATTCTTGGAATCCCTTGGTTAGAGACACATAATCCTCAAATTGATTGGCGAGCTAAGAGAATAACTTGCCCGGATTGTACACAAACCTGCTACCCAGAAAACCTGAAGATTAATCTAGCATCTGTAACCTCTGCCTCCATGCAACTACCTCTGGAATACCAAGACTTTCAGGACGTCTTCCAAAAGGAACAGGCCAACACGTTACCTCCTCACAGATCGTACGATTGCCAAATCGATCTGGTGCCCGGTGCACAACCCCCTTGTAGCAGGATTTATGCCCTGCATCCCGTGTTTGATGTAATCAAGGCTCCACAGTTTCAGGTTATTCTTGGAATCCCTTGGTTAGAGACACATAATCCTCAAATTGATTGGCGAGCTAAGAGAATAACTTGCCCGGATTGTACACAAACCTGCTACCCAGAAAACCTGAAGATTAATCTAGCATCTGTAACCTCTGCCTCCATGCAACTACCTCTGGAATACCAAGACTTTCAGGACGTCTTCCAAAAGGAACAGGCCAACACGTTACCTCCTCACAGATCGTACGATTGCCAAATCGATCTGGTGCCCGGTGCACAACCCCCTTGTAGCAGGATTTATGCCCTTACCGAACCTGAGAATCTGCATTTGAGACAATATTTGGATCAATACCTAGCTAATGGTTTTATTCGCCCGTTAAAGTCCCCGGCATCCTCGGCTTTGTTCTTCGTGCCCAAAAAAGAAGGCGACCTTAGAACTTGTATCGATTACCGCGCATTGAACCAGATAACGGTTAAAAACCGTTATCCTCTGCCTCTGATCCCTGAACTCCTTGACCAGGTGAAGGACGCTTGCATATACACCAAGTTAGATCTCGTGGGGCTTATCATCTGGTACGAGTTAAAGAAGGCGACGAATGGAAAACTGCCTTCCGTACTAAATACGGATTATTCGAGTACCAGGTGATGCCTTTCGGATTGTGTAACGCGCCAGCTGCCTTCCAATACTTCATGAATGATGTCCTTCGGGAACTCATCGATGTTTGTGTTGTTGTATATATCAATGACATTCTGGTGTACTCCTCTTCGGAATCTGATCACAGAAAACACGTCAGGGCAGTACTTGAAAAACTGTGCCAAAACAAACTATTTGCTAAATTGGAGAAATGTGTTTTCCATACCACAGAAGTCGAGTTTCTAGGTTTCATCTTGACACCCAAAGGAGTCCGAATGGACTCAAGAAAAGTGGATGCCATCCTCAAATGGCCATCACCTAGCTCTGTAAAAGGGGTTCAAAGCATGCTCGGCTTTGCCAATTTCTATCGCAGGTTTATCCCAGAATTTTCACGCGTGGTACAACCCATTACTGCACTCTTGAGGAAAAATAAACATTTTGAATGGTCTGAAGAAGCCGAGCAGGCCTTTCAGGATTTAAAAGCTAAGTTTACCTCCGCACCTATATTGAAACACCCGCGTCCAGATCTCCCTTATGTCGTCGAAACTGACGCATCCAGCCTAGCCATGGGAGCTGTCCTGTCCCAAAGAGATCCCGAAACCAACCAACTGCATCCCGTAGCATTTTGGTCCAGAAAATTCTCGGCACCCGAGGTTAATTATGCAATCAAGGACAAAGAACTGTTAGCCATTAAGTCCACTTTTAAAGCCTGGCGGCATTATATGCTTGGCGCTCGACATACCATCACAGTGATCACTGATCACCGGAATTTACAGTATTTGAAAACCGGCAAGGCTCAGTCATCACGGCAGCTCCGATGGGCTTTGTTTTTCGCTGAATTTGATTTCGTCTTTACCTATCGACCTGGCTGCAAGAATGGCAAAGCAGACGCCTTATCCCGAATTGGAATGGGAGAATCTGATACAAACTCAGAACCAGTACCAATAATTCCCGAACAGAGGATTCTAGGCATGACTTCGTTACAGACGCTTGAAGACATTCAAGCCAGAGTGAAACAACTCCTGGACCTTACAACCTTACAGGATTGGATACAAAAGGGATCAGACTTTACCATAGATAATGGTTTACCTTATTTCCAAGGACGCTTATTCCTGCCACATAAGGAATTACACGAACTAGTTATTTCCGGTTATCATGATGGATTAATAGAGGGATACCCCGGTATTGCCAAGACAGAGGAAAAGGTGAAAGAACAATTTTGGTGGCCCTCTTGGCGGTAAGATGTTAAATCTTTTGTGATGTCCTGTGGTGTTTGCGCCCAAAATAAAAGTCAAAAGAAGAGACCAGCCGGTCTCCTTCAACCTCTAGACATACCGCCAGCACCCTGGCACACCCTATCAATGGATTTTATTACGGACCTTCCTTCTTGTTCGGGGTATAATACTATTCTGGTAATTGTGGATTTGTTTTCCAAAATGGCCCACTTTATTCCTTTGAAAGGTTTACCTTCAGCTTCTGTCCTAGCCAAAGAATTCCTCGAAAATATTGTTCGGCTACATGGATTCCCATCTATACTAATCTCTGACCGGGGAAGCCAATTCATTTCCCACTTCTGGCGCAAATGTTGTCAAATGGCGCAGATCGACGTAAGATTATCGACCAGTCACCACCCTCAGACCGATGGTCAAACCGAGAGGACAAATCAGACCCTTGAGCAATACTTACGGTGTATGTTACAGCAATCTGAAAGCAACTGGAAAGACATTCTTTGGATAGCCGAATACGCATATAATAATTCGGTACACTCTGGAACTGGCCACAGTCCTTTTTATACTTTGTTTGGGCATCACCCTCGAACCTCAAACCTTGACTCACCTCAGAACCTCGGAATGCCTGCAGTAGAACATCTGCATTCTACAATTACCCAAGCCTTCAAAGAGGCAACTACGCATTTACAACAAGCCAAGAGAAAATACAAGGAGAATGCTGATCTACATCGGAGTGAAGCACCTCCGTATCAGATTGGGGATCAAGTGTGGTTAGCTACCAGACATTTACCACTCAAAGGGCCTCAAACTTTTAACCCAAAATATCAGGGACCTTATTCTATTACGGCAATAATTAACCCAGTTGCTGTTAAACTTGATTTACCAGCTAGCATGCAAATTCACCCTGTTTTTCATGTGTCACTTCTGAAACCAGTGGTACCCGGAACCCGACTACTCAAACCTCCAGAACCTACTCTAATAGATGGGGAGCCCGAATTCGAAGTGAAGAACATTTTAGACTCAAAAATGTTTAGGTCAAAACTGTTCTACCTAATTGATTGGAAGGGGTACGGACCTCAGGAGAGGTCGTGGGAACCCAGCGACCATGTGCATGCACCTCGATTAGTCAGGAAATTCCACCGACTCTTCCCAGACAAACCAAAACCCCCGGAGGGAACAACCTTGGGAGGGGCCTTGGGGGGGAGTGCTGTCATGATGCCCGCTCCCGGGGAGCCGGTTCAAGCCCTGCGTCCCCAAAAGCGGACATCCAGTCCCCAAGGAAGGACCCAGTAACCCCATATAGGGGCCCTTTGGACAGTGTCCTGGTGCCTATGGCACCAGGCTCATAAAAGACATCAGTCCTGGCACCATAGGCGCCAGGCTCATTATGGAAGTGCGTGGGTGCACTTACCTGATGCAGACCATGCTGCAGGATCCCTGCCTCCTTGAGGCCTGAAAGGAACTACTTTACCTGTGGGACTAATTTACCATCCGGGCGTGGTCGGGAAAGGATACATACCTGATTGGAGGAAGGATACATACCTGGAACTTCTTCCAAGGCTATTTAAACCCCACCCGAACAGCCACACGTGCTTCGCGTTGTTCTGCATCTAGCAGCTGGACGCTCAACGTGTCTGCTCCTGCATCCTGACTTCTGCCACGCCTGCCAGCATCCTGGATCACCTGCAAAGGAAGAGAAGAAGAGAACAGAAGAAGGAAAAGTCCTTACCTGCTAAATCCGCATCCCGGAGACATCTCGCCGACAATCCTGAAAAGGAAGACTTTTATTTAAAAGCTCATCGCGTCGATCGCTGCAGCGCCGCATTCCACTCACCTTTACAGGGCGCCTCCATGTTCAGCAGCGATCATCCGGATTCGCAGTCACGCCCCAGCGCCTAGGGAGAAAAAGACCAGAACAAAAGGTGAGAGAGAGAAGGGAATAAGGAAAGCTAAATCTCCATGTTAAGACACTTTTCTTCACCGTGGGGCGAGGGCAGGAGCCCCCCCAGCACCCCAGCAGAGGAACCACGAGCGAGACCACGAGGATCAACACGGACAGGGCCTGCCTGACCCTGTCCCCACACGCCGCCTGACCCACGTATGCCGGGCGCAGCGCGGGATGAAACCGAGGCTGAGCCTCGTTGAAATCAGCTGTATCCGCCGGCAGGCGGATCACGCCGGCGGCCAGCTACAAGGCCACTCTAAGGCCTGTTGAGAGCCTGTTCACCCCCATTCACTTTTCTTCACCGTGGGGCGAGGGCAGGAGCCCCCCCAGCACCCCAGCAGAGGAACCACGAGCGAGACCACGAGGATCAACACGGACAGGGCCTGCCTGACCCTGTCCCCACACGCCGCCTGACCCACGTATGCCGGGCGCAGCGCGGGATGAAACCGAGGCTGAGCCTCGTTGAAATCAGCTGTATCCGCCGGCAGGCGGATCACGCCGGCGGCCAGCTACAAGGCCACTCTAAGGCCTGTTGAGAGCCTGTTCACCCCCATTCACTTTTCTTCACCGTGGGGCGAGGGCAGGAGCCCCCCCAGCACCCCAGCAGAGGAACCACGAGCGAGACCACGAGGATCAACACGGACAGGGCCTGCCTGACCCTGTCCCCACACGCCGCCTGACCCACGTATGCCGGGCGCAGCGCGGGATGAAACCGAGGCTGAGCCTCGTTGAAATCAGCTGTATCCGCCGGCAGGCGCATCAGGAGCCAGGGGCCACAAACTCTGCCCGTGCTGCTCCAGGTGGAGTGCACCATCGAGCCTAGAGCCAGGACCCCTTGCAATCCACCTACAGGGTAAGCATACTGCCCCCTCCTCCACTATCCACTCCCGACCCTCGAGCTAGAGCCCTGACCTAGCACCTTCTAACATTGCTACGCCCAAGGTCCCACATGCACCGTTGTGCTTCTGAACTGCAACAAAATATTTAATGCACAATCCAAAGCCAACCAACCATGCTCTTGCCTTACTCTGTAATATGCTGCCATATGACAATAGTACCGTTACCACGGTCGCCCAGAGACCACTGTGATACTGTGTAGTGCCTTATGGTCGCCCAGCGGCCACTGTGATACTGTGTTGTGCCTTATGGTCGTATCTAGACCACACTACTGTGTTGTGCCCTACGGTCGCATAGTGACCACGCTATTGTGTTGTGCCTTATGGTCGCATAGTGACCACGCTATTGTGTTGTGCCTTATGGTCGCATAGTGACCACGCTACTGTGTTGTGCCTTATGGTCGCATAGTGACCACGCTATTGTGTTGTGCCTTATGGTCGCATAGTGACCACACTACTGTGTTGTGCCTTATGGTCGCATAGTGACCACACTACTGTGTTGTGCCTTATGGTCGCATAGTGACCACGCTATTGTGTTGTGCCTTATGGTCGCATAGTGACCACGCTATTGCGTTGTGCCTTATGGTCGTATCTAGACCACACTATTGTGTTGTGCCCTATGGTCGTATCTAGACCACACTACTGTGTTGTGCCCTATGGTCGCATACTGTGCCCTATTTTGCTGCCCACATTGCATTCTGATTCTAGTTGTGCCATGTTGAACGATACCATCGCCATGCCTCAACAATCCACCAGCTCACCAGCTGCCCCACTGGCATTCCTCTCCAACATTCCTCCCACCTACTTCCTACCATCATTCTTCACTGAAAGCATCCCCACAGCACGTCATCCTCCACCCAGCATAACTTCCTACACTAGACCCATCCACACCAGGAACCAACTCCTAGGTCTCCGTTCTAGATACCCTAGACTCACCCACCAAGCACCTCCCACCACTCTTAACACGACTAACACGCCACCCCCTACAGTCAAAACACCCTTACCTAAACCCACCATGCCGCACCCCATCCCGGCAACACCACTCAACACCACCCCTACCTCGGCCCAACGCACACACAACCTACAGTGTGCCCTCATAAACGCCAGATCCATCCCTGCCCATGCCATTGAAATTCACGAACTCCTAACTAGCTTGGACCTCGACATCCTAGCCATCACCGAGACATGGCTGCACAGCGCTGCAGGGCCAGCCCTCAACCTTACTATCCCACAGGGGTACGCCATTATCCGGCAAGACCGCCTCTCCTCAGTAGGTGGTGGGGTAGCATTCATCCTGAAAGATCACCTCGAGGCCAGACAAATCACCTCCAATCTAGGTGACAACATAGACTCTCTAGCTATAAAAATTGCCCTCTCCCCTAACTCCACCATCACTTTCAACCTAGTCTACCGCCCGCCCGGCCCACTAACAGAGTTCCATGAGAACCTTGTACACCGCCTAACAGAAAACCTAAAACCCACCTCCAAAAGCATCTTTCTAGGTGACCTTAACCTGGGGTATAACGACAAAAAGGACAAGCCTGCTAAATCTCTTGCACTAGCCCTAAAAGAACTAGGCTTCGACCAAAAAATAACCTCACCCACACACAACAAAGGCCGTATCCTGGACTGGATAGCTGACCACAACTGTCACGTCGACATTAGCTCCATCACCCCGACTCCTTGGTCAGATCACCACCTCATTCACTTCTTTATTCCCGCTGTATCTAACACAAACAAACCTAACCCCATTCCCCCAGCACTGGCAAGATGTGTAAAAAATCTCACTAAAGATAAAATTACTCCCCACCTTCACATCCTCTCCACAGACCTCAAGTCATCTGACCCGTCAGAATTAGCAGATATCTACAAGAGCACCATAAGCACCGCCATTGACGCCATTGCCCCCTTGCAGACCAAAAAAGCCAAAGCTATCAAACACTCAAACACCTGGTTCTCCACTGAACTCAAAGAACTCCGCTCACAGAAAAGAAAAGCTCTAAACTCCTGGCAGAAATCGCCTTCCCCAGCCACCCTATCCTCCTACAAAAAAATCACTGCCCAATACAAAAAAGCCATAATCACAGCTAAATCAATCTCTTATAATGATAGAATTGCTAATGCAAGCTCCGAATCCAAAGAACTCTTCGCCATTTTCAACGAACTCACCACACCGGCCACCAAATCACAAGACATTGTTAAAGACCAAATCTGGTGCAATTCCATACAATCTGCCTTGTTAAATAAAATTGAACTCCTACAAACAAAAATTAAGGAGCACCACAAAAACCTATCACTGCACCTCAAATCTCACACCACCACGAGCCACATGCCCACCCCTAGCTCGGGAACCACATCCACCAAAGCCCCCACTACCCCGTTCAAATTCAGGGAAGTCACAGAACACGAAGTTATTGAGATAATGAACAAGATCAAACCATCCAATTGTAAAGGAGACCCCTGCCCCGCCAGCCTGATCAAAGACTGCACTGAAACACTCGCCCCTTTCCTTAAATCATTCATCAATGCCTCTTTCAAAGCCAACACTGTCCCTGACAGTCTAAAAGAAGCCTGGGTGCGCCCGCTTCTAAAAAAAACCACCCTCGACCCTGAAGTAGCTACCAACTACAGGCCCATCACCACTGTGCCTTTCCTGCTCAAGATTCTGGATAAAATGGCCTACACACAAATCCAGGATTATCTCGAAACCAACCATATCCTAGGAAAAAGACAGTCAGGCTTCCGACCAGGTCACGGAACAGAGTCAGCCCTACTTGATCTGAAAATACAGCTTGCAGACACTATGGATAAAGGCAAACCGGCACTCCTTCTCCTACTGGATCTATCTGCCGCCTTTGACCTTGTCAACCACGATATCCTAGGCATGCACCTAAAAAATGAAGCACACTTCTCCCCGGAAGCCATTGCATGGGTTGCCTCATTCCTAAATGGCAGACTCATGAAAGTCTTCTCAGACACTGCCTCGGCAACCCCTACCACCATCCACTGCGGCGTCCCACAAGGCTCCTGCACCGCCCCCACTCTCTACAATATATTCACCCTTCCTCTCTTCAAGGACCTCGACTGTCGTAACATAGCGTACACCAACTACGCAGACGATACGCAGGTACTACTCCCTCTAACTGGGACCTACGAAGAAGATGCTACTGCATTAACCAAAATCTACACAGCCATCCAAACCTGGATGGCGGCCAACGGCCTCTGCCTAAACGGGGACAAAACCGAAATCCTCATAGTAGGGACCAATGAAATTCTCAACAAACTCCCCCCCCAATACAAATCCTTCAACATTGACAACTCCACCATCTCAGTCTCCAAGTCTGTTAAAACCTTAGGCGTTCACCTAGATGCCTCACTATCTATGTCTCGCCAAGTCAACGCCATTGCCTCTTCCTCAGCACTTACCACCAAGATGATAAATGCTGTCAAGCCGTTTCTCTCCGCCAAAAACTGCCTGTCCATCGCCAGAGCCACTATAGGTACAAAACTAGACTACTGCAATGCACTGTTCCTAGGCACCTCCGCCCACAACCTAAAAAAACTCCAAATCACGCAAAACAATGCGCTCCGGGCAGCACTGTCCATTCCAAAAAGAGAACACATCTCGCAAGCAAGGAGAGATGCCCACTGGCTACCTGTGAAGGAACGCATACTGTTCAAAGCCATGACCATCACACACAGATGCCTATCCCTGGATGCCCCACCCTATCTCGCAGAAAGAATCACACCGAAAGCCTCCATCAGACCCACCAGAGCTCACCGCACCAACATGATTGATGTCCCCACGTTTCAAAGATCCAGGGCGGGAGGAACCAGCTTCCAACACCTCGCACCAAAAAACTGGAACTCCCTACCTACCTCACTAAGGAACGAAAAATCATACCATACCTTCCGTAAAAACCTCAAAACCCTCCTATTCCGCTAAAGTCTGCCACATTCACTCTCATGCTTGCATTGTATCCACAGCATAGCATAACCTTTAAGCTCAATGTTTATTACCAATGTGAAATGTACTATGTAACTCGGTTACATCTGTAAACACATTCCTATGCTTGTGTTCATGACTAAGTCTGCTGTAACAGCGCCACGATGCCCCAGGGCAGCTCTGTGCGCTTTATAAATGCAAATAAATAAATAAAGACTTACCTGTTGATTCATTCCCTCTTCATTTCGGGTCTGCGCCGCATCCTGGCATTTCCGGACCCCTATGGGGAGAAAAAGACATCAGCGTTAATGAGCGAATGAAAAGACATTACCAAAAAACGCTCATTAAAGACTTACCTGATTTCTACAAGGATTGCACCTCTCATCTCGGGTCTGTGCCTGTTCCCCGGCATTCCGTACCCCGGCCCCTATGGGGAAAAAGACACTAGCATTAGTACATTAATGCATGGACACAAGGGGAATCTCTTATCAAAAAACTTACCTGGAAGCCAAGCAAGTTTGGTTCTCACCAATCCGAAAACCCAGTGAAGTAACTGGATACCAACGCGCCCCTGCATCAGAAGCAGGATGGAGAGCTCGTCCTTCCAGACCCTAAGGTGAGACGCTACGAGGAATCACAGAAGGGTTTCGAAAAGGGTGAGAGGGGAAAGTGGGAGGCTGATTGCATTACCACGCAGACAGTTAATCCCCTATTTTCGCCTACAGAAGGATACTTCTGCAAGCCAGACAAGCCAGATTTGGGGGCCCGGTCCAGTCCGTCTTCCGAACCCTGCGCATCACCTTAGAAGAGGTCACAGCAGCGCGAACCAGGCCAGCGCTTCCGTGGGAGTCAGGTGAGCGTTACAATAGGTCCTCAATTATTTTCATGATTTTGATCGAAAGGTACCTCAAATGGTGATTTGCGATGGGTATTACACTTGTGGTCGTCTCTTTCCACATTGACTCTCAATCCTGCCCACCGGCCGAAATCCTTTATAGTTCTTGGTATGGCTGAGCCGGGGTCCTCTAGATAGAGTAGTATGCTATCGGCAAACATAGCTAGTTTGTGTTCTGTGTCACCAACTGGAATTCCATTTATTGCACAGTAATTTCTGATTGCATTGCCAAGGGGCTCGATGAACAAGGCATAGAGGAGTGGGAAGAGGTGGCACCCCTGTCTGGTTCCCCTGGTCATGCCAAATTCTTCTGATAGATTGCTATTCACTGCCACTCTTCCCTTCGGATTTCTGTAGATTTCCAGGATCCACATTATGAATCGTTCACTGAAGCCCATAGAGGTCAGTACGGCCCAAGGAAACCCTCATTCGACTCGGTCGAACACCTTACTTAAGTCCATACTGAGGAGCGCATAGTCTCCGTCCAGATCCTTGGAGTGATCCATAACGTTTAAGGACTTTCGCATAGCGTCAGCCCCTTGTTTTCTTTTTATGAAGCCCACCTGATCTGGGTGGATCAGATGTGGCATTATGTCTTCTATTCGGGTGGCCAGGACTCTCGCGTCATTCTTAGCATCCGTATTTAGGAGCGAGATTGGATGGTATGACTTGCAGGATGTGGGATCTTTTTCTGCCTTGGAGATTACTATAATGTGCGCTACAGAGGATGGGGGAGCCTGGCCGGACTCGCCTATATGATTGAATAGCTTGGTGAGATGTGGGGACAGGGTCTCGGTGAAGTGTTTATAGAAGCCCATAGTGTAGCCATCTTCTCCGGGCACTCCTCCTTGCAGGAGTCTTCCTATTGCTGCTTTTACCTCGTCAAGGGATGTGGGTGATTCCAAGACTGATTGCTCGGAGCTAGTTAGATGAGCTAGACATGCCTTCTCAATGTTTCCTCCATCTCTCCCTCTGCCCCGTATCCTTCTGAGATGTACAGGCTTGTGTAGGAGCTGGAAAATTGATTGGCTATGTCCATTGGTGATCGTCCCCAGCCACCCTCCTCTGTTTGAATCTTTTTGAGCCATCTTTCTGCTCTTTCGGTTCTTAGTCTTGCGGCTAGCAGTTTGTTGGCTTTATCGCCCTTTTCATTAAACCTCTTTTTTAACAGGGTTAGTTTCCTGAGATCGTCTCCCTTTCCAAGCGTTTTCAGCTCTTCCCTATTCCGTTTGAGAGTCTCCAGGTGTTCGGTTCCCTCGTCTCATCAGGTGACCCCTCCAAACTGCTTTCCTCACTTCCCAGACTGTTGCAATCCCTACCTCTCCATTGTCGTTATTCTGGAAGTATTCTTGAATTTCCTTATCAAGATCACGCGAGTAGAGTTTGTCCTTCCACAGGAATCCATTGCAGTGCCACTTGGCGTCCCGTCAGTTAAACCATTCAACATCCAGTGTTGCTGTAACCATGTTGTAATCCGACCAGCATATAGGGGGAATTTCACTTTGTCTAATTCTGGAACTGGCTTCTCTATTGACCAATAAATAATCAATTCTGGTGAACGTTTCGTGGACACTCAAACTAAACGTGTATCCGTTCTTGCCTGGGTTGATCGTCATCCAGACATCCACCAGGTCCTTATCCACGAGGTTGGTCAGGAATTTGCTTCACTCCTCCCCCGGGGTGTCCCTGGCAGGTACTCTTGTAGCTTGTCTATCCATATTGGGATCTGCCCACGAGTTAAAGTCCACTCCTATCAATACAGGGCCATTGCTATTTGCCTTTATTATGGAGAGAGCCCTCTCATTAAATACCCCTTGTCCTTGGTTAGGTGAGCATACTCCTGCAAAGGTAATTTGTGCTTTGCTCCATTCACCTTGAACCACCAGAAGCCTACCTCCCATTAATGCCTGTACAACTGGGTTTGCGAGTCTGATGCTCTTATGGAGTGTCAGACCTGCTCCTCCTTTCTTACAGTCTAATGAGGCTCAGTATGTTTGCCCAATCCCTTTTCCTCTCAATGGTTTCTCTTCCCCTGCTATGAGCCTCATTTCTTGGATAAAGAGAACCTCCAGGTCCGCTCTATCAAATGCCCTTGCCACTAGGGTTCCCTTGGTCAGCAGATTCAGCCCCTTGACATTAAGTGTGGCTATCCGCAGGGTGCCAACCCCTACTCCTATTTTATTTGGAGCTGCCATCACTATGGTGCGTCCCATTCTATTTGCATGATGCATTCCAATTCGCCCCTTCGCCTTACGAGACATCTTGTTCCTCCTAGACTTTAGCTTTCCATTACTCCTTTGTGTGCCCCTCTGCCCCTCTGTTCCCCTTTGAATTGATAACAAAACTAAACCCACTAACTGGACCATGAACAATATGTGTGCCCTAGGCCCTTGGGGTAAGGACGCCCTCTTGGAATTAAGGGACACTAAGTTAGAAACTCGTCCATCGTGGGGACGTTCCTTTATTAATCCCATTCCTTATTATTTGTGAGCGTTCATGGTGCATGCATTTCTTGACATCCCTTTTACCATATCATGGGGTTTTTGAGGGTGATTCTGGACTCAGTTTGCCGTATTTACTCCCCGCCTTGGTTCTTTTTCGTCATTGGGAGGGTCCCTCGATTGTTTGCGCCTTGGGTGCTTCGAATCCACTAGGACCGGAGGGAGCTCTATCGCTGGTAAGATCTGTCAGGTGTTTCAGCACTTGTTTCACTTCCTGCGGGGTAACAATTCTGTAGACCTCTCCTTTGAATTTCGAAGGTTAAGTCAAAGGGGTACCCCCACCTATATAGCATTGCTTTCTCTTATCAGCCATGCTGTGAGCAGACTGCATGCCCTTCTTCTTCCCAGCGTAAAGTTAGATAAGTCTTGAAATATTCTGATCTTGGATCCGCGGAGTTCGAGGTCTTGTACCTGCTTGGCTTTGAGGAGGATCTCCGATTTCTCTTTGTAACTGAGAAATGTAACTACTATTGAGCAAGGTCCTTCTGCATATGCTCTTCCTCCTCTGTGGGCCTGTTCAATCTATAAATTTTTGCCACCTTCAGCTGGAAACAACTGGTCCATTGTTTCTAGGACTTTTTTTTCAACATGTGCCAGTGTTTCGCCTTCTTTCTCCTCTAAGCCCAGTATTCTTAGGTTGGATCTTCTTTCTCTGTTTTCCTTTTCATCCATTTTGAGCATGATTTTTTCCTTTCTTAATTTAATGTCCGTCATTCTTGCATTTAGCTTCATTTCTACTAGGTCCATGTTAATCTGGTTGTGCTCTAGGTTCTCCACTTTATCTTCAATGCATTCCACTTTGCCTCTTCTTTCCAAAATGGATATCTGTATGTCTGATCATAGGGCTCGGATTTCTGCCATGATCCCTGCAATGTCTTCCTTTGTGGATGCATTACTCATCTATGAGGTCTCTGTTTCTAGGATCTTCTCTCTTCTATACTGTTGGAGCCTGTCTAGGCTTTTTGCGGATGGGGTCCTTGTTGTTGTTCTTCTCCGCCTCTGAGGGCTTGCAGTGGTGGCCTGGGGGGCTTCCCCTGGCACCTCTGCTCTGTTTTCAGGATAGTTTTTGTCACTTTTAGGTTTGGCAGATCAGGTTCCACCTCCCCGAAGTTCTGACGTCTCTCTGGTAAGTGGGGTCACCTGGCGGATATCACGGGTAGGACCCGTTGGATGTCTCCTCTGCACGGCTCTGCGAGTCTCCTTGTTACTTGGGTATTCAGGTGCTTGGAGCTCTTTGTAGGGGCTCTTTGGAGGGCCGGATCAATTGCACAGGTCTTACTCCAGATCCAAGTCAATTGGTATTAGAAGGGCTGGCCACCGTCTCTCCTCGTTTAGTCGGCGCTGTCTATGTGGGGGCAAGGAGGTGCCTCGAGTCTCTTGTGAGGCGCGCTATAACAGCTGGGTCAGGTTGTGGATTGGCCTTCGTTCCGACCACGTGGGAACCATGGTCATCCGACCCTAATACGGTTTGGTCTACACTGGGGAGGGGAAGGAGCAGCTCTCACCTTCCAGGCTTCTCTGATGTTCCACAGCAGAACCCTTGTGTTGGCGGTCTGTGGCTCACTCCTCCTCTCTGCTGGGTCCCTGACGAGTGCAGGCAAGACGACTGGAGGCTGTTGGGGCCTCGTTCAGGCCCTGATTCCTTCTTCTGAAGGCAGGCTCTGTTCGTCTGAGGGTGCAGGCTGTGTGCGTTCGTGGGGTTGGAGTTGAGCTGCGGGCCAATAGTCTCTTTGATGTCGCCCAGGCTTCTTGAGTGTCCTTTGTGCGGTTCCCCAGCCGGGCGCCCCTCGCCTTTCAGGGGGGGGTAGAGCAGGGTCCCACTGGGGTACGTATCTTCACCTTCTAACTGTGTTATGACCGGGTTCTCCCCTGTACACTGCTCCGCAGTGGCTCCAGAGCGGTCTTGTGTGTGGTGCTACCCCCCTCTCTGAGTTCTTCCATCGGGGCTCTGGACACTGCAAGGTATTCTCTGCCCCCGTCAGAGGAAGGACCAGGCCGTGGGGTTGCAGCAGCATGGTTGCGGGTTACCTCCTACAGTCTTCCTCCTTGCTCTGAACCCCGCACTGTGGTGTCCGCCTCCCCGCCGCTCTGTCTCTGCGGATGTTCTAGTCCGGTTGTGTCTGCAGAGGATGTGTCCCCAGATGTTGGTGGTTTCGTAGGGGACAGCTACTGAAGTCGGCTCGACGCCTACAGTGTAGTTATTTGATTACGGGCCTTCCTTCCCATTTTGGTGCCGAGAATCTCCTGGCCATTACGTTCTGAGCTCAGTGGGGGAAGGGCTCCTCTGTTTCTTCTCTCAGTATTTTTACCCCCTCGCCATGCGTTTGAGGCATCTCTGGGTACACCTGGGTATCAGCGCTGCAATTCTATATATTTTTCATCCGATTTAGAGCAGGATAATCTCTTTATCTACTCTAACGTCCCCGTAGAAGTAGGAGCCGAGGTTCAGGTGACCATTAGCTTCTGAGCCCCCTAGTGGTCTCTCTTTATTTGTTTTTAATTATCTTAATCATTAGGTGGGTTCTAGAAGCATCTATTCTACTCAATTTAACATGGTCAATGTCGCTACGCGTATGTCTCTTATGGTATCTAATAGTTTTCTCATACGTCATTGCCTTTTTCCCTTCACATTCTACATGTATCTCTCTATGCAATTCTACTTCACAAGAGAATTTCAACAGTCAGTTCTCATTCATATCTAGAGATTCTAATTAAGATATATGTCTGGGCCAAGGTCACTCAAGGTCCTCACTTAACCAGGAAATACGATTTCCTACGTGATTATCATTGACAGCTCCTAATTTTTCATGGGCACAACTTACTTTACCATTGGCAATGAAGAATGAGAGTGTAGCATTATCACTAGGGATATTGCACTGAGAAGACATCCTTTTAACAAAATGCAATAAATCACAATTCACAAAAAATAACCTAACACATCTTTCTTATCACCAGAGCCGACTTATATTGGGTAGTCTCCCACTGTGTGACCATTTAACATTTCTAACTCCCTTTCATTTAAGAAACTAAACCAAGTTCGTCCCTGTTCATTTGGGGTATTCTGTAGCACGGCGCTATTCCTTTGTACTCCCATGGTCTCCTTGTGCCCATAGTCACAAACACAGCAGAAGTTTAAGTTGCCCCCAAGTAATACATTGTCTCCATTGTCCCCCGTAATCCAATGTGCCAATATCTCAGATAGCGAGTCAAAGATAGCCTCAGTCAGGGTACCACCTGGAAGGGTCGTTGATATTTAGCACTAAGAACCTCCAAATTCCTTCCGTTCCACCCCTTCCACCACAACTGCTGGGATGTTATCCTCACATCGTATAGCTTTTAATCTGTGGGCAGAATAAAAAAGCCCTAAAACAACCAACATACCCCCAAAGGGTCTACCATGTTCCCCTTCTTTGCCAAAGTCTGAAAAACCTTGCAACCCTCTATATACAATTTTGATTTTAACCAACATTCCTGCAAAATAAAATGTGGTTTTCAAGTAACAGTGTTAACAATTCTTTAGCACGATGAATGTGGCTATAACCGTAGTGTTCCAATACATTATCGATAGCTCTCATGGCCGTTTAGCCATCAGAGTAGTAAGTGAATCCACAAGCCACTTTTGTACTCGTGGTACTAAACGAGCACCTCCAGCAATCTTTGTCGTTCTCACTAGCAGGATGTATGTCACTTCTTGCAAGCTTAAGACCACTATTAAATTCAGAAGGATCTGGTGCATTTAATCAACATTCAATTCAACACCCATTATTAATAAATTCTCATAATTTTCCCGAATCATAGTGACCATATCGCTAATGCTACAGTGAACCCAAGTGACATTCAGGTTCACACACTGAAATGGTTCAACAAACTCAAAGTCGTCAGACTTCAGGGTGCGTAGAGGAGAAATATGGAGTAATAAATAGAGGAAGTCCGACCGGTTTACCCTTTGTCTCTATTTTTTAGATTTAGTTTCATTGTAAATCTCTTGCCGTTTTTTTTTTTAATGTCATCATTGGCCTTAATATCCTTTTTGCTTGCAGGGCCCACTGTCCGTGTCACTTTTGCTTCAGGTTAAGGACACTCTGAGGTTGAGCAATACTCACTGCTATTAACAATATTAGCTTCAATAACATCATCCTGCCACCCCCGAGTTCTTCTACTTTGTCTTCAAGGTTGGTGCTGATGTTAGATGTATGCTCATTTAGGAGCCAACTGGTTAACATCCCAGAGTTCTTGGAATGACTTTGTTGATTTATTAACGGCAGCAGTTTCCTGATTTGATGGAATTTGCTTTTTAGAATTGGGGTTTACCCGCT
This sequence comes from Ambystoma mexicanum, assembly GCF_040938575.1. Lineage (NCBI taxonomy): Eukaryota > Metazoa > Chordata > Amphibia > Caudata > Ambystomatidae > Ambystoma > Ambystoma mexicanum. The sequence continues at coordinate 378,456,028 of NC_090921.1, read as the reverse complement.
GTAGCTGTGATAATCTTCTCTGTTGGCATGATATAAAGATCTTCATGCAAGAAAGGCAACATCGTATATGCGCAGTTAGCAAATTGTACAAATATATCATAAAAACACAAAGTGGGGGCTATCCTCCAGTGTATGGCTACACCCTAGTAGTAAACACAACTGTGCTTTCATGTAACAATATTAAGTGTGGCTTGACTACTTCACTAAATAGTATTCTTCTTTATTGCTTCATGGCTAGTACTTGAGAGGCAGAATAAGTAACCAATGCATTTCTGACAACTTGTCCATCATCAGGGCCAGTGGTCGAAGTGTACGAAAAGAAGTAGTGGAACTATGTTCCCTACTGGCCTGCAACGCTCCCCACAGACACCATCGCCACGCCCCCTCCCATGCACAATAAAAAGCCCAAAACTCATTTGCCTGCTCTTGAAGCAAACGTCCTGTGCAGTGCACTGAAAGTGCAAGTTTCAACTTCTTCCTAGACTTTTATTTTAAAAAGAAACCATTCCGAGATGGTTCTTTTTAAAATAAAAGTATTAGGAACGGTAAAAGTTAATTAAAAGACGTAGAGGAGCACCCCTCCCGACCGCTCCCGCTCACTTCGACCACTGATCAGGGCAGACTCTACAAATAGTGGAAAAGTCATCATTAGTGAGTGTGAAAAATCATAGCAAATGAAAATCTTCAGTAGACATCTGGACCAGAGGGAGACGTACTGGATCAGTGGTCAAAGTGAGCGGGAGCGGTCCGGAGCAGTGCACCTCTACTTTCTTTAATTACCTTTTACAGCTCCTATACTTTTATTTTAAAAAGAAACCCTTCCCGGAATGGTTTTGTTTTAAAATAAAAGTGTAGGAAGAAGTTGAAACTTGCTCTTTCAGTGCACTGCACGAAACCTTCCCTTAAACAGCAGGTTCAAGTGTTTGGGCGGGTGTATTGTGTGTGGGTGGGGACGTGGCGATGGGGTTCATGGGGAGCGGGGGAAGGCCAGCAGGGAAAATCGCTCCACTACTTCTTTTTGTACACTTCGTCCACTGTACTGGATAGACCGCCTTGACTCCCTAGCCCCAAGGGGTATCAACGAAGAAATTAACCATATTTGTTACCTGTGATCTTCACCACCTGTACTTCCTCAACGGAAGATAGAGAACATAAACATATCCTTTGATGCAATGTAACTGTGTCCATATGACATATATAGCTGTTTTTAATACAGCACTATCTATCATCCTCTTTATATGTACCGTCTGTTAATCCTCAACCAGGTATGGCCATAACCTCTTTTGTTCCCCGACAATTTTGATCACTTGCTCATACCATCCAGATAAGATCAGTCCCTGCTAATACATAAGCATGTTACATTTTCTGTATTCCTAGCAGGCAATCACTGCTAGATCTACCTTTCTATGGTTTATGCGCAGTGTATGAAGCCGTGAGCACTGAATTCTCATAACACAGAGCTGATCTACCTCTGCGATACAGTACCCGCATCCGATATATCTTTAAGATCAAGTAATGACAAGCAATCAATAAGGCTGGCATCCTGTTGCCTCTGGTTGCAGGGCCGGCGGGACGTGAGGCGTATGTGATTCCGCTGCGTTCCCGAACGAGCACTGTCATGTTGCCTAGCAATGGTGTGCCGTATACAACATAGTTAGAATGAGGAGACATGCACGCTGGTACCCTTCCAGTCAGCGCATACTAACACTCATGACTAAGGTAAGATCACCACAATGGACATTCTATAAACTATTGCGCTAACACTGGCTTTACTACAGTGAGAGTTTACTTAGCAAACAATTCATGTATTGGTCAATTAACTTCCAAGAGTGTAGAAAGCGCATGCAAGTAGGTTTTGTCCTTCACAAATGTTAAAATGAAATGACACAGCCCGCATACCTTAGGAATTCTGTAACTGAGTTCCATTCCGGATTTCTGCAGATAATTGTGCTAATAGCAGCCACACGCCGCCCAATCAGGTAACAATTGTAGAAATTATACAGGCATTCGTTTTTTGCACATTCATTTTGACATTGTTGCCTAGCACATACAGAATAATTACTTGCCTTTATGTTTTATGTATTTTTATCCATTGGCTGATTGGAATCGGATATGGTATTTTAAATGATAATTTCCCTAAATTGGTGTTTTGGATGAACGTACACATTGATAATACTGATTGCCTAACGGCAAGTACACAATGTTTTTGCTTTTCATTTAAATGTTTTTGCCTTATGTTTTTGCGATTTGGATCAATGGACATATTGTTACTCACTGGTATATCACACAGTGTCCTAGCCTTTAAGATGGTCTTGGTTCTGAAATGCATTGGCAAACCAAAATGGTGACACTGATTATCTGGATGCACTTTTGCCTTTCAAGCAATTAAAAATTGAAAATATGGCCAAAGAAAATTCCATTTTGATATGTGAAACAAAAGCAAGAATAAACAGTTCAACTATCAGCTGCTCTTTATGAGAGCAAGACGAGAACATACCATGAACTAGTATTTCTTCTTTTTCTACAGTTCTTTGTAACCTTGTGCCAAGGTCTCAAGGTATGCTCCGATTACCTTAACCACATATATACAAACTACAGAATTAATCCAAAGTGTTGCCCACCCATAATCGTCGTGAAATAGAATGTTAACATTATGGCAATTACAGCAAGTCAAAATTGGAAAAGTACCTGTTCTTTTAGTGTTAGTTCTCTTTTTTCTAGTTGATTTGGTTTTGACAAGTAAATCACGTATGTTACTGCTTCTTTCATGTGCGAATATAGGTAAGTCACTTAAAAGGTCATTAATTCTGTTATCACATCGTAAGATGTTCCCATTTTTATAAATGATTTTCTTACATTTTGCAGTCTGAATGTAATATTTACTGACAAAAAAACAATGGTAGTTGTGTTTTCTGCTTCTGATCATTAAGTAGTGAATCTCTTGTTTTCTTATCCATCTTAATTACATCCTCCCCAACCTCATCACGTGTATAACCTCTATCTAGAAATCTTTTGGGCATTTTCCAGAATTCTTCCTTGCACTGATCTTCATTGCAAACAATTCATTTCACTGTAAGTAATTGGCTGTAAGACAAGATTTTCAAAGTTCTGGCTGGGTGAAAACTGAGGCGATTTAGTATATGGTGGGTTTATGGTAAATGGATGTTTCAAAAAGATGGTACCACTGGTCCAACACATCTAGACAATGCATGTCTGGGTTCTCAATCTCTTTGGTAAATTGTATTATCTCATCAATAGAAGTTAAGTAGTTACAAATATTCTTGAATATTTCAAGTCTACCATGCTAGATAATGAAAATGTCGTCGATATAGCTTCCCGAATATCTGATATATTTATGCCAAACTGGATGATCAGTAACAAAATCTCTCTCAAATTTGAACATAAAGCTGGTCACGTACGCTGGAGCCATGGTCGCTCCAAGTGAGGTTCCCATTATTTGTAAGTAATATTTGTCATTGTATTAAAAATATGAATTCTGTGAGATGAACTCAAGAAGAAGTATAATAAACTCTTTGGCTGTGCCTACATGCTCTTCAATAATAGAACCCATTCAACTGCTACTATCCCATCATGTGTGGTATCGATGACTAGAGACTATTTAGCTCAATGGTGGCCAAGATGTCACTTTGTTCTATTCTGATAGACTCCAGAATCTTCAAGAAATTAGTAGTGTCCTCAATGTAGGTACTTTGTTTCTGTGTCAGTGGTTGCAGAATCTATATATAACTCTAGTAGTTGTAGTATTCTGTTAGTTGCTCCTACCATTGGTATACCTGGTGGTTTAACTAAGGATTTATGGATTTTTGGTAAAAGATAAAACCTTGGTGTCTTAGGGTATAGTTCAAATAAAAATATCATTTTATCATTCTTCAGCATGGTCAAGTAGGATTTTAAGATTGCTTTGAATGTCGTTAATGGGATCACAGTCATGTAGGATATATGTTTGTCTATCACCTAGTTGATGTTCACATTCATGTTCATGTATGTTCAGATTCATAATGACAAGTGTGCTCCCTTTATCGTCAGGACGGATGGCTATAGCCATATCTTGATACAGTGATATGATGTCCCCATTTCTCCTTTGTTAATATTATTATATTTTGTTTTTTTATCAAGAATTTGTTTAAATATCTTTTAAAATAGCCTTGTGGAAAGGACAATATTTATAGATAAGTAAGAAAGTGGTGGCATAAATTAACTCTTATTTTTGAATTGCAGATACTCATTGTCAGAGACGTCCTCTTCACTTATGTCGATGGTTTCAAGATTGGCAAAAAAAGCCTTCAGCTTTCATTTGCCGATGAACTTGAACAGTTCTATCTTCGATGTGAATACAACAGTGCTGTAGATTGGAACAAAGTTAAGCCCTCTGTAAAGTCCTGTAATCTTGAGAACTTAATTTCATACATTACAAATTTGCAACTAAGTTCTCTTTGTCTGGAAGCGGGTTTGTGCTCTCCAAGTGCGGGTGTTTCCTCCACCCATTCAGCGTTTACTTCCTATTGTTCCTCTCCCTAAACAAGTATCTTCTCCCATTGATGCGGTCTAACTAGATGTGTGTTTCTAGTGTGTGGAAATTGTGCTCCACCTAGTTGAATGAGCTCTTTGTTTGTGGGGTTATGTCTTTTTGAGGATGCATAACTGTGGTTCTATGTACTTTTCCCGCTTTTTGAAGGCTGCACAAAAACACACACACACACACACACTCTCTCTTACCCGACATTCCCTTGACTCCTCTTCCGGGTCTTGCCACGCCTGTCAGCCCCTGCGCGCACTCATGTGCATCACAGGGGTTGACAGTTGAATTTAGAAAGACCGCTCTGTGCGGTCACAGAGCGGTCTTTCCAAAGTAGCCTTTTTTTAATCATTTTCAAAAAAACCTTTTTTTTTCCGCTTAAGACCCTAGCTTTAGGTTGTACACTACTAGTATCATTGTCTGAACTCGAACATTCAGAAGAGCTATTTTTGTGTTTAATAGACCCTATCCCCTGTACTCCCCATCCATGTGTAAACATCTTCATGGAGGTAATCATAGGTGTTGCATTTTACATTTTCGTATTTTCTTTGCCTCTAATTCGGTTTTGTAGGTCTAAAGTTTGATGTAAATGCCATCAATATATTGTCTAATTCTGGTTTGTTTTGTTTGTCTAGAAAAGGTTATAGATATACGGTACTTTTTGTTTATAATTTGAAGGTGGTATTCAGTGCAGCATATTTCTGACTTTCAATCCACATCATCTTTTGTTTGACACAGGCTTTGTTGGCCAGAATCATTTCTTATTTAGATCCATCGGAAGCGATTCAGAAGGACATGGAGTCTGCTTTCTTTGTTTCAAGTTTTAGAAGTCTGCTGTTGCTGTTTACTGAGGAGGAGTGACTTCCTTAAACTCACTAGCCCGGCATGGAGCGTGCACAATAGTTGGGCAGTGTGTTTGGTTTCCGATGTGCAGTGTGGAGACTGTGGGAGAGCTGTCTCCCCAGCAAAATCTTTAAGATATCACTGAGTCACCCAGACTGGCAGTGGTGAGTAAAAAAGAAATGTTCCTTTTACTCTACTTTTCCTCTGCTCCCAGTGGCTCACTGTGGTTCTCCTGATTGCGCATTCTAAGTAACTATGGAAAACACTTTCTATTCTAATATGCCATGCCAAAAAGTAACCTTTGATATAAAGGGAGCTGTTTTTAATAAGGAACCTATGGTGATTCCAATAAGGAAGATGACAGAAAAAAATATATGCAGAGCCAACACATTTGGATGAAACACTGGTCACAATAGAAACCTGGAATAACCAGGGTTTCCCTGCTTTTTCTCCAAGGTGGTGGCTGGGGAAAATACGTTTGATGTGGCCATTCAGCAGTCTCCGCAGTTAGTCACAAACAATACAAGCTGGCTCTTAAATATGCTTGATCCATCGGTGGATGCTGATCTGCTAATAATAAATGCACCTGATACCTGGGGGGGAGGGGGGGTGAGGAGGGGGTTCATCCTCTCTTGAGCATTTGGATTTAGAGGATTTAGAGAATTGCCCTCATAAAGTCTTGATTTTGGATGTCTCTACACTGGCACCAACAGTGTCACGTGGACTAGCTAAACGAATGCTATTGGCCCCCGAGATGGTTTGCACGCCTAAATGGCATAGAAGAGAACAAGTCTGCTTACATCAGACACCAACTTACCCAGTAGTGGAATAATAATAATAATTTGCCATTTATATAGCGCTACAAACCCTCAGGTATCTGAGCGCTGCTTATTATTACCCATGGTGTGTGGTGCTCATTTATTGACCTCGGAAGGATGAAAGGCTGAGTTTGGCCCCGCCGGGATTCGAACCTGCATTAGCAAGCTCTGCACGGATGTCAAAGCAAGCGCTCTACTCGCTGTGCCACTTGACCAATCATCTCCAAAAACCATACATTTGAGGGAGGTTCAACCAGAGGATCTGTGCCATGTATCAAGGCAGCAGGGCCGGTCCCTGTATATGCAAGTTCAAAGCAAGCAGGTGTTTAAAGGCCCATAGATGAACCATCAAAATATTCAAGTCTCTTTATCCCCTGACAAGGAGGTGCTGGATGCGTTCTCTTTTTCCGTATTTTCTAGGATTTTAAATTTGATGGACAAAGGACATGACACCTTTCTATATGAATTGCGGGAAGTAAGGCGGACTCTAAAAGACCTAACTTTTTTGGAGGGTTTTGTTATAGCCTTAGCCAGAAAATTCACTGTCTCTGTGTCCAAACTGATGGTCCACTCAGAGTACCAGATCTGTTCCAAGATATGTGCTCACCAATCATGACGGTAACCTTGCGGCTGGTCATTCCAAAATATGTTTTATTGTCACAAAGATATCTGATCATGTAGACACAGATTTTAGTTTGACAATTCGAAAATATGTTGCATCTTCCATGTAAAATTGTTGAATTTAAATTCACTATATTTCCCCACATAGGGGCCAGATGCGAAGTTGCCACAGGGGAAATTAGCACATTTGGGTTGAGACCCCACATTTCGGTAATGCTGAAATGCTGTATTTCCCTAAAGCTCACACCCCCACAACACATCATAATATTCCGTTGGTATGCATCTAGTACATTTGGGGCAATTTGTCCCCTGGTTGTCAGCCGACACGTGTTTCGACCCGTGGGTCTTTATCAATGCTGATAAGAATTCAAAATCATGTGAAGTGCACGGTTTGTGACATGATTGTGACATACATTATTATTTTGGTGCCCAGTGAGTGGTGTTGGGTGAGGTGGAATGTGGGCAAGTAATGCAACGTAATTTGGGCACATACATTGAAAGCAAAGAAACATATTTGAAACAGAGAGAGAGAGAGCATTAAGTGCAGATGAAAGGTTAGCAGAGAGTCTTGGTTAATTCATAGTTGGTAGAATTAGAGGGTGGATGCCTCTTACCTATTGTATACAGTCTGTAGCCCCCTGTGGGGTCCTGGTTCGTGGTGGTGGGTGGCTGTCTTGGTAGGACAGTGGCTCCTGTTGGGCCCTGTAGGGTAAGTGAGGTCATATTAATGAGGCGTGGCGTAAAAGCCATGAGCAATGGTGTTGAATGTCTCCCGTGGGGGCTCCTGTTGAGGTCTGGGCTTCTGGTGGTGTCTTGGCAAGTTTTGGCATGCTGGGGTATGAGGGAATGGTCTCAGTGCTTGGGGCGGTCTGCCCTGGGTGAGGGATGGCTGGTGGGCCAGAGTGTCTGACAGTACACTTAGACATATGATGTTGATCAACAATGGGTAATCTGGCACTAGCACACTTCTTTACAATCAATGAGGAGTTAGTATAGGATGGATAAAGTAGCAAAAATACTTTTATGATTTCAAGGGAAAAGCAATGAGGAATAAAATGCAGTACAGAAATACTTGATATGATTTTAGCAAAAGATAAGATAATCACTTTTTCTCTGGCAATTCACCCCCCTCCCCTATGCAATGTAAGAAATGGAAAGAGATGGAAAGAGGAGCACACAGTTCTCAGGAATGCAACCAAATACAATACGAAATTCAATTCCCACTCCAGCAAGCTTAGAGAAAACAGGTATGAGTTTTAAAACACATGCCCAAGTGCTTTGAATGTGGTGGCAGTGAAGTGAGACATATGCTGAAAATGCTTTTACAATCCCTTTAGGAGGTTCAGGGTGAGTGAGAGATACTTGGGATGAGCTCAGGCTCACTTTAGCAATGATTCAGGGATGGTTATTAAGATGCAAACGAATTTTTAGCAAAGGAAAGCAAAAAGCTGCTATCTTTTTACAGGTAAAGAAATCAGGCCAAATCGCAAATCGCGGCAAAATTCGCAAGTGCGTGAATCGCGATTACGGAAAAAGTATAAGGAAGTCAGTTCTAGGTTTGTTGGAAAGCCCAGATTCTAAGCTTTCAGAGGAAAGTTAAATTTCGTTCCTAACCCAAACGGTTCCAGAGATACGGACGATTAAATAAAGGTAGTTTTTCGGATTTAAAGTAAACTCAAAATGACAGGTGACAGCTTGCAGCTGCAGAATTGACAGGGGACAGTTGTGCAGCTTTAAAAATGACAGATGACACTATTTCTAGGAGGCAGTTCTACTTAGGTTAAAATAGTTTGGATTAGATTATTTTAATTTAGAGATTGGTTCTGCACAGTTCTGCTAGGTACTTACAATATAAATTTGAACTAGGCCTCGTCAAGGATCTGGTCAACATGTCCGGCTGCGGTTCCGTCTGCTCGGCAGGTCAATCAGGCACCGGTTCTGCTAAAAGCGATCTGGGTCAGCTCTGCTCTGCTGGTCTAGCCTCTCTGGATTCAGCGGCCTCTGGTTCTGGATACTGCTCTGCTTTCCGGTCCGGATCAAGTGGATTCTGGATGCAACACTGCTTTCTGTGTACTGGCAAGAGTTCTTGGCAAAAGAATTCAGACAGCTCGCCCGGCTGTGGAATAGTTTGCAAATGATTTTGAGGCCTGCTGACAAATACTTTTGCTTGCAGTGGGCCTTCTTGGTTTAAAGTTCTGTAGAAATGGATTGTCATCATGATGAGGTCTGTTTATGGGTCAGAGGATCCTCCCCTGATCAGTTTTCCCACAAATCTATATTTGATTCAAATACATCTTTCCCAGATATACAATTTGTTGAAATTACATGTACACATTATATATTCCTTATGGTCCATGCTTGTCCGCCTCTGATCTTCCTGGTGGCTTACATTCAAAAATGACAACATTTTGCGCTTTTTAACTGGTTTTGCAATATCGGACATTTACCCAAAATTACACACATATGCGCAAGGAGTATGGACATTAATTGATGAAGTGTCAGATTTTTAACATGCATACATTTGGAGTGAGACCCTATTTTCCGCTAGCAGCCCCCCAGAATACACCACAGGGTCCTAACACCTCTTAAAATGTTCACAGAAAAATCACAAAAATAATGATATTACTTATATAATTCTGACAAGTCCGCACTATGAGTTATCTATCTTTTTAAAATTATGCTCTGGTCAAAAAGGGGTGTGGCTTCCCACATCACAGGGTGGAATAACTGGTTTATCCACTTCCCCCAAGCCAGCTTGTTCACAGAGGCACAACTGCCTCCCAGTTTCTCCCAAAAGGAAGCTATTTTACGACACCCCCAATATAACATTTGCCTGAGTCCAGGACAGGCCTTTGTTCAACTCCCTGTAGTCCCCAGGTGCTCTTCCCCTAATCTAATCAGAGAGGTGTTAACTCCTTTTGGCCAGGGGCAGAGTGGCTGAGCATCCAGTTTCAACTCCTGTCGGGGGTAGTTGTCAGGCAGAATTCAGTTTCATTAAGCAAGGTTTCAGCTAACTGTCACTTTTTGTTCCCAGTTTTCTACATTCAAATCAAACTGACAATTTTTACCTATACATTAAATAATTACTTCCTTCAAGTCATTTCAGAATATAGTTTTACATTGTATCCACCTCTTAGCAAGTCTGGCAAATTAATGGGGGGAGCCGTGAGGCGCCGTGAGAATCTTGCCATCGGAAGTTGCCTAAATACCCAGAGGGGTGGTGGCAACATGGGCAGGAGGCCTGGGCTGCACACTCTGTGAGAGTGGGCCCAGTGCACCCAAAGACTGGGCTATAGGGTTGAATGCCTGGTGGGGAAGGGCGCCCATGTTGTGGAGGCTGCCCGGGAGGAGTTGGGTAGGTGCCGTGATGCGTCGGGGGAGTGATCCGATTGCCGCCGAGTTGCTAGCTTGGAAGCAGAAGCTCGATGGAGCTGTGGGCTGAGCTCGTCTGCAACAGTTCGTTCATAGTAGGCAGTGTGCTGCGCCCCGGCCCGACAGTGTGTGGTTGACACATGTCGTCCGAGTCCGGGCGCCGCCACGGAATGAGGTTGCTTTGCTGGGGGTTAGGGGGAGCTGTGCCTTACCTGTGCGCTGGTCCGTTCGTGTAGTCCGTAGTGGCTCCTGTTCGGGGTGTCTGGAAAGTGGACCTCCTCTTATGGTACTGCACATGCTAATTGCCGAGTCACATATGGTGATCACGGCGCATGTGCAGGGGAACAGTGTCCGTGCGCGTGTTGGTGCGCATGTCTGTGAGCAAAGGCAGCGGTTCTCCCTTGCGCAAATGCAATGGGGAATCCAACCTGTTGAAGGAGAATGGTCCTGGTGGACTGTGGATGGGCCAGTAGAAGCCCAGGGTGAGAGGGCGTGCGATGGGTGTGACAGTTGTTGAAATTAAAAAAGGTGTTTGCCGTGGTTGGGCATAACCTGTAGGACATTAAGGGTGATTGGAATTCTGGTGTATTACACGAGGCTGTGGGGGAATCCTAACCAGAGGGGTCCTGGCAGGAGGAGGGGTGGCGGTTGCCAGCTCTTAGGGGGATGGTGGGGTTGGAATTGGTGCTGATGACCGGTGATCCGGCAGGTCATGGGATGGCTGCTGATTAAGGTATGTCCACAGGTGGTGGAAACTCTACAGTTGGCTGCAATTAAGTAGTTCCAGCAGTGGGTGGTGTGTTTGTTCTAGGTCCCTCCTGGGGAGTGGAGAGCCCATGGTCCTGATGTCTGGGGATTCGTTCCCGGAGGGTGAAGGTCTGGGGTGCTGCTATCCATTAGGTCTGGCAGCCTGGTTCAGGATGGAGGTCCCCATGGGTGTAGTGGGGAGACTTCTAAGTGTGGTCCGGCAGGCCGGTGTATCTCAAGTGGAGGGGGAGTTGCCCCTACTGCTTGTTCTATTTGTCCGCTGGTGTCCCTTGGCTAATTAGGAAAAGTTTGGAGGGCCGTGGTAGTTCAGGAGGGTGGTGGGGGCCATTTGGTGGGTATGCGGGAGCATGGTGGTCGGTGTGTCAAGACAGAATAAATTCACAAAAACACATTGAAATCGTGATCACTATTAAGGCAATTTTTGACACATCTGAAGTGGCAGATCAGTCTAGCTTCTTCCTGTCTCAGTCTTCGTATTCTGTCTCCTACTCTGGGTCCCAACTTCACTGTTTTTAGTCCAATGTTTCTTATCAGGCTCTTGTTTTCCATCTGGTGGCCCTTCTGCCAGTGGTTGGCCAAAGGCAGCATCGGGTCCTGCGAGTGGATGCTGTTCATGTGTTCCCTTATCTGAGTTCATACTTCTCGGATGGTGCTCCCTATGTAAATCTTGTCACACACACAAATCAGTGCATAGATTACATATTTGCTTTTACAATTAAGGTGCTCCATGATTTTGAATGGTGGACAGCCTGTAAATTTAGCGCAATTGGTTTGGGTGGCAAATTTACACATAGAGCAGGTTCCACATTTTGTGAAGCCAATTGGTGTTTGTCTGCTTAACCAGTCCTGAGTCGAGATGTTTTTCTCTGACAGAAAGGATGGGCTGAGTAAGCTTCTTAGTGTTGGTGCTCTGCTGAATGACATACTTGGGTATGCTTTTAGACTGGGTTTGATGTGCTCATCCATGAGCAGCAAGTACCAGTGTTTGGCTAGGATTTTTTGAATTGCATTACTGTCCTTGTTGTATCTCGTTACAAATCTGGTTTGGGCGAGAGTAGTGTTTCCCTTTTGATGGTTATGGCTTGATTCCTGGCTTCCGTGAGGTTTTTATCGGAGTAGCCTCTGCATTTGAATCTTTGGTCCAGCAGGTCACATTCATCTGAGAAGAGTTTCTGAGTGTTGGAATTTCTTTTGGCTCAAATGTATTACCCTTGTGGGATATTCCGAATGACGCTTTTCCTGTGACAGCTTTTTGCATGAAGTGTTGAGTTAACCTCAGTCGGTTTGCGAAAGGTTTTCGTTGTTATTTTGTTGTCCTCAATTGAAATCCTTAGGTCCAGAAAGTCAATTTGTTCTGTACTGATGTGCCTGGTTAGCTCAATACCATAGTTGTTTTGGTTCAGGTAGTCCACATATTGGTTTAGTTCTTCTTGGGTTCCTCTCCATATGAGGATGACATCATCTATGTAGCATGCCCAGTTGACAATGAGGAGCCACTGTCCTACCAAGACAGCCACCCACCACCACGAACCAGGACCCCACAGGGGGCTACAGACTGTATACAATAGGTAAGAGGCATCCACCCTCTAATTCTACCAACTATGAATTAACCAAGGCTCTCTGCTAACCTTTCATCTGCACTTTATGCTCTCTTTCTCTCTGTTTCAAATACGTTTCATTGCATTCAATGTATGTGCCCAAATTACGTTGCATTAATTGCCCACATTCCACCTCACCCAACACCACTCACTGGGCACCAAAATAATAATGTATGTCACAATCATGTCACAAACCATGCACTTCACATGATTTTGAATTCTTTTCAGCCTTGATAAAGACCCACGGGTCGAAATACGTGTCGGCTGACAACCAGGGGACAAATTGCCCCAAATGTACTAGATGCATACCAACGGAATGTAGAATAACCCATCACTAGCACAAATAAAAGCGAAAATATCAAAATAACCACTGTGTTAGAATCTTTTCTTGGAACCACCAAAGGAAGATAGCCAGGAGAGCCCTCTCTCTTTCTACTTAACAATTGGGGTGCTGGCTAAACCCCTACAGCTCCTGTGATCTTGCGACTTAGGAATACTAGTAGCATGCTCAAGAGACAATAGAGTTTAGCACAGTTGCTTCCACACCTAGAGCCAACCACGATTTTAACATCATAATATTCAAATCATGGGATGGTTAATCCTTAATTAAGTCGTAGTAATATTCCAGCCTTTGTTTTCAAATCTACGTAGACATGAGAATATAAAAGGTGATAAATACATCCAGGGATTGGGTTGAAGGAATTGGAGCTTTGCTCTACTGTGGTCTGTCTGTCCAAGTTGTTTTGTTTGTTTCTCCAGCAGCACTGTGGATTTAAGATCTTTGAAGAACTATCGATGCATTTACAACCGGTGGTGATGTTCTTAGTTCCGTTGATAAGAGATTTATCATTGTTGTAATTTCAGAACTGGTTGTAATTTTAGCACCAATAGCTTTCAGGTTTCACTTTCTGTAGTGGGAGGTGTTGTACCTCTGGTAGTAAACACCATTTAGTACCAAAGGTAACAATACCACCGTTTTTGTAATGGGTGATTGGATATATTGTACACATAATTAGAGGAGGTGAACACTTCAGTCACTCTGGAAGGGCTCCCAGCAAGTTCTCCTCACTACTTAGAGATCTGTCAAATGTAATGGCTATATATCATGGTCCCAAGCCTTCACCTACCGAAAGGTCCAATTGTCAGTTAAAGTTTTGAAACTTACTGCAGCATCGGGAGGATAGCTCAGGGGCAACGTGCTCGCCTTGGAAGCAAGAAGTCACGGAGCAACACAGGTTCGGGGCGCGCTTAGAAACCTCTGGGTATTGAACATGTTGTAAATAACCTATCATATCATATCCTCAGTGACTTCGACACCGGTTGTGCCTCCAGAAGAGGCTGTATCACCTGAACCATCCTCGATCAAATCTGCTTCTCCTTACAAACCAGCTACAGCGACTGGTAGACCTCCGCCCACTGTTCTGGATCGTTACTGACTCCCAACACCATCTTCGCCTGCAATCAATTCATGCTGGCACAAAAAAAGGGCAAAAAAGAGCAGTGGACCCTAATAGTAGCCTCTTTAAATATTGGGAGGAGGCACGGCTAAACAGCTAATACAGTCAAACACATGACACAAAAAATAATCAATGTCCATAGAAAAAATTCAAGAAAAAATAAGGATTCAATTATTTTAGAGCATTTAGGTTGAAGATAACCCACCCCAAAACACATTGAAGTCTTCCTGCTCCTACAGTACCCTCCTTTAAAGTAGTAAAGTGGGACATTCCAGAGGTAATGTGAGGGACATGATCCAGCCATAGACGGAGCAGGTTTTAAAAGACAGGTCATTTATGCAGTTGGAATAAAGAAGGAAAGACCATGGGCAACCGTGAGTGGGATATGGACCGAGCCTGTGCATGGAGCAGGCAAACTCATTGTAGAATCATGTGCTATTGCTTGTGTAGTGGCTGCCTGGACTGTCAAAGCATGGGCAACCGCGAGTGAGTTAAGACAAGCGGGCAAAAGGGCACTGGGCTAACACCATGCAATGCCGCGCCTGGAGTCTTTGGTTTGTGTGATCCTTTTCCTTCCGAGAACGCTATTTTTTATCTTACTGGTGTAATCCTTTTGTAGCTGTTGCTTCCTGCTCCGCATGCGTTCCCCGCTTTCTTCTGATAGAAACTCTAGCAGAGACTTTCCTTGCAGGTAACCTTTATTGTCAGGTTCTGAGCCTGCTTGCCTGATAATAAACGATATGATGTTGCAACCACATGGCACTGACTGATCAAAACATGTCAGCAAACTCGAGTCAACATTACTCAGCCCAGCACCTTGAGAGCAGGCTCTGTGGATAAGATGTCTCGCTGTCTTTTCTACTTGACAATTCGTCCTCTCAATTTGAAGACATTTGCCAACAGCTGTTCTTGTGACATCAACTTTTCTCATAAGCATGCTGTTCCCCTTTCTTGCATTAACAGATTTTAGAACACACCAAGGTGCAGTCATGAACGGATTTATGATAAGATGTTTGCAGGATGTGGCTTGGGAGAAAGTATATGAACACATTTACTGTGCATCAATCGACTTACCATCCGTGGTTGATTCTGTAAACAGATTGAGGCAGAAATTAGATAAGTGGGGAACGCCAGAGGGCCTACTAAAGCACCTTGAACTTTTGCAGAATGATTCAAATATATAAGGGAGACTCGATAAAAAGGGTACCCTTGTCTCAGGAGAATGGCTCAGAGCCAACGTGCTCTCCTTGGAAGCAAGACGACACGAAGCACCACAGGTTCGATCCCTGGGTCTGTTATAAATAACCTATCATATCACATCACGTCATACCCTATGTTCCTTTATAAATACTGGTCTAGGACAGGGGTGCATTCTGGTTCATTGTATATGTCGGGTGTGGAAGATGAACTCTCTACAGTAGCTTTTGCGTCTCCCAATATAGCAGCTCGGTAATATTATTGGATGGCTTATGCCGATGATTTTATTCCATTTGATTGTCCTTGGAGGGGCTTGCAAAATTTGATTTTGGCCTTTGCACTTTACCTAAAAATGAGTAAAACAAGAATTATGCACTTTACTTCGTCTAGGAGATTGATACATTATACTTGGTTTTTAAATGAGGAGAAGCTAACTCTTACAGATTGTTTTATATATTCGTGGTTTCCCATCTTCAGTAAGGCATGTAAAACACAGATAATGGAATTTTAAAAACATAAGGCAGAATCATTGGGGGCGGGGGCAAATGAGGGCCATTGATCGTAAATATGGGACATGTTCAGCCTTACCGTTGATACGTCTTTATGAGGGGTGAGTAGTGCCAAAACTGTTATGCCGAATAGATGTGATGCAATTTGGAGTTAGAGAGAAATTGGAAACTTTGGAGGCAATCATATAGAGGAAGGCATTGGGCCTTCCCGATTGTATTCCAATAGCTTTAATTAGATATGTGTTAGGGCTGAGCTCAATTGTGGTGAGAATTAATAGGAAATATTTATATCTAATTTATACATTTCTTACTCCTCTGGATAGCTTACTCAGTAGTGATGTGGAGCACTCCATATCACTCACATAGTGATATGAGGCAAACGATTATCATGAAGCAAGATAGAAAACCGGTTACCCCTTCCTTTACACTTATCACCTGTGTGTGCACGCACCCAACAAACCACGCAATGACCTCCGTATTTGAAAAGTCATAGAGTGACAAAACTATATATACAAAAATATCCTATTTTATTCCAAACAATTATAAAATCCTTAACAAACAAACAATCATGAGACAGGATAACTCTAATTATGCACTCTGCATTGTGTTATTCAAAGTGACTGATGGTTAGTAAAGTGTGACTTGTGCACAAAAATGTGATAGCATCACATTGATGTTTTCAAGTCCCCGATCCTCGAGTGAGTTTGATCGTATAATTAATATGCAGTATCTCTTATGGCACAAGTCAATCTTCTGAAAATGGTCAACAGGTGTTTCGGCCTTTAGATACACAGCGCTTACTCCCTTGTGCTTGCGCTGTTTATTTGTCAGGCCTCATCAGGACGTGGACTTGGTGGAGGAATGAAAGAGAACCCCAAAGTTGAGCTCAAAAATGCTAGAAACACAAAACAACATAGAAAGGAAAAAGTGAAAAATGTCACTTTTGATACTGCTCCATTCTCATGTGGGCATTTAAAATGGGAGGTACGAGAGGCATGATGACCTGGATATGTGATCCAGGTCGTGCTAGGACCTGATCATTTGGACATTGGATAGTAGTAGCCCTAGGAGAGCGTTAAAGTAATCACTTCATTCTCTAAAAGAAACAACAAGGAACACATAGAATCAAGGTTCTGTCTCTATTTTTTCATAGTTATTATATCTCAGTGCATTCATGATGGCTTCATAGAATATAAATTCACTGACCTGCACTACTTGTGTAATGTCTTATTCTCTTTAAGAGGTGATAGGTAGAACTGGAACATCAGTATCGTTTATTCCTGTTTAGCCTAAGAATTGGCAAAATAGGAGGGAAGGATTCAGTGCTGCATAATGCACACCCGAGGGAAAAATATATGTTTTTATCTGTTTTACACGTTACCCTACTATGTGTGCCTAAGCATGGCTGGGCCTAAAGGTACCCTATTTTCCTGCCATTGCGACAAATAAGCCATTCTCTCCCCTTGTACAGGGACCGCACAGGCGGGACCATACCCCCATTCTTATTATCTTGCCTTAAGCTGTCAAGAGATACGAGTACACAGTTGCACTTACCACACAAACGTGGCTGAATATTAGCAACCTATTGTTTGAAGGATGGAACCTTAATTGCAGCGTTGCTCGAGTCGCGTTGCTAACCACGCAGGTGGTCGTCGCATATTGTTGTTCATGTCCAAGCCTCATTAGGACAACGCGGCTCGGGGCACACTAGCCATGTAGCCACGACTCGCTTTCACGCAGACGTGGGCTCAGAGAAAGCGAGCTTGCTACCCTCCAATCATTTTCCAAAGGGGCTTTTAGTTCATTATTAGTGACAAATTAAACCAATTATTTTGTAGAACACATTTATTTGTGACTACATTATTTATAAAAAACACTTTTATGGCTGGATTGTCTAATTAGCAATGAATCAGATATTGTTGACAGCCAATTATTACCACACAGAAAACAAGAGGTTGTAATCTGTGGGTTGGTCTAAGTATGTCAGGGATGAAAACAGTATCGAACAGAATCAAAAAATGAAACAAGACTGGATGAGTCCAATCATCAAGACAAACAGTGCTTCAGGTGGTGCTTCAGGTGGTATGGCCTTAGTCTTGGCTCTGTTGATAGGCTCAAGAATAGCTTTTACAGTAAAGTGGATGACATACACCTATAGTGTCACCAACAGAGTGACCATCCGCAACTGGTGAGCACGTTGCAAAACAGTCATAGACCTACATGTGTAGCCATGTTTATATTCCATGCCTCCACATTGGGAAATGACTGATTGCTTGACGAGAAAAATTATTGTTTGTGCATGAACAAACCCCATTCGATGCTAGTGTTCAGGCCGCTCTTCACAAGATCTAATTTGAAGATCAATTCTTGTTCAAACTTCCCAGCATCAGATATCAATCCCCACCTCTAGGGGCTGCTTTCAGTGCCTGAACCACAAACCACAATATATCAGTTGGTTCATGCTTGTGCTGGGTGAAGTGAGCCACCAGGGGTTTCTCACCAACTTTATTCTTAAGGCAAGAACGGTGTTCACAGATCCTTAGTCAAATCTCTTGTTTGGTCGTCCCTATATATATGTCAGACCACATGGACATTTAAAACCATATAACAGCCATTGGGATCTGCAATTGGTAAAATAATTGAGACGCCAGTGCAGTCTGTATAGATCTATCTCTTTCATATTCTGTGTTAGGCTACATAGCAAACTATCTCCACATGTATAATTACCTGTGACTGGAAAAAGTGCTCACAGGGTGCTCTGCGTTTTTTTCTCATGGATGCACCTTCTATAGAAAAAGGTATGCACCAACATATCTTGTATGTTACATTGTCTCTTAAAACCAAATCTCGGTTTGGTGGGCATGAATTCTGGTGTTTGTATCATCTGCCAAATTTTAAGGAACCATTTCCTGAGATGATTACTTACAAGGCAAAATGTGGTGACACATTTAAGTTTATCTAATTTCGTTTTCTCTCGTGGGGTGAGGCATGTCTCCTGAGGGGTATGTTTTGCTCATTTGTGTGCTTTCCGAATTACAGAGGAGGGATAACCTATCCGTTTCATACGGGAGCACAGATCTTTGCTGTGTAGATCGAAGTCCATTAGAGTACTGCAGTTCCTGCAGTCTCTTAGGAATTATCCCACTGTTAAGTAATTTCTTAAACTCAGTGGATGGAAACTATCATATCTCAATAGAGTCTTCTTATCGGTTGGTTTTCTGAATAATGAGGTTTCAAGTGGCAAATGCTGTTGTAATCGAAATCCATGGTGAATCTGATATATTGATTTCTTGAATTGAACCATGTTAGAAAGGATGCAAGGCTGGTCTCATCACCTCTACAGACCATGAAAACACTGTCTATATAATGTTGCCAACTGATAATTTGTGAACCAAAAGTGTTGTTCTCAAGGTAGACAGATTTTGATTCAAAATCGTCCATAAAGATATTTGCAATATCTGGGGCAAAAGTTGTTCCCATGCTTGTCCCGTGTTTCTGACTGAATTACTCCCCTTGAAAATAAAAATAGTTCACTGTAGTGCTATTATCGTACATTTGAGTATAAATTCAGTCGGGACGGAGGTGCTGGAATCCATCTGTCTTTCTAAGTATTCTTGTATGATCTTGAAGCTCTCCATTTGGGGAATGCTCGTATACAATGCCTCAACATCTAGAGATATTAAAAGATCGGTAGGTGCAATGGTCATAGCTGTTAGAAAATGCAGCATGGCTGTGGTTTATTTTACATATGAAATATTGTAAATCTGATTATCATGCACAAAGCATATACCATGACTTAAGAATAGTTGTGAATGGTGAACGGCTGAGATCGCACCAAACTGGGTTGGTTTTCAAAAATGGCATCACTTGTTTTTTAGTAAAAATTAATTTCAAATTTTATTTAAACACATTACAGAAAATGTTCTTTTCCATACAATCTTTTGGGTTTTTGTTAAACACATTATATCTCCTATTGTTCTTTAATCTTCGACACGTGTTTCACCAGTATTCCATAAACTGGCTCATCAGGAGGAAAAAAGTGGCTGATTTGAGATGTTATTTTATTATACAATTGCAAATAAGTTGGCTTCTTTCCAAAAAGATCCCAAAGAGTTTGTTGTTTCCTTACTTTGCTTTATATGCATTTTTGGGGGTCTTTGCTGTGGCCAGAAATGAACCTCATTTGGGGGCTCAGAGTATTGGACAGGTCTTTCCTGCTTGTGAAGAGGGATGGCCTTTTTGTCTCGTGTTGGCAAGTGCGGCAAATTCCTATATGAGGCTGGTGGAATGGAAGATGCTGCCGGCAAAGTGTATTTTTGCCATGCAAAGTCTGGGCAAAGTCAGTGCATAGTCATTTTTGCAGTACAAAATTACTTTGCCCAGACTTTTCCCCACAAAAATATGCTTTGCACAGTTCCATGAATCAGGGTGTGTGTGAGCAGTGCAATATCACTTTTCAGCAATGCAAATTTATTTTGAACCGGGCAAATATTCCATGAATCGGACCCATAGTATGAGTTCATCTGTTGAAAGACACGTGCAGAACCACTGTCTGATTTAAATCCAAACAAAGGTCGGGGATGGTGTGATCCATTGACTATGAACTAGGAAACTATGATCACCCTCAGCATTCCCACTTCACTACATTATCAATCATTGGCAATTTCTTTTGCCTCATTGTATTTTATTTTCCATATTTGTCAACACTGGAATCATCTAGCTGTCAATAAATTGAGTGTGCCTGCTGTAAAGAAAGTCTCACTAATACATGTTTTAAAAGACAATAGTGTTCCTCCATTAAATAGCACCGGGATACCACTTCTGGGCTACATTAGACTTGGCAAATGAGACATACTGACCATAATGTTGACATTGACCATAATCACCCGCAGGAGATGCACCATTATATCTGAGGATATACAAGGGGTGGCTCCCAACAAAACAGAAATGGCACACTAAATCTCAATATTTAAACTAGACTCTGAACATCGAAATCTAACAGGACCCCCGATGCTTGAGGCATGAGCAAGAGAATTTTGTAGCCCGGATTTGAAAAAGGCGCCAATGGAACGCCGAAACACGTGTCATCCATATGGGCAGAACATATATCAAATAAATTAAGAAAATATACTTGAAGAAACTTGACTACGTACTTTTATTCATTTACATCAGAAATTTGGCGCAAAGAGGTGTAGGCACAAACAAACTACTGCGAAATCTAACAGTGGACAACATGACAAAACACATTCACGGAGTGGTCCATAGCCATCAAGGAGTATACAAACTCATTGTTATCAAAAATAGATTTAACATTAGATTTCATAATAAATGAACATTTTCTCAAATAGCCCCCAAAGGTAACTAACACATGACACCGCAAACCAAGTGAAAGTGCTGAACGATTGATGTGTGCAAATATCTATTGAGTTAACCTCAAAACCAATGCATATATGGGAATGAATAGAGAAGATGTGTTCTTCACTGTAGGGCAATGGCAATCGGTTGGCAAGGACTATGGGCAGAATCAAGCAGGATAAGCACTTGCTCAATGCCAACCACTGCCACTTCTGCAGCGGCAAGGCATCTTATTTTTGGCCTTTGACCCACAGGCAGCCTTGTATCCACAGCGCCCCTGTGAGATTCATGATTCCTGCACATGCCGCAGCCCCATTTTCTGGCTTTGCCTGCTGCATTCCCTCCTTGGCGTGAGCATCTTCCCTACACGCTGGCTGCCATGGAAACAATAAAGGGACTTTGCGCTTGAGCTCCCATTACTATTTCCAGTAATGGCCATATTAGTTTGTAGTTTTCTTTTTAAGGGAAACTTATGTGCTCTATTCACAAGTAGCACCTTGCATTTTTACCTGGGGTGCTAAGAGAGGTGTTCACATGAATACCTTGTTATAATCTGCTATACGTGGTTTCAAGTTCATCTGTACATCAAGACTGCTTTGACTGCTTCTTCTACTCACACACTCAAATCCTATATTCCAACACACAATACACATATCAACTAAGCCTTCCACAAATGGCAATTGAACACCCCTCCCAACAAACTTCAAGCATAGGAGCATTACACCTCTATAGCTAACTTATATACCACACCTAGGCCAATGCATATGGCAACACAAAGCTCCCCTTTGGGCACAAATGCCTCTCTGCTCTTGGCACAGAACACCTAGAAATCGACCCGCATGCAGAGCTCAGGTTTCTTTCAGTCTGCACTTATCAACACGACAGCAAAGCTAGCTTGCATTTCTCATCTCTTCACACTGATCTCACCACTGCCATTTCCACTAAAGCCTATGCAGGAATTTGTTTAGGAGGAGTGATCTTCACAGAATCCAAGAGACTACCCAGCACAGTCTTGGAAGCCTTTTTTTTCTGCAGAAGGGCCGCTGCCTGGCGCAAAAAGATGATCTAAGGATGTGAATGTCTGGGGCCTGCCTGTATATAATTCTGGAGATATGTTACGTCAAGATGATGCAGAATCCTATTTGCCTCAGAGGACAGATTATGGGAAAAAATGGGGATGGGAATAGTTATCTGGAAATCAAAAATCAAGAGATGTGTCCCCAGAACCACTTTGTCCTTATAAAACACTGTGTATGGCTCAGTGGCCCTGACTGGTGGCTAAAGCATCAGACCTCTCGATAAATAGCTAATGTTGCTCTTAGAAAAAAGCTTGAATGGTTTGTGCACTAGATCCACAAGCACAGTATTCTGATCCCACAAAGGGTGAGGTCTTCACTGGCCTTATCAGACCCTACCGTGATGCCAGTTTACTGTACAAAGACAACAGGCCTCATTATGAGTGTGGCGGTCTGGAAAGTATTTTGTTACTGGCACTCTTTCCGGACCGCCACACGCCGACTCTGCAGGCGGGGGCCGTTACGCCCAGCAGGTCTGACATGCCGGGCACAACGGCACCAACCTGCAGAGTTGTCACAGAAGCACCGGCAACATCAGTGCCGGTGCTTCCATGAACCCATTCCCATGGAGCCCTATGGGATTTACCAAATCCGGCGCCTGATTTCCCGCTCCGCAGACACTCGTAAATTAGCAATGGCACCGGGAAGTCAGGTGGTGGATTCGGTGTTACGAGGATGGCGGCAACCCAGCGGTAGCAGCGGTGGGTTACAGCCGTCCTCATAATGAGGCCAAATTTCTCTTTGTTGGAATTCCTGAATTCACCAAGGGCACCATAAAATGACCTACCAGACTCAACCTGGATGCACTCAGTTGCTAGAAGAGTCCTAATGGAAGCACCTGGTATAGATTTCACTGCTTCTCTGATTAACAACTGGACACATTCAAAGCCATTTGTCTCGTTACTGAATACTTCTTTTCAGTGGCTTCGTGGACTCTTACAAGACCTTCAGATCTCTGTCTGCCAGCCCCAGATATCCATACACTAGTTATTCAAGGTCCAGCATGCCACACTGAGCGATTGAAGGCAGTAGTGGAAAGCCTGACCTTTCTGTTTAGGATTATTTGGCTGTTGACAGATGCAGGAGTCCAGTGTACCAGACCTACTTTGGATAATTGGGTACCACCAGTAGTACAAACATCATGCTCTTGTGTTTAATTTGCCTATACCTTGGTGGCTGGGCATAAGCAAACATCCACACCATCTCAAGAGGAAGGCATCTCCCAGAGGTAGAGTGTGTTATGCCATCTACAAAACATAGTTAGGGGCTTCACTTTGAGTTCTGCTGAGCCACATGAAGGTTGATGGATGGATAACCATATCTCTTGAATGTGAGCTTAACTGTGCTAATTGAAACTTCTGTTTAAGTGGTGTGCCCTTCACTCTGCTCAGGAAATCCACTCTGCAGCTGTCCTCACCTACCAGGTGTGAAGCTAAGCAAGAGCATCATGGCATGAGCATTCAGTTACTCACAGAGCTCCAGAGCACTCAGAGAGGGGAACAACGCTGCCAGTACTTTCAGAGAAAAAAACAAACTCATCAGTACCGGAGTGTTAGGCACGGCCTCACTTACTAGGGTTGTGCAATAAGTCATCATCATTTTGAAGGTCATCATATATTGTCTGATCTCCCTTTTAGTGTTGCCCCCAAAGAGACAACCAGAACAGGCAGAATTATGAGCCCAGAACCAAAGAACTTGAGCACCCATCTGTGCCATTTCTGTCTATGTGACACAGGGGGCTGAGGGTGGGGTGGTGGCATGTGGTGCACAGTGACCTTGTGACATAGGAAGGCAGAAAACACCCTAAACACAAATCATGTTGTGGGGGATGTGTCAAAGGCCCCTAATAAAGAAATGGCCACCGTACTGGATGTGGGCACCAAGTGGTTCTTTCCTGAACCAAAAGGAGGGGGGGGACCTAGGGGCTATTAGGAGCCTCTGGGTCCAAGGCTGGGGCAAAGCAAGAGTGCCCCATGCGCACCCCTTGGTGAGACACTCTAATCCCACAAAAGAAGACTGAGTCATGCCATGTGGAGGTCAGGGAAAAGAAACCCTCATGGCTTCAGAAACCATAGCAGAGGCCTGCTTCTTCCTCCTGTGGAAGTGCCCTTTCTGGTTCATGATTGGAGGAAACCTGTCGCTCACCTGTAGTGGAGACCCTGCTTTGAAAGACTCCAAAGAATTGTGTCTCCTGTACCTCCATTTCTTGTAAAGCAAAGACTCCACACTAAATGCAGACCATGTCCAGCACACAGACCCGTGCATTTCCTGTACTGGTTTCTTTGGTTTCATTCCCTGTCTAGCCAAGCCAAAACTGATGATATGATATGATAAGTCATTTATTACGCACCTGTACACGTGCGTTTTTAGCACGACAAGGGAGGATACTGAAGGAGTACAAGCCAACGATCTTACTAGGCCTTGTGTCATTCAGATTGTGCAAGTGCGGTAAAACAAAGAGTAGGGGAAGGGGATCAGGGGAAGTGCAAGGGGGGAAGGGGAAAGTGCAATCAGGGCAGCATTGCTCTGAGTAAGTGCAGGCAGGACAGTGCGGCTCTGGTTAAGTGCAAGGAGTCCGGGGACTATTGACGTCACAGTTACAGCCCCTAGTGCGTGACAGGGCTAGAGGCAGTGCCGGGGGGGCGGTCAAGAGGAACCAGGTACCCAGTGAGACTCTAGAGTGTAACCAAGCAACCAGTCGGCGCAGCAAACAGTTAGGTCAGCAGGGGAGGAAGAGAGAGAAAGCAGAGGAGAAAAGGAACGTATTTAGCTGGTTCCAGAACTTCAGGTGGTCAGGCTCAGGTTTGAGATGGGCAGGAAAGCCGTTTCAGCGGGAAGCACCTGCAGAGGAAATTGATATGCCCTGACTCTCTGCCTGGAGAAGAGTCTGACCCTCAGAGAGTTGGAGGCAGCAGAGTGAATGGCTCGAGAAGGAAGGTATTTAGGAAGAGATAGTTGAATGTATTGCAGGCCTCGGCCCCAGAAAGCCTTGTGGACGATGCAGAGGATCTTGAACTTGATCCTTGCAGCCACTGGGAGCCTGTGGAGAGATTTCAGGGCTGTAGAGATGCCGTCCCTGGACTTGAGGCCAAAGATAAGTCTTGCGGTCTTGCAGTCCTGTTCTAAATTAGTTGCAGAGGTCGGAGAGTAGAGGAAGGCAGATTGAGAAAGAGCCTGTTGCAGTAGTCCAACCTAGAGAGAACCGGGACTCTGGATACAATGACCTTCTTAGGGAAAGAGAGAAAAGGAAGAGTACCTCTGAGGAGGTGCAGGAGATGCAGGTGGTAGTGGGCCTTCTTGGAAAAGACTGTGATGTGAGTAACAAAGGAGAGAGTGGAGTCAAAGAGGACACCAAGGTTTTTTGCCTCACAGGAAGGTGAAGGAAGAGGGCCCATGTAGGGCAGCCAGAGTGAGAGAGGGAAAACGGGAGCAAGGGTGCCGATGGGAAGGATCTATCTTACTGTCATTAAGGCAGAGATGGTTGGAGGTGAACCAATCCTGAATCGCGGATAGACAGTCTGGAATGTGCGCGAGAGGAGAGGAGGTTGTAGGGTGCCGGAAAGAGAGCTGCATGTCATCCATATAACACTGAAAGTTAGAGCAAAAGGTTGAATATATGGTGGGACAGAGGTGCCACATAGAAATTTGAAGACCCAGAGTGAGAGGTTACAACCCTGGGTAACACCACATGTGGAGAGAGAGGTGGTGGAGAGGAAGGACTCAAGTTGGACCTGGTAGGGTCTGTCCAGGAGGAAAGACGTCAGCCACTCCAGGGCCTGATCTATGATGCCCAGGTTCTCATGGAGTTGGTTTATCAGGATGGTGTAATTGGCCATGTCGAAAGCAGGGGAAAGGTCAAGGAGGATGCAGACAGAAGGGGTGCTGGTGTCGAGATTGGAGAGCAGATCTTCACGGATGTTCAGGACTGTACAGAGGGCCTGGGAGGAAAGAGGAGAGGTCACAACAGTACACCGGCACCCCTTGTGGGGTGTGGGACCTAGATAGTGGGAGAGATCCTAATGGGGCTTAGTTAACAGTACCACAATTAACACAATGTAAAACACCCAAATTCAACTTTCCTAAAAAGGGGAAAAAGGCCTAGTTTTTAAACACAGCAGCAGTGTAAAACACCCAAATTCAACTTTCCTGATTTGTCGCAGCAGTTGGCGGTTGCAGGCTTCTCGATTCCCCGGCAGACACCCACTGGAGCTGCTTCAACTAGCTTGGTCCTTAGCCTCAGGGTCCTTCGCTGGAAGGGGGATGCAATGGGCAGAGGGGCTTCCCTAACGGAGTCACTGAAGGAGAGCAGGTGTCCAATCAGTGCAGAGCGGTGGTGTGGGAGTTGTGAGGATGAAGGGGGACCAGGAAGTGAAGCTGGAGCAGCCACGAGGAGGCAGAAAGAGCAAACAAAAGATATTTCCCCAGGAGCTGGAAATCTCGTAATACAGTAGCACAGGCGGAAAGGCACTCGCCCGCTCGTTCCTACTGGAGAGATGGAATTGTAGGGGAAGGACTCATCGTGGGGGCTGTAGGAAGACTTGAGCACAAGTACTCAGCACCATCTGGGAGTGTGTCTTTGAATGATGACCAGCAGAATCCAAGCTGGCTTCTGGCTCCTGCCCAAAGGATAGCCCAATGTAACCTTAGCGCTTAATCCGGCATCTGGAACCCCAGGTGGTTCTCAGTCTCAGCTCCAGCATAAGGTCTGCTTGGAACCCAAGAGCAGCCTATGGAAGAAAGCGTTATCAGTGATTGTCCAGAAAGAACAGACCACTGGAAGTTGGTGGGTTTCACACAAGATGGTTTCTTCTACCTCATTGCAAAAGCCTCAAGATCTAGAGGGTCTTCAGTATTGAAGACCTGGACATGGCAGGGAAGCTTGTGTCTGAGGGCCTAAACTGAAAGGCAGCGGCAAATGGTGCAGTCTGAATGATGATGCCTGGGTCCATAACGGCTAAATGAGCTGGTGCCATCCCCTGTGATGGCACCCCCATCACAGCCAGCTTGTCTGCTGGTTTGGAGTCATCACTCATGCATTTGCACTTTTTTAATTCCATGCATTTGCAATTGGTTGGTGTCATGTTTAAGATTTATAGCACCCTGAAGCACATTACATTGTGATTATGAGATGTGATTATGTATGTCGTGTATTGTGTTCTTGTACTTATCCCTTGTTCAGCAGTTTCCCCCTTTGCTTTCCCCACTCCTTTCCTGTCACTCTCTGGCTGGCCTCTCTTGGCCCTCTCCCTGCTCCCACCTGTGAGGCTAAAAACCTCTGGGTCATCTTCGATTCAACACTCTCCTTCTCTCCTCACATCTCTGACGTCTATAAGAAGTCACACAAGCAGCTGCACCTCCTCAGAGGTATTCTTCCTTTCCTCTCCTTCCCCCAGAAGCTCATTGTCTCCAGAGCCCTGGTTCTCTCTAGGCTTGACTACTGCAACAGCCTCTTTCTAAATCTGCCTGCCTCTACCCTCCGCTCTCTGCAACTCATACAAAACAGGACTGCAAGACTTGACCTTGGCCTCAAAGCCCAGGGATCGTACCTCTCCAGGACTGAAATCCCTGCCCTGGCTCCCAGTGGCGGTGAGGATTAAGTTCAAAACCCTCTGCATTGTCCACAGGGCGTTCTGGGGCCTGGGGCCTCACTACCTTCAACTCTCTCTTCCTAAATATCTTCCTTCTCGAGCTCTACGCTCATCTGCCTCCAACTCCCTCTGGGTCATTCGCTTCTCCAAGCAACAAATTGGTGGTAGATCTCTTTCTTCTGGTGGGGCCTCCCTCTGGAACAGCCTCCCTGTCTCCGAAACTTGAGGAGAACCATCTCCGGTTCCGGAACCACCTCAAGACCTTCCTCTTTGCTTCTGCTTTCTCATCGGCTCTCCCCTGATGATCTCCTGGCTGAACCTGAAGCTGCACTGGTTACCTGGCTACCCTCTGATCTCAGGCCCAGGTCCCCTCTCCGCCAGTTGTACACCTGCACTGCCCCCCTGGCAACCCTTGCACTCGGGGACTGTTTCTATATCCCTAGAGCCCCCTACCAGCACTTGCCACCAGCTGGCCGCACTTTTATTTATTTATTTGTGGTCTTATTTACCTACTGTTTATCATATGCACTACACTGCCCCATCCCTCCCCACAATCCCCCCTGCACTTGCGCGATCTCAATGTCACCTGGCCTAGTAAGATGGTCGTCTCTGTCTTCCCTCCACCCCCCCCTTGCCGCGTCGCGCCTTGAAACACTTGACTTGTGTATAGGTGTGTTATAAATGCCATATCATATCAGTGGCACTGGGCCTAGTAAGATTGTTGTTTTGTTCTCCCTTGTTCCCCTCCCTTTCCCCCTCATGCTCTGAAACATGTGTGTATGAGCACAATACAAATAAAATATATCATATCAAATTCCTAAAAAAATACTTATATGTTGTCGTTTTTACTGTATGCTAGTATACATTGATGACTGCATATTTCCATGTTCATGTGATGTGTTGTACCTGTCTATGAATTACAGAGAGAGCAAATGTTCCTCATTGGTGAATGAATTTGAGTTATACATACTAGTTTTCTCTAAGAAGACCTATGTGTTTACAGTTTGATGCCTGGGTCCAGGGCACTGAAGACCAGGGGTGTTGCTAGCTCTGGAAAGGATTTGGGGCTAGGCTAATGTTGGGACTGTCGGGACTGGGGGCTAGCTAGTCTTTTGATTGTATCCCTTGAGCTTCTATCCGGGGCTACAACCAAAAGACCCGGGGCTATAGCCCCCTTAGCCACCCCCTAGCAACGCCTCTGCTGAAGACAGACGTTATGAGCATCCATGCCAGAGGACTGTGAAGCCCCCCACCTCATTTAAATCTGCATTTACCCCTCCCGTGGCAAAAAACCCTAACAAATCTAAAAAGAAAAGTCCTGCCCGACATGCCCCACCTCCCAAATGATATACCGTAAAGATCAAGCATGGTTTTACCATGAAACAAAGAGCAACGTGCCCTTGACAGCTTTTTATACAATGTCAAAAACGCTCTTTGCCTGAACGGACTTCCTCACACACGGGCTGCAAAAAACATGGGATACGCTATTAACCAGCACTGCTGTTTTTACCTGCATGTGCATGTCACTTTATTCAATGGCGCTTTTAAGTGATTATGCCTCATGAAACTGGTCGCGTAACAGCGCCCTGGTACCTCTGGGTCTGGGCGCTTCACATAATAAATAAATACATAAATAAGCCTTGGCCATGATACTAGAACATAAGATCAACTCGCACCCCCAGCCCAAAGCGCTCAAACATCCAGCTAAATTGGAAGGATCCACCAGCAGCACAGATCCGCCACCGATATTGTGTGTTCTTTCATGGAAGGTGATTGCAGGAAAGCCACCTGCGCCATTGGGTGACAAATGTGGGTTGGGGTGCCCTTTCCCACTGAATCGCGGAGGCGCTGTTCTGGAACTCCCAGCGGGAAAGTGGGGGCGTGTTAGATATTTAACCAAGAATGATTGAGAGCGCGCCTTTAAGCCCCCTGGAACCCAGTGTCGGGGGCGGCGTGGCTGGACAGCAGCCCTTATTAATGCGGCCGACTGCATGGGGGAAATTGCATTTTAAAAGATTTTTCTCTTTCCAGGGCAAATCGCTGCTGGGGATAATCACAATCACTCAGAGGCCAGAAGACTCCCAGGGCAGCGGCGGGGCGGCCATCTCTGCACACATCACCGCCAGGACTTCCGCTGGGCCAATTCACTCAGTGTCGTCTGCCAATAGCACACTTTCGTCTATAGCACCTATCCAGGGTTGTGCTGGGGCGTTACATTGGCTCAGGCACCAGGAAAAAGTGGGCCACTTTTGCAAATGACAATTCATTCCTTTGTGACAGACGGGTTGAGTAGCACCCACGGGGGAGGTTGATAAAGGGTTGCACGCTGTTCATTGTATGTATTCAAAAATATTGGACACAATTTCTAGATGCACAGTGAAGTAACTAATCAAACTGACCCACTTTGGCCAGAAAACGGGTCCAAACTAAAACATGTTGGGCTTGCACTTCGGTCATGACCCTGTCGCCCTATAGGTCACAGCCTGCACCTATCCAACTCACAGCTCACTAACATACAGTTCCCAGCCCGCAAAGCACCCACTTGTTCAGAGAACTCACACCAATCACCTACATCACACAACTGCAGACAGCTCCCACCTTCTTCACATGCAGGCTCAAGAAACACATTCACAACAGCACCCATTCACAAACAGGATGCAATTGCCCGTGACATCGACTGCCACAGCACTCATGCACGTACAGCACCCACTAGCCACAGCACTCACGTTCCCTCAGCTCTCACTCTAGATCACACCAGAGGCCGGTATTTCTGGGGTGGGGGGACATGAGAGAGAGGGTCACTTCTGAAAATAGACGGTGCTAGAATTACAAATTGCTTGTAATGTGATTGACATTAACAAAATAGCCAGTGGGTCACAATATGTTTTAAGTATCCTGTGTTTAAAAGAGCACGAAATTCACCCAGGCAGTTGTCTATTTCAGACTAATGTAGAAACCCGTGTACAAGGGCCAGAGCGCAGGTTTGCATTAACACAGTAGGACCTGTATATATATATATATATATATATACAAACATACATCTGGGCTTTTATTATATTGTTAGATAGATTGTAAACCACTCATAAAAAAAGACCCTGTAAAACATGAAATCAGTAACATGTGACCATAGGCATATTCGCTATATGATATGATATTGCATTTATAACGCGCCTAAAGTAATAGGAGAAAGCATCATCTCGTGTGCAACAGCAAAAAGCACGTAATTCGATAAAAAAACAATCTACTGTATCAATTGTCTATCTCATGTTGGGTATTTCTCGAACAACTGAGCACTGTAAGCACTACAGGCCTACAATACATAATAACAATAATAATAATAATAATAATAATAATAATAATAATAATAATAACAATAATAATAATAACATGGTAGCGGCGCTGTTTTTATAACATGGCTTCTACTGCCAGCAGATCATTCAGTAGAGCTCAGTCTATATAACATGGCTTCTACTGCCAGTACATCATTCAGCTGAGCTCAGTCTTTATTACATGGCTTCTACTGCCAGCAGATCATTCAGCGGAGCTCAGTCTTTATAACATGGCTTCTACTGCCAGCAGATCATTCAGCAGAGCTCAGTCTTTATAACATGGCTTCTACTGCCAGTACATCATTCAGCAGAGCTCAGTTTTTATTACATGGCTTCTACTGCCAGCAGATCATTCAGCGGAGCTCAGTCTTTATGACTTGGCTTCTACTGCCAGCAGCTCATTCAGCAGAGGTCAGTCTTTATAACATGGCTTCTACTGCCAGCAGATCATTTAGCTGAGCTCAGTCTTTATAACATGGCTTCTACTGCCACCATCTCATTCGGCAGAGCTCAGTCTTTATAACATGGCTTCTACTGCCAGCAGATCATTCAGCTGAGCTCAGTCTTTATAACATGGCTTCTACTGCCAGTAGATCATTCAGCTGAGCTCAGTTTTTATTACATGGTTTCTACTGCCAGCAGATCATTCAGCGGAGGTCAGTCTTTATAACATGGCTTCTACTGCTAGCAGTTCATTCAGCTGAGCTCAGTCTTTATAACATGGTTTCTACTGCCAGTAGATCATTCAGCTGAGTTCAGTTTTTATTACATGGCTTCTACTGCCAGCAGCTCATTCGGCAGAGGTCAGTCTTTATAACATGGCTTCTACTGCCAGCAGATCATTTAGCTGAGCTCAGTCTTTATAACATGGCTTCTACTGCCACCATCTCATTCGGCAGAGCTCAGTCTTTGTAACATGGCTTCTACTGCTTCTACTGCCAGTAGATCATTCAGCTGAGCTCAGTTTTTATTACATGGCTTCTACTGCCAGCAGATCATTCAGCGGAGCTCAGTCTTTATGACCTGGCTTCTACTGCCAGCAGCTCATTCAGCGGAGGTCAGTCTTTATAACATGGCTTCTAGTGCCAGCAGATCGTTCAGCTGAGCTCAGTCTTTATAACATGGCTTCTACCGCCAGCAGATCGTTCAGCGGAGCTCCGTCTTCATAACATGACTTCTACTGCTAACAGATCGTTCAGCGGAGCTCCGTCTTCATAACATGGCTTCTACTGCCAGCAGATCGTTCAGCGGAGCTCAGTCTTTATAACATGGCTTCTACTACCAGTAGATCATTCAGAGGTGCTCAGTCTTAATAACATGGCTTCTACTGCCAGCAGATCATTCAGCAGAGCTCAGTCTTCATAACATGGCTTCTACTGCCAGCAGATCATTCAGCAGAGTTCAGTCTTTATAACATGGCTTCTACTGCCAGCAGAGCATTCAGCGGAGCTCAGTCTTTATAACATGGCTTCTACTGCCAGCAGAGCATTCAGCAGAGCTCAGTCTTTAAAACATGGCTTCTACTGCCAGCAGATCATTCAGAGGCGCTCAGTCTTTATAACAAGGCTTCTACTGCCAGCAGATCATTCAGCGGAGCTCCGTCTTAATATCATGGCTTCTACTGCCAGCAGATAATTCAGCAGAGCTCAGTCTTTATAACATGGCTTCTACTGCCAGCAGATCATTCAGCAGAGCTGGCAATTGTTGACATTTTCAATTGGTGAAGCATGTATAACTGACAAAGCAATAAAAAAAAAAACCTAGTATAGATATTGTGTCTCCTTTGCTCACTTGTTGAATATATTAAGTCTCATGCAGAAACCCGAATGTATGGTTTATTGCCCTTAGGCAATTTCGAGCTCCATGAGGCCTTTGGGTGTGTGTGCGCTATATACACATTTCTTTAGTTAGTTAGGTGGTTATGGTCCGGAAACTGCTCAAGCTATAGTGTGTGGAGCTGGGTTAAGCTACACCCAGCGCTGGCCTTTGGACCAGATTTTCCTGGATCTGGGGTCCGGCAAAAAATGTCTTCCCGGACCAGATACAGAAAAACCTATTTCCAGCCTTCAATATGTGTTACCTGTTCCAAGTGCTTTTCAGAATTCAGTTGGTACCGAAACCGGGCCTTGTATCTCGGCTGTCAATGCCGGGAGCAAGACACCTTTAAGGCCACTTAAGCACTTCCATGCTTGTTCCTATTGTACTCTGCAGGAAATATCCAACTATATCTTTTTAGGCTTAAATGTTGTGCACCTTCTAAACTCTACCAGCATCATTATGGGTTATTTTGCAGGTGTTCATGATTCATCTTCTGATCAGCAAATGTTTATGGGGAAGTGGGATTGGAACAAACATTCAACTCCCCCCCCCCCCACCGACCGCCATCCTTCCACCGTCGTTGATGGGAACCCACAGTTAGAAATGTGAATTTCAAGCACTGGCTACACCTGAAGTTTGTTCTGATAGCCTGGGTTTCTGCAATTATAATGAATAATTAAAAGCCAACATAAATTAAAAAGCAAGACGCACAAACATAGCAATTCCTACACGACCCAGGCTTTGATACCTTTTACTGGACTAAATGACTATATCATGCTGAGGGGATACAAAGCATGACCTTTCAGCATCCCATTGACTTCTGCATCAGAATGAAATGGGTAACAAAGAACCCCACGCGGGTCCTTCCTGTGACCCTCGAATAGAGAGAATCGTCACTTTAAGCCTCCTGGTGTGGCGGAAGAGTGTGCAGGCCTGCAGACTGGTGTTCAGCCTGGACAGAAACACTGTGCACCCTTGATGTGTACCTTTCTCATTATAGTGAAGCTGGACTTGCCTCTGAAATACACTCTGCAGCGACTTGCATGCGGGAATGATTGGTCTACGCTGTGAATACACTGTTTAGGACTTGGAAGTGATGGTCAGTTCTGGTGTTTTAAGAGAGCGGAGGGGTCTCAGGACCTCATCCTTGTGGCTGGAGCGAGGACTGAGCAATTCTGTGCGGATCTGCTGAAAAGCATTCTTCTGATGCTGCTCAATAGAGACTCTCTACCGCGCTCAATGATGGCCTTGCTAAACCTGCAGCTGTCTAAGCTAAAAAAGGCTCAGAACCTCTGATTTGTCAGAACTGTGGTCATTGCTGAGATTGAAATACCAAGAAGCGTGACTGTAGCCCGACAGCTGGGGGTGTGATTAGAGGCCTTGTTATTGCGTAATAGGAACCCTGTGGTGGCCTAGAAAGGTAATGCTCAGTATGGGGCTCCTCTAATGGGCTTTATGGCTGATTAAAGCATGGTAAGTCTATGTAGACTGATACCTCCTGCAGCGTCGTTGAATGGCTCTGCCTGTGCGTGGTTTTTGCTCCCCATCCATTCTCCACCTCCCTTTTGTGTTCCTCACTGTATATTGTTCTCCCATAAAAGTAAACTCCATAAGGATTGCATGGATATGTCTATTAAGTTGTGTCTTCTCTAATACACCATATATTTGGGCGTGTGGCAGGAGAGTGTTTCATGGAATCCTACGGCATCTGCTTGCTTTGAGAAGGTGCAAAAAGCAGGCAGGTTCTATAGAATCAGTAGGTTCCCCTCCTTTATCGGAATCACATGATCGGGCTAAGATGCTGTGTAATTCTTAACGTGGAGTGGATTGGTGTCTGAATCCAAAATGTTGATCTCTGCCTTTGCTCTTTGTCAGGGATTCATCGAAATCATTCGGCTCATAAAAAAACATGTTGCTTATAATGGTTTCCAGATGCTTTCTATGAACTGGTCATAGGTGAGTGAGGTGAAGCCGGGAGAAGAAGGCTGCAGAAAAAGGCCAGCGCTCCTCTTTGCAGCTCTTCGCTGCTCGCAGCCTGTCGTCTGCCGGGAAACTCTGCCTGAACTACAAGGTAAGGAGTCCCGCACTCCTGAGCAGCACAAAGCACTTGCCACTAGACTACAGCGTCTACGCGCCCGTACTCTCATAAGCGCCCTACTCACAACACCCATCCCCACGACCGTGCGCAATACACGCCTGCAATCCAGAACTCTGAAATCAGCCCCTAGCCTATCCATTTCAGCGTCAGCAGTCTATAAACCCCATAGACTACGCAACACAGCTGACCCAAACTCACACAGTATGCATGGCTATGACCACAATGCAACTGCTACAAAGGCTAAGACTCCCGAAATTGTTCCCCCCACAGGTTTGAATGTGAATACTGCAATGTGCAATTCTTCTATCACACCCTTGCTATCCACTGATGCAAATGCTACTCTGCCTATGTCTATGACCTCAGAAAATGTGCCCCCCACAGGTTTGAATGTGAATACTGCAATGTGCAGTTCTTCTATCACACCCTTGCTATCCACTGATGCAAATGCTACTCTGCCTATGTCTATGACCTCAGAAAATGTGCCCCCCCACAGGTTTGAATGTGAATACTGCAATCTGCAATTCTTCCATCACACCCTTGCTATCCACTGATGCAAATGCTACTCTGCCTATGTCCATGACATTAGAGAGTGTGCCCCCCACAGGTTTGAATGTGAATACTGCAATGTGCAATTCTTCTATCACACCCTTGCTATCCACTGATGCAAATGCTACTCTGCCTATGTCCATGACACTAGAAAATGTGCCCCCCACAGGCCTGACTATGCCATCCACTGCCACCAATGTCACCCCTGAACACCACCTCAAATGTGCCTTCATCAACGCCCGATCCATCAATGCTCATGCCCTAGACATCCACGACCTCATCATCACACTAGATCTAGATCTGCTAATGGTCACTAAGACCTGGCTACACGAAGCCTCAGGCCCCGCTTTGTCCCTCGCTCTCCCACCAGGCTATGCCATCACTAGACAAGATCGCCTGACCACAGGGGGGGGTGTCGCTCTCATAGCCAAAGATTCAATTACCATCAGAAAGGTTGACAAAACCATCAACAACAACAGTGACTACCTTCAATTGAAACTCTCTATCTCACACCACTGCACCATCACCCTTCACCTCATCTATCGGCCACCAGGCCCCCTAGGAGACTTCCAGGCATCCCTCACCCACCTCCTGGCTGACAACCGAAAAAAATCATCCAAAGCCATTCTCCTTGGGGACATCAACCTTGGCCTGAATGACACCAAAGACCCTGCTGCCAAAACACTTGACACAGCCTTAGCCACTCTAGGATTCACCAACATCAACACAGACCCCACGCACGCACTAGGCAGATCACTAGACTGGATCGCCCACCACAATTGCCCCCTCACAGTCACAGGCAATACCCCCACCCCATGGTCCGACCACCACACCATTACCTTCAACATCCCCACCACCACAACCGCATCCCGCCCCACCCAGCCCTTACCACCAGCCCTCACAAGAAGTGCCCGCCAACTCACCAAAGAAAGACTCCTACCCTTCCTATAGGGACCTGCCTTCAGACACCCTTTCTCGGATAACCCAGAAACCTTGGCCAAGAACTACGATACTGCCATCACGGCTGCAATCAATGAGATCGTCCCACTTAAACCACGCAAAACCAAACCCACCAGCCGCACCAATGCGTGGTACACCCAAGACCTCCTCAAACTGCGCACAGACAAACGAGCAGCACTAGCGCAATGGCAAAAATCTCAAGATGATAAAGACAAACTTATCTTTAAATCCCTCGCAAATGAATATAAGAAAGCCATCATCAAAGCCAAAGCCAAATCATTTGAAGATAGAATCGTTGAGGCCAAATCAAACGCCAAGGAAATGTTTGCCATATTTAGAGAACTCGAGACCCCTACACCCACCCCCCAAAACTTCACCAAAGATAAAGCATGGTGTGATGGCATCCAAACAGCCATGTGTAACAAGATTAGCTCTCTCCAAGCCAAAATTTTGAACACCAAACTAACACTGCCAACCCTCCCTACACCCTCCCCTACCCCCCCACTCCCCTCACCCACAGAGCCCCCCCCACCTTCTCATTTAAAACCATCCAGGAAAAAGACATGATCAACATCATGAAAAACATAAAACCCTCCAACTGCAAAGGGGACCCCTGCCCCGCCTCCATCATCAAAGACTGTGCAGACACCCTGGCTCCCTTCCTTAGAGCCTTCGTCAACGCCTCCTTCACCACAGGGAGAGTCCCTTCATGCCTCAAGGAAGCATGGGTCCGACCTCTCATAAAAAAACACACTTGACTCCACCTCCCCCAATAACTACCGCCCCATCACCACAGTCCCATTCCTCCTCAAGATTCTAGACAAAGCAGTTTACCTGCAGGTCCAGCAGTTCCTCGAAGAACACAACCTCCTAGGACTGAGACAATCCGGCTTTCACCCTAGACACGGGACAGAGACCGCCCTACTCGACCTCAAAAACCAAATGGATGACGCAAGAGACCAAGGGAAACCTGTCCTGCTCCTTCTCCTCGATCTCTCTGCTGCTTTTGATCTTGTAGATCACGACATCCTCTGCCATCACCTCACCTCCACAGCCAACTTCTCCCAAGAAGCCACCACATGGATCACCTCCTTCCTCCAAGGCAGGACCATACCTTCTCTGACCTAGCCACTGCATCACCCACCATCATGCTATGTGGAGTGCCCCAAGGCTCCTGCCTCTCCCCCACCCTCTACAAAATCTTTACCCGCCCCCTCTTCCTCATCCTTGATGCCATGGGCATCTCTTACACCAACTACGCCGACGACACTCAGATCCTTCTCACTTTAACAGGTGACTATGACACTGACTGTGCGACTCTCAACAACTTATATAACACAATCCAAATGTGGATGGCTACCAACGGCCTCTGTCTTAACTCTGATAAAACTGAGCTCCTACTCGTAGGATCCCCTGACACCCTCAAGAAACCTGACGCCCAGTTTAGCCACTTTACTATTGACTCAATCAAAATTCCAGTACTAGACACGGTAAAAACTTTAGGTGTCTATCTAGACTCTAACTTGTCCATGACCAGGCAAGTAAACGCAATCGCCTCCTCTGCTGCTTACCATGCTATACTCCTCAACTCAATCAGACCTTATCTGTCAAAATACTCATGCTCCAACATAGCCAGAGCCATAACTGGCTCGCGGCTAGACTACTGCAATGTTCTTTTCCTAGGGACCTCCAACAAAAACCTTGAGAAGCTGCAAGTAATCCAGAACAGCGCCCGGCGTGCTGCACAAGGCATTGCCAAGAGAGAGCACATCACTGCCGCCAGAAAAGCATCCCACTGGCTACCCATAAAGGAAAGGATCATTTTCAAAGCGCTAAGTATCACCCACAAATGCATCCACCTCTCGGCCCCAGTGTACCTATCGCAGAGAGTCCACCCGGTCTCCTCCTTGAGACCCACTAGGACACCATATGCCAATATGCTTTCTGGACCTAGGGTAAAAAGAGCTAGAGCAGGGGGCTCCAGCTCCCCTTACCTTGCTGCCTTACACTGGAACACTCTTCCCACCTCTCTGCGAGCTGAACCTTCACTGACTGCTTTCCGCAAAGCCATGAAAACTTCCTTGTTCACCTAACCATGAAAACTTCCTTGTTCACCTAACCAACACCATATGTTCAAGCTCTCATGTATGATGTATTATGATGTATGATACCTCCTATTGCTGAACGCAGGATCCCGCTGCACTGTAACCCAAGGCACAACCTGTACTCACTGTAACTAAGTGCATCTACAAGTAAAAGCGCCACAATGCCCCTGGGCTGCCTGTGCGCTATATAAATGTAATAAATAAATAAATAAATAAATAAATAGGTACCATGGGGTTGAAAATGGCCCCCTGAGTATTTCTTCATCTCCTTTCTTATATTCAGTACAGCATAGCTGAGCACGCTGGCGGAAGAGCGTTGGCTAAGTGTGTTGGCTGTCTTGCTGTTCGTAGCCTGCTCTCCCGACATCGGATCCTTTTGCCTGCCGTGATATCAACGTACCTACTGGTGTCTATTTTCCTAATGGCTGTGCTGGTAGGCCCCATATTGGACTAAGGACTGGATTTATTGGAAGGATAATTAGACCGTAAAGGCTGTGATATTCATCCACACTCCTGTTTTTCCCAAATTGGGAAAGAGATGTCAGATACAACAATAGCATTGGCTTGTAATACAGGGGAAATCACCATTAAAAAATCCACCATTGTGCTCTGTTCAGGCGCAGCATTTGCTTAGAGAGGAATATAATAAACTAATGGTGGTCGGTGATATTGATGAAGAAATGTTAGATTTCATGAACACATCAAGTCACCATGAAGCAGATACTCCAGAGGTTCAATATATATGCTCTAACAGAGGTGACTTGATGCAATTTGATGAGGGTACTGAAAATCAAGAACTTATCAATGAAGTGTCCAATAAGGAAGCAGAGAGGAAAACATCAGTATAAAAAGACGAGCAGGTTCTATATAAATCACCGATAATGTTTTAAAAATCATCCTCTATTGATTCAAATAGATCATTGTCCTTTGTAGCGCCCACTCCAAGACAAACAAGATTTAGCGAGCCTGTTGAAAATCACCCATTCTTTATACGGGAGAGCCAAGCTGGTTTTATGGCTAATCGTTTTTCATTCCCTGAAGCGCCGGCCTTAAATAATACCTTAAGTGCCATGAATACGGAGCTTTTATCCATGGCTAAGCTATATGAGTTGTTTGATGATAAACTGAAAAATGAAACAGCTTTACTACTCAAATTACACTTAGATGTTAATGGTCTGCTGAAAACTCGTGGCCAAGGAGAGAGTAAGTCTATGTATAAATTTGTGAATCAGCATACTCAGACAAATTTGGAATATGCTTGCAGTCCATCTCAGGACATTTCTTTTAGGGATTTAGAAGATAAAATAACTACAGAAGTAATAACTGTAGAAGCTTCACAAGATCCTACTAGAGTGAACCCGGGGCCTGTATCCTTTCCATCTACAAGCTCTTCTTTGAAGCCTCAGGGCATGGTAATTGTGTCTATGTTTACTTTTACAAAAACACAATCTAAAGCTTCACTGAAGACAAATGATAAAGACGAGCAAACCTTCCCAATCAACACCTCTGACCCAGGGAAATCTATCTATAAAGTCAGAAAAGCGGCGAAGCTCGTCACTGCAGCCAAGAAAATAAGAAGGCTGAGCAACAAGCTAGAAACATCGCAGACACAAAATGTAGCTCTTAAATATAAACCTTTGGATGATTTAATTGCAATGGCATTACCACCAGTGCGAACTGTTGCAACAATGCAAACTGAAGATTCCCATCAGTCACTTGTGGCCTCCAAAATGCCCTTGAAACAGCAACCAGAAACATATGCAAATTTACAAATCATGAAACCTAAAAGTAATATATTCTCTGTCCCTCAGTGTGAATATGTCTCAAAAATCAAACTACCCCGAGGGGAGGATGCTAGAGTAACCCACTCCACCATACAGGAATTGCGAGATGAGATTTGAGCATCCTTTGAAAAATACAAGCTAGAGAATGAAACAATTAAACAAATTGTGATGGGGAGCACATCGGAGCAGTTAGAAATGAATTGTCGATCACCACATTCTGCAGCTCCAAATATTAAATCACTCTTTAAAAAAAGGCCCAGAGTTGTTACAAAGGGTACCGCACCAGAGGTGACATTTAGTGGGGGCCAAGAATTGCGGTTTCGGGGGCATACAGGTGGCAGACCTGTTCCAATGTATCAAAAGGACAAAAGGATTATAACATCAAATCATCTCGGAGGGAATCAATATAAAAACCATCATTGTTTATTAATTAAATGTCAAAGTCATCCCTTCCAAAAATATGACTTATATCTGCTCGGAAATCTCTGCAATAGAAGATTTGATGTCAGCAGATATTAGTTTAGTGGAATTTGTGAATGAAAATGATTTGTCGGAAGCTCGATTGTATATTCAATCAGGTGTTGTCTTGAATACTTTATGGTTAGCTCGATATGCTTTTTACAATCTAGGGTTCATTCTGAGTCAAGATACACCTGTATATGAGAAATTGAAAAAAGATTTTGATCCTCCAAGAGGGCGAATATATGGTAATAAGAGTTCTTTACATCTAAGTACTTCATCGGCTGCTCAAAATACATGGCAGAACCGAAATCATGAGATGAAATCATAACAACCCCAGTCACCTGAGTTACTTAGCCTAGTCTCATGGAACACTAGAGGTACAAACATTTTATTAACACTGAAAGTGAAGATCTCCTCCAATATGATATCATAGTGTTCCAGAAGACTTGGCTGCGAACAACGCCTACATGGGACCTTTATAACATTCATGTAGTTCCTGCGATTGAACCTTCTCAAGGTTGTCCAATGGTGGGCTTGTTGATGGCTTTTCAAAAAAATAAAAACTTGGAAGTGATATGGCATAAATCACCATCACCATGTTTTCAAATTGTAAAAATTCTTAGAGGTGAGAGCCATTGTGCAATTGTTAATATATATTGGGGTAAGAAACATCTATCTTCTGAGGAGTTCTTTGAACATTTTACCAATATTCTTGATCAGCTGTTATTGGATGTTTCTATCACCAATGCAGTTATTATGGGTGACTTAAATCTCCATCTCTTGTCTAAGAAATCTAATGCTAGAACACCGCAGGAACATTGTTGGTCTACAATAATGGCTGATAGAAATTATGTCATGTTGAATGGCTCTATGCAAGGGGATTGTCCCCCGAAAGCTACTTGGCATAATGCTGGTCATCGGCGATCTTGGATTATGTCTACGTCAATAATCAATTTATGGCTCAAATAACATAATTTACTGTAAAACCGTCAAACATGAGTGATCACAGTCAATTATGGTTAAAGTGTGAATGGCCTATGGCAAGAGTAAAGAACTTCAATCGTAATATGAGTGAAATAAGGGTCAATAATGCTGGGAATCGCATAAAATGGTCGGGCCCAAAACTAGTCCTCTTCAGACAAATACTGAATGATAAATACTGTAACTCTAGTGATCCTGATAGATCATGTTATGTCCAGGCTATGTAATTATTTGCATCAGGATGGTTGTGCCGTCAACAGAGGCATCCAGGTCATCTTCACACCTTTGACCTTGAGGTAAAACTAAGAAAGAGTGAATTAAGTAAAAATATAAGGAATTTGTCTAATGCTGCAAATGCATTCCTAATGGTTAATTTGATTCGAATAAAGCAATTAAGAAATGCTTATAAAAGGTGGCAACAGAGTAGACGTGCTTTGCAATATCAGCATGATGGAGAATCTATGATGAAACAGATTATCATGAAATCATCTAGAGGAATTTGAGTGCTCCTTAACAATAGTTGTCATAAAAATCAAGTTATAGTACAAATCAACCCTATCCCTGAACAACAGTGGTGTTCCTATTTTAGCAACGTTTATCGCACACCTTTTCCTGATGTATGTTTTGACCTGAATAGGACATTTGTCGATCATGAGGTAAAATTTGACCTGGAGGATATTCGCTATTATATCTCTAAATTGAGTAACTCCCGGGCATCTGGTCTGGATGGACTCTACAATTGAATGTTTAAAGAGAACATAGATCTGTGGGGGGACATATTGTATCTAATATTTAAGAGTATCATGGTGTCTGGAAATATTCTGCCATCTTGGAAAACATCAATAATTCTTCCTGTATTTAAAAAAGGAGATCTTGCGGATCCGATCTCTTATAGACCTATTGCACTTTTGGATTGCCCTAGAAAGATCTTTGCCCGCATGATCTTGGGAGCATTTAACAAATGGCTTGACAACTTGCATTATAGAGATCCATTTCAAACTGGGTTCCTTCCAGGTGTAGGCACTACAGTAAACCTCATAACACTGAATGCAATGCTATTATTCAACAAGGAAAGCGGCTGAAGCAGCCCATTTATGCAGCATTTGTTGACTTTAAGTCAGCCTTTGATCTTGTTCCAAGGGAATTATTGTATAAAAAACGTATCGATCTAGCTTGTCCCTGATACATCTTGAAATGAATCATAGAGCTTCATACTAATACAACCACCCAAATATATTTAAGTAATGATGGGTTGTTATCAGATCCTATAGAAACAACCCAGGGATTGAAACAGGGATGTTTGCTGGCCTCTGCCCTATTTAATTTTGTTATACTGGATATAGGGACTACCTTCAGGGGTATGATCACTGATCCACCAAAATTGCATGGGATCGCAATTAATTGGCTTCTTTATGCCGATGACATGGGGCTGATATAAAAAAAAACCCTGTTGGACTACGTACATTGTTGCATGCACTAGATAATTATGCTATAAAAAACTTCATTAGTATTAACATCAAGACGACGCAAGTCATGCAGTTTGGCATAAAAAAAGGGCAGAAATCCTATCAATGGCAGTTGCAGAACACTGATTTGCAGTCTGTAAATTCATATATATATATATGGGCATCTGTGTTAACAACAATTTGTCGGATAAGCCATATGAAGATCATTTACAA
Source organism: Ambystoma mexicanum (assembly GCF_040938575.1). Classification (NCBI taxonomy): domain Eukaryota; kingdom Metazoa; phylum Chordata; class Amphibia; order Caudata; family Ambystomatidae; genus Ambystoma; species Ambystoma mexicanum. The sequence continues at coordinate 378,412,527 of NC_090921.1, read as the reverse complement.
ACAAAACATAACATAGCTCTGTCACAAATGAGAATTATAAGAGCAAAGTATTGTAAATATACAATAGATCCCCTGATGGTCTACTATAAGCAAAAGTTTATACCTACCATTTTGTATGGCTCTGAGATGAAAAATTTCAAAACTATGCCTATTGGTCAAAATACGTAGGTGCATCCTGGAAAAAAATCCCTTATGTTACCTATGTCTGAAGCCTTGCCTGTTATTAGACATGAATTGGGGTTAATCTCATGTTATGCGGTATACAAATGGAAAATATGCCATCTGTATAGGAAATGTGTTATGAGGGAAAATGGCAATGGTCTTCTTAGGATCATATCAAAACATTTACTATTAGCCAAAAATAATTTTGCTCGAACTTGACGTGATTTGGCTCGAAAATATATGGCTGGAGCAGACATAACAGAAACTCTCTTAATTGAAAATCCAAACAAAGCCTAGTCAAATTTATGGAAATCTGATTGGATTAAAACGAGAGATGCCTGCTTGAATGTCCAAAAATTAAATCAGAATCCATTTGTTTTAAAACTTCAAGGAGTGGTTGAAAAGTACCTGCAGCGATCTCCCAATCCCCTTCATCGAGCAGATTTCATGAGGTTTAGGTTAAATATATGGCCAACAAGGGAAATAATGTGTAAATGGAAGAAGATATCTAAACACGAAACAACTTGCCGATTTTGTAAAAAAAACGATGGAAACAATGAAACATCTATTGGTGGAGTGTATTGTTTTGTTACCACTCAGGGTAACTCATTTTAAATGTCTTTTTAATGAAAATGTAGTACTAACATCTGATCGACTATGGTTGGAATTACACAGTGGAAACAGAAAATGTGCAAAATATGCTGTTGTAAATTTTCTAAATTCTTTACATAGCAAGAAGGACGACTGTGATGTTGGCACATGAACTAAGTTCGATTGTCTTTTGATGGTTGATTTTTGTTATTTGTTAATCGCGTTGTATACATAGTTGCATTGTTGTATATGTATATTTCATGTGTGTTTTTATATTTGTATTAATTTATGCAAAGAAATTAAATTGTTGAAAGGTCGGTTCTTCTGATCAAAACAACAATAAAAAAAATAAAAAATATATCATAGCTGAGAATCAGTGGTTTGACTACTTCAGCTTTTTCCCTATGACTGAGGATCATTTTGCCAAGTGTTGGGTCCTCAAGATATGTTTCCGTGACCAGGTATGGGTTCCAGCTGGGTATACCAGTCATACCATTCATGAATTACAGGTTAACCCTTCCCTTCCAATATCATCTTGCATTTCCTGGGCACACGTGTGCCTCCCTTAATCCTTCTCTTCCAATGCTTACTGAAACAATACCATGCTTGTAGCAGTTTACAAGGAAACCAAAACGGAATAATACATATCAATAAAATGGAGGTCCCAATGCTGGCATTCAGAAATCGCATTTCACGCCTCACGTCATTTTCCAGTAGGCCCATAAGACCATAGATTTAACAAAAAGATGTTGAACCCCAAAAAAAGGTGCTGATAAAGACAACAATAGTCTAGATGAGAAGGTTGCACTTTAATGATGCCCGCTCCATCAGCCGGATCTGGTGATACGGCTTTCCTCTGCAACATGCGCTACGGGCACCACAACTTCACAGACATTCTATCTGGGACACTCTAGGCAACAGGTCAGAAGAAGGGGCTCACAGGCAGCATTGTATTCCCTTCATCATCACACATCGCCATCATGACTCCATCATATGATCACACGAAAATATTGCTGTAGGCCCCCTATACTTTATTTTGCCTTAAACTACCACATATCTCTATTGTTGCGCAGTGATTTCGACCTGCCAGACATCCTGCAAGTCTGGTACTAAGACAACTCTACGGCAATGGAGGCACACCTCAGTCGGATCCTTTCAGCATCAGGCCAGTTCCACTTAAAACTCAGTAGGACAATGAAGGAGTCAGTTGCATTTCAGGCTTTTCCTCACTACAGTGCCTTTGGTGGGCGAGCATCTCTTTTTTGTTTGTGTGATTTGTATACTGCTAGTCGGCCTAGTGACTTCAGTTGTAGCTTGTTGCACAGCAAACATAACAACCATCAGTGTACCACGAGGACTTGGATGGGGCCTTGGGCCTAGGTTTCTTGGGAGGAATTTGTTTCCCAGTTTTGCTTTATAATTAAGAATCAGCTCGTCTAATTATAAATGCCAGGAACAATCTCTTGACTTTGAACTACCCCACACACCTTGACTGTAGTAAACACTCTCTTGTCCAGGAGACTTGACTGCTGTAATTGCCTTCATTTGTTTCTCCTTGTGGCAGCACCCAATCACACCTCTTCAAGGCATCTCTCTGCCTCAACACCTAGGCCATCACATCACCCCTCGCACCGCCTAAATCACTAGCCACTGCCCACCCCTCTACTCCCCGCCACCCACTACAGCTGTACCACTCCATTTTGCCACTCTGTATCCCAACCTCTGCTGTATATCTATTGTGTTCTTACCTCTGAAAAGCGCTCTATTGCTTCTCGAAGCTGGGTCTGAGCTCTACTATTACCACAGTAATATTAGTAATAATAAAAGGGTTATTCTATCGAAAAGGCCAGAATCTTTCACTGTGAACCCATAGTTCTATGGTGTTTCCTGCAAAACAAAATACAGGGCTGACTACCGTGGCTTGAATAGTTTTACCAATGCTCAAATAAAACGCACGCTTCCCAAGAGAGAGCCTATAGTGGTTTCAGGAGACTGCTGGAAAATATTTTGCAGCACACAGTATTTGGGGACCTGGCGGTTACCAGGCAAACACTGCTCCTTTGCTGAGTGGAAGTCTTTATCAAAGTTTGTCTTCTTCTATGGAAAGCCATGGCAGCTTTGGTGGCAGCACCTAGTAGTAAGTAGACTGCCGGGACACCAACGGACTAAATTTAGCAGGCAACAACATCCACAGTGCAAGGCTATGGTCTCAGAGGGCTGGTGGACAGAGGTTGTAAGCAAGTAAAACACCCCTTTCCCGGTTAGACAATAGCACAAACTAGCTGGAGGTTATGGGCAGGGCTCGGATTTTAGGTTATAAAACCTGCATTAAGGCAGTAAGATGATGCAAGCCCAACTCAAACATGTTCTCGAAGACGTCTATGGTTGGAGAATTCAGCCTCCTTCAAGAAGCCTCTTGTCTTCAGGTAAGACTTGGGGTTCGAGTTGCAAATACAAAGTAAGGCACAGAGCACAAAGGCAGCAGTGGGGGTGGGGGAGGCGTGGATCCATATGGACATATGAAGCCATGCGCAACTACTAAACCTACAAGAGGTGTGTATGCACAGAGTGCAACATGCTGTGAAAATGAATGCTTGAATGACACTGAGGACAGAAACTGAGCATTGCGCTGTTATGCAGCTGGATAGCGGCCATAATATAAAACAATGAGAGAATAAGCATATCTAAAATGGATGTTGCTGTTTACATTCACCCTAGGCAGGTGTGGTGAAACATTTTCTCAGAAGGTATCCTGACCAATGCACATGCCCATTACTGAGACACATTTTGAGATGGCCTTCATGTCTGCAAATAGGTAAGTGAAAGGGGTTGGTTGGTTAGTGAATTGCCTCGCAATTTGGGAACAATCATCTTCTCAGACATCCCATCTTCTCCTGACAGAAACTGGAAGGACTTTGCATTGTTGTTCATTGCTTGCGACTCTAGAGCGGTTGATTGGAGTTTTGCAGAGAGTTCTATAATAAACTGTCTGTTGCAATGTATCTAGATTTCAGTCAATGGAGGCGTGATAGATTTTGGAAACGTTCCAGTTGCTTGAACAGATGCTTGGATCGTTTCAATACCAGACAGGGGCTATTGCAATCAGGAAACATCATTGGACTTTGAATTTGCCGAATTTTTAAAGTGGAAGGCTGTAAATATTTTCTCTGGCGAGTCCTATGAAAGTCTGAATATAATGAGGTCGGTTTCATCAATGTATTCCAACTTTGCGCTTTAAAACTCAATTTCATGATGCCAGTGCCCAACATTATATGCTATTTTTGCTCTGTAAAACACATGTTCATGATTTCAGTGTAAACCAAATATGTGTTATCATTGCACTGTTAATGTGTTTTCAAGCTTTCACTATCCAATAATATAGGCCTCTGATGCTTTGTAAAATATATTTTCATGCTGACAGTTCCCAAACAATATTTGCCGTTGTAAAATATATTTACTTGCTGCCAAAGCCCGATAATACATGCTAGGTCTGTATTATAAAACATGTGTTCTTGCATCTGTTCTTTCTGCCAGTGCTCAAGCACTATATGGTTGCATTTCTTTACACAAACACCTTTTTATGCCTTTAGTGTCCAATAATATATGCCACTATTGCGATGCTCAATTAATATATGCCTGGATTGCTCTGTAAAACACATGTTAATTTGCCAGCGGCTAAAGGCATATGCCAGCACTGCCCAGTAAAAAATGTTTTCATGCAGCTTGTGTCCAAAAAAACATATGCCACTGTTTATCTGTAAAACATATTTTAATGCTGCACTGCTAAAAAAATGTATGCCAGCATTGCCACGGTTAAAACATTGTCATGCTGTAATTAATAAGCATATATATCAGAAATGATGCTGTAACACACACTTACAAATCTACTATTAACTAATAATAAATGCCAGAATTGCTCTGTAAATCACAATTTCCGGCTGCTAGCCCTTCAACAGCATATGCCAGCATGGCTATGAAAAACACATTCTCATGCTGTCAGTGTCCAACAATATATGCTAGCAGTGAAATTGTGAGAGGCATTTCTTGCAGCCAGTGCCTAACCACTATATGCCAGCATAGCCCTTGTAAAACATGTTCTCATGCTGCACGTGCCCAACAATATAGGCCACGTTGTAATTGTAAAACACGTCTATAGGTGAATGGTGTCTAAAAATAAATGCCAGCAATGCCATTGATTGGGAAACACCCTTTCATGCTGCCAGCACCCAACAATATCTGAGAACATTTTTTACTGTAAAACAGGCTCTCATTCTGCCAGTGACCAATAGTATATTCCACCATTGCCCATCAAAATATGTTTTCTGGCTGCTAGTGTGCTGTAATGTAAGTTGTCCTGTATAGCACCTGTCTGCCACTGTTGCTGGCTTTGCTGTGTTTGGCTCTGTAAGATAAAGGAGGCAGAGTTCATTGGTGGAACAGTAGGCAAGACAGATGCGAAACATGTGGTGTTGATGGGCACAGGTCGGAAGTACCCATTTTCTAAGTGCCAATCTACTTTCTATTTAGTGGAGGAAACTTGTGAGTATGTCATGCATAGCGTGAAGCACACGTTCCGATAGACTTCAGTGCTTTGGGTATGGTTAGCAGCTGATATAGGAGAGTGTGACAGGGCTAAAGAGGAGAACTTAGTCATGGCTTGGTTAGTATTGGTGTGCTAACAGCTGGGCCTATGGCAGTCTCCTGTGGACAGTTTGTGGGGGCGGTGTAAGGTAGTAGGAGATCTTAGAGGGCAGTTGGTTAGTCAGGGGAAGGCAGGAAAAGGCCTTAAAAGGCAAAACTACCAACAACCCTGTTCTTCTAAACCTGGCCATTTCCAGACAGGTCCCATTTCTCTAGTTTCCAATGCCACCCTTCTCTCTCTCTCTCTCTCTCTCTCTCTCTCTCTCTCTTTCTCTCTCTCTCTTTCTCTCTCTCTCTCTGTCTCTCTCTCTCTCTGACTCTCTATCTCTCTCTCTCTGTCTCAAATTCATTCATTGTACCCCATGAGGAAACAAATACGCATTTGTGAGATGGCAAATGTGGGAGAGTGGAAGTGTAGAAACTCAGAAATTCCATAGCCTGCTAAGGCTTATGGGAGGCAAGAGCCTAAGTTTCTGTGGAACGGTAGCTTAAAATTTGAGGACCGTACTCACCCATTCCACCTTCCTTACTATGTTGGTTAGCAGGCTGAGAAATGCCTGAAACCTTATGCTAATATACTCAGGTACTATGCCCAAGGCATTTGTTAGTCGTTTGTTGGGGCAGGGGCCAGAATCCTAGCTCATTTCATCCAGAGGTCTACCCTGCTGTCTTTCACAAGCCACAGTGCTCAAACAACATATGCCAGCAATGGTGTAAAACATATTTTCATGCTGTTAGTGCCAAACAATATATGCCACCATTTCCACTGTAAAACAAGTTTTCATGCTGCCAGTGCCCAGAAACATATTCCAGCATTTTGGCCAAATCAGATGCATTGCCCACACATGTGGATATTATCGTGTTCTCTGTAGCAGCATTAGATGCAGAGTTGAATGCCTTCATGGGCACCATGGTAGACTGGGGAGCAGGGCTCTAACCTGCTGAGCACCTCTTTAACTGGGCAAATACCTCATCAGCTGGTTCAATCTGCTCTACTATTGTAACTTTTAATGCATTTAGTAATTAGTACATTTTATAAATGTGGTATTTATTTGGTATTTATATATTGTTTAAATGTAGCCCCTTTTGTTTTAACAGCACATATTGCTATTAGTGTATTTATTATTTATTTTGTTTATTATTATTTATTATTATTATTATTATTACTAGTATTATTATTATTGTTATTATTATTGTTAGGATAATTATGCGAGCACGGATGTAGCTCTGGGAAGCAGCAGAGCCCTTTAGAATCATAGGGGGAAGAACAAGGTTAGGGAGCAGAGAAACAGGGATTGGGATCTAACATCAGGAACTGGAGGGCAATTACCAGCAATGGGTCTACAAGTAACCAGGGAAGGAAACCGTGGGGATCAGATCACCTCTTTTCAGGTCTGGAGGGCAGTGGAGGAGGTATGGGCATAGGTGCTAAGGAGGAGTCGTTCCTTGAAGAGGAGGGTCTTGAGCTCCTTCCTGAACTGCAGAAGTGAGGGGGAGAGTCGGTTGTTGGTGGGTAGGAGGGCTCCAGTATTTGTATTCTGAGATGAACTTTTTGTTTTATGTTTTATTTACAGTAAATATGTTGATGTAACCCAAAGTCATCATACAGTGCACCATTACATACATTGTGGAACATCAATAATGGGTTATACATTGATCAGGGATACACAATTTGAAGAGCGCTGGCCTTTTTTTTGTTAGGATGCTGGGTTGAAGGCAGAGAATGTATGCGATGAACAGGTTGTTGAGTGGAAGCAGATTGCCACTAGAATAAGTATGTCAACATTGTTTTTGAGCTGAACCTATAGTATCCACCCCTTCCTGCCCTCGCATCCCACCCCTGTTGCCACACACCTACCCAGGTGCTGACTTTGGTAATACCACAGTAGCTGAGAATCAGTGCTTTGGAGCTGCTCCTTCCCTTCCCTCACTGTGAGTCTGCAATTGATCTGTTTAATTGAATACCATCAAAAGTACAGCCACTAGCATTTGGTGCCTCTATCAGCATATTGACATGCTCCATTCCAGGTATACAGAAATTGCCTATGTTAAAAGGTACAAGGTGTGAACACCTTGCAAGATGCCAGAGGTAGTTTGAGTGCTCTGCAGGAGGCTAACATCTCCATGTCAGTGGTGCGCTGCCCGCAGACTCTAAAACCCAAAATGCGAAGTTAAGAAATCAAAATAGGTTGCCCAAACTGTAACACCTATTTCAATAAAGGGACTGCAAAATAATGTAGAAAGTTGTAATGAACTAAGAAGATAGTGAGGGAGTTACCATGACCCAAAACCTCATCCAAATGCATCAGGAAATCTTTAAAAAAGGTATTCTAAACAGTTTATTTTCCCAAAAACCAAAAAACGACATTGGTTGTCAAAAGTTGCTTAAACTTTTCTTTTGGATTTCTGGACGTAATATGAAACTGTCCCTCGGACTGGACCCCATTTCTCAACCAATCCTGGCTTTTCCAGCTTTTTAGCCTCAATCCTGTGCTTTCCCCGCTTACATTCTCAGACATTTCATCTCTGGAATTACCTCGGATAGGCAGTCCTACCAACTGGGTGTTATTAACTCCGTCCCTGCCAGAGACTGCTGAATGGATCTGTAGACATGCCGGTGATCTTGCTGGGTTGGGCTTTGAAGTGGCGATATTCCAACCATATAAAGAGCTGGCTAGCATGTATGAACAAAGGCCGAAGAGCCACCTGAGTGGTTCCCAGCTCTATAACCCTGAAAGGTCCAGCCCAGGCAAGAGGGTCATGCTATTATCACCATGGCTACCCCCTTACCGCATTCCGGGTTCCTGAAATAGGGACTTACCGGGTCATTCCAAGTCCCCATTCCGGGAACCATTCCCTATTCCCATTCGAGCCCCCATAGGGCTCAATGGGAATGGGGATGGAGCTAATAACTGTACTGTAAAACCAGGCGTTGAGGAAGGGACCCGCTAAGGGACCTCAGAATAGGGTGGTAAGGTATTACCAGCACCGGTGCCGGTAATCCCTTACCACCTACCGCGTAATTTGGCCCATTGTCTGGAAAAGATTTTAACTGTGCAATTTTGTATGTTCAAAGATTGTACAACCATAGGCATAAATAAATCAAATTTTAAAAAAAATATGAAACTGTCTTCTTGGCCCGTTTTAATCCACGGGGGGTGACGATCTAAACTTGCAAGTGAGTGCACAGAACCCCTCAGCCAACCAAGCCATGTTGCTGATTGGTGCTCCAAGAGTTCATAAACCTCGTCCATGGAGAGCCCGTAATGGGACCTGATTCCATACCCGTTATTATCTCCTTTCCCTTCTATACCTGCTTGAGAGGTATGGCATGTGGCCATTGTTACACCTATGATGATGGGCGCTGTAAAATAAATGAAGCAACATCATTTTTATATCATTAAAATAAAGCAGACACCATGTTGAATGCAAAAATGATAGACCTCCACTTCCCAGGTTAGGGTCTTTCCCAAATAGTGGTGGAAGGAGCGAGGTTGTGCCACTGCCATGGAGAGCTGTGACTTTGGGGCAGGCGAAGCTGCCCCGCCCCCAGGCCTTCAAGTAGTCTGGTCTGCTTTCCTTTCAGCGTGGCCCATTACTGATGCATGGAGCACTTGATTCAGCATTTCTCCAAGCAACATTGGGAGTTTATTTGTTTACGTTACTGAGCAGCTTTATGTCCAATTTGCTGACAATATGATGGCAGCCTATTAATATGTATACTTGCAAAAACTTTTCTTTTCACCACAATACAAAGTCAATTATTGTGAGGAATTGGACTATCCGCATGGTGGGCGTACGCTCGCCTGGGCTTTTTGAAATGTTTAATTAAATGGAATAATAGTAGACCAATCTCAGGAAAATGTGTGGGGCTAATCCAGACATATTTTCCTATGCTCAAACCATGACAAACGCATAGACCTGTGTACTCTGCATGCACACAGACTACAGGCACAGTCTGCCTTGTCATATTTAGTTGGAATGTGACATCCAGGAGTACATTAGGTAATCTCCACAAAGGGGGAGGACCAAGCCTCCCCCCAACATGGCCAGCCTGATTAACTAACAAAGGCTCCATGGATCCGCCCTGCTCTTTTGTTTGGCCCTGAAGCCTTTGGCAGCAATTAACATTCCAATCAAGGGTACTTCAAACAGGCCCACATGGGGCCTGGCTGCAGAGGTTAACAAAGAAGACAGGAAACCAAACAACCTTTCATATGTAACTGTGTCAACCTGAAGCCAGCTCCCGCCCTCAGTATCAATGACAGTGAGCTGTCATGTCCAGTACTGCGTGTTTACAGTAGGCCACCCTGGTAGGGAGACCCCATTCATAAGGTACAAGAATGTGGTTTGCATGAGCCAGAGAGTCTCGCCTTGCCACAGCTTTAAGGGAGACCTGCCACTTTAACGAGAAACCACAGAGAGGTCAATTAACCAGAGAGACTCTTTGATCAACAACAGACATGAATATGGGTGGGACTGAGTATCACAAGTTTTCACCCATGTATCTTTCCTGTTGCAAAGCATTCTGGTTGTAACCTCATGCATACAGGATTGTTGATAGAGATCCCAGGAATGTTTCATGAAGGTATGCTTAGTCCACACCAACAACTGTGGCCCACTTGGCTTTAAAAGAGGGCTGATCCCCTCTTTTGGCAGATCTTCTGAAGGCTTCACCAGATGCAGAGAGAAGAACTCATCCTTGGATACTGGCTGAAGGTACAGTCTGCCTTACATCTTCCGCCAGTGAAGGAAGGCAAGGATTTTCATAGATGTAAGCAGGATCCCTTTCCTAAACATCACCTCGCGAACAGAGAGAGACCCAGAACTCAGCGGCTCCTCTAGCCACTCCAGAACTGGTAGCCGGCCAGCACACAGCAAGTCCTGCTATGCTCTGCAGTGAGCTTCCTGGATATAGAGTACCAGAAGGTCTCTGAACCTGCAACCGAGGACAAATCAGATGCCTGCAACAAACTCCTCAGCTTTGTGCCGTCTGCCCTAAAGGACAACACAAGCCCATTGAAGAAGCTGGGAGAAGTGCCTCGATGACCATCTACTGTTGTCCACCTTAAAGGACATTTTCGAGCCAGTCGAGTTCCTCAAGTTGCAACCGACTGCAATGCTGACAGTTGTCAAGCCGCAGTTGCTTAAAGAAATCTGAGATGTCTTGACCAGTGCTTCAGAACCACAGATCAGCACTGAGACAATGATTCCTGACCCCGATATGCCGTGCAGGCCATCCTGCAGCCATTCATCCAGCTTCGCTCACCAAACCATCTTGCTGCCTAATACCCATAGCTGACTCCCATCTTGAACTCTGTCCTAGGGGCCTTCAAAGTGCCCTGAAGTCGACTCGACCCTGTTGAGCACCAAGACCACCTACAGCACAAGGTACATTGTGGTTCTGCCCCCTGGTCCTTCCAAGAAGGCCCTGAGAGACATTTTAAGACCCAGTACTCCCTTGGTGCTGAAGCCAAGTAACCTTAAACTGTTGTGATTATTAACCATACTAACTACCCTCCTATCAGTATCTAGAGTGCACCCCTTTTCCTTCTTTGAAACTATCTGTCCTCTGCATTCCTATACAGGGTGGGTTGTATTTCGTAGTGTTGATAGAACTGTCTGTTGTGGCATAAATAAAGTATACATTTTTGATAGAACCTTGACTGGACAGTCCCTCATATCATTGGGTAATAATTGTATTTTCGCTGTGTTGCAAATAACCAACGATCCATGACCTTTTGGAGATAAGCCTGCCATTCTGTCCACGTTGCCAAAATTGGACAAGAAGGTTTCTAATTTGCTTGTTATTCCAATCTGTTCAGATCCCTTCTGCTGTACTAGAGGTGTGGGGCTGATAGATGGTTTAGAAACTGATATTCACCCTTGGACCACTGGTGTCCCTGAAGTTGATTTGTCACATTAATTCTGACTGTCATTGTCAGATTCTGACAGTGACATGTTCACATTGTCAGATATAGTTAATCACAGTGCAGTATAGTGCTTATTGTACTATGTACTGATGAATTGTATCAAATGACAATAATAGTGCAGACAATGAATTGGGACAAAATCATACCATATGAACAACAAAATAGATAAGTATTATTACATAAATAACGAGTGGTAATACAGTCCATTCATATATTGGGCGTGGGCCGATTGCATCGCACAACCACGAGGAACTCCTTGCACAGTTGTATGGGGTCAGGATGTATGACCAAAACTAGGAGATGTTCTGAGTTGTTGCTAGGCTTGTGCAGACACTTGGTATATATAAACCTTTAAGTTGTGCCCAAATCAATTCTATAAGATTTAAGTCTGGAGATTATGGGAGAGTTGGAATCTAGGTGAGGCTGTTGTTCTCAGGTTCCGTACTCTGTTCAATGCATACGTTGCAGGTGTACTCTTCCCCCGCATACAGTAACATCCCCCTCATAATTATGTTAATTAATTAATTCATATTTTATAACGTGCTTCAAACCGGAGACCAGCCTCTAACCACAGGGCCCGGATTCAAACCTGTGTTACATTGTTTTATATTTCTGCCAAGACAAACGTGTTGCCCCTAAAATATCCTCCCTGTTTTCTATAAAGAAGGCTGTATCAATGATGCCACCAACCTTTGAAAATAAACAAAAGATCCTTGGCCCTTCTTGGAGGCGGCACCCCAGATATGTATTTTGACCGTATGCTTGGCAAAAGCTTGCTTGACAGTTGTCATCTCTTCCCGAATACTCTCCTGCTGAACCATGGTGATGTCAGTCGTGCCCATGAAAAGGACACCTTCAAAGTATTCTCCTTTTCCATCCAGAGCTTCACAAGGACCATCTTATGTCAAAGCCTAAGGTGCAAAATAAGGCTTGGTTATCATAAAAGTTCTGGTCCCCAATTAAACATAATACACTAATAGAAGGGGAAGCCTGTGAAGTGAGAATAAAACATCGACATAGTGAAATACACTTATTTCCATGCATCAGTGATGTTCTCCTTAGCATGGCAGCAGTCACAACCAGACATGCTGTTCTAGGCCCTGCCCCTTTAAGACTGCCAGCATGATGTGTTTTATGTAACAATACTACCATATATGTTTGGGCACAGGCAGCAGTGAATGATGTTTTACATGACAATGCTGGCATATTTTATTAGTGGTATATTGTGGGGGCACAGACATCATGAAATGGTGTTTTGCAATGGCAAGGCTGGCATATATTGACGGCATAGGTATCATGAACATGTGTTGTAATGTTTTCCTGTGTAGAGATGTTCTATTGGTTTATTCAATGCATTTCCCTACAAAATCGATTGTTTATTGGGTAACATTGTATTTAAAATGCACTTCCTAAACCAATTATTTTGGGAATGTTCACGAGGCAGAAGCCCTGCCACCCTGCTTGGTTGGCTTATGCTTGCTCACTCTGTCTAATTTTGGTAAAAGATGTATGCCCCTCTAATGTCAACATTTACCAGCCACCACCTGCCATTCGGTAAACAACACAGTGCCTCCCTCTGCATGCTTTTGAATAGGGCTGGTGTCAGCCTTATGGCCCCACTGCCAGATTAAGACAGCGATGGAGAGGGGGCGAGGTCCTTTATTGTCTCCCAGAGTACTCCCCTATGTGCATCCATGTAACACCATGAAGGCCATGCGAACACAGTCACTGGGGCTGGGATATCGCTGATGTTCTGCACAGCACATCGCATGCATTTGGGTCTGAGCTGTGTTTAATGACTCCAGCTTTGGTCATTCACATACATGTGAAGGGTGACAGAGAACACCAGTGCACGTTGTTAAATTAATCTAACTATTCTTTACAAAAGCTATGACTCTGCACTGAACATGCATTTGTATTATGGAGCGAATCAAAGACATTTGGCCCAAAATGCAAATAGAGTTGGAGTTTTGCATCATGTATAGGGTCTCAAAAAAGAGTGACGGTGACCAATAATATACCCACCACAACTGACTGTAGCCTTATTTCCTCCATCATCCCTGGATTTAATCTAAAATCATACCAAGAGCTTTAACCCCCCAAACCCCTTCCTGCACATAGGAGTCTGTACTGATACATTCTGGTTTCACTATCACTGTCTTGTGGTCAAAGCTGGATTTTACTTTTATGGACTTCATTGATTCACGGTGTGTCACCCTTTCTCAACTCTCATGCTGGTCTTCCTTTGCATCTTGTACTCATGGTGGCCCTGAATCATGCTGTTCCCATCTTCATCTTGTATCCAGACTTGCAACAGTATGTGTTACTACTGACTTCTGCAATTGTATTTGCTCTCCCCCGTGCTTCTCCACTCGTTTTGGCTGCTTACTCTCTGTCCCTCCTCCTCTTATTTTCTTCTATGCACTTACTCTATCATATTTGTCCCTGGACCTAGTATGATAGCAACCTCGTCTGTCGCTCTCCCATCCCCTTACTGCCCCCCCTCCCTCCAGCACTATCTGAAACGTTGTCAGGCCTAGTACGATAGTAGCTTGTTTTGTTCCTCCCCTCCCTTTCTGCACCCCTCTCCCTCACCTTTTGTTTTCCTCCGGCTCTACCAGAAATGTCATCAGGCCTAGTCGGTAGTCGCCTGTCTGTTTCCATTTCCTTCCCACTCTCCCGCTCCCTTCCTTATCTATGTCTTAGCCCGTGCAATATCTGAAATGTCATCAGGCCCGAGTACGATAGTTAATTTCACATCCTTACAGTTCATGGCCTGTAAGAATGACGTTGTATTTTCCCTTGTTCCCTCCCTTGACTTGAAGTGCTTTGAAACACATTGTGTATAGGCGCTATATAAATAAACAATCATATCATATCATATCAAAGTGCAATTTGTCGCCAAAGGGCAGGCAGGGTTCGAAATTGCCTGGTGCTGGGAGGTATTTACTCCTCCTTCAAGCCTTGTAGTGCCTCGTTAGCTTGCCTCCAGCAGCTACGAGGAGCTACATTTGCCTCCTCGTGTCAAATTATGCCACACAGACATACCTTTGTGACATTAACCCTGTGCGTTTGGCAATGCATACAAAGGTGCTTGGAGACAAATTTATAAAACATGTAGAGTATACATAGTCACATATAATGGACACATGGTTATAGTGGGCATCTCCTATGGATCGTATGTGCGACCACTATGTGCTGTCTCCCTATTAATCAGTGATAGCTCTTGCTTGCTGGTGATAGCTGAGTCCCCGGGGCAGCTTTGATCTCCTGCTTGACCCTTAGTCAGGCTAACCTCCAAGGATGTGTCCAAGGGTTGTGAAGTGTACATTTTACATGTATGACGCTATCTCTTATTGTGTCAAATGACACTACTAGAGTGACAATGATACTACCATTGCATGACATTAGCCAAGTTACTTATTGACATGATGCACGCAATTCAAATATAGCTAAAAGGAGGACAGAAGAAACTGGAACGAATGTGGTGGTGGAAACTGTTGGTGTGTTCAAGGGCATTTCAGCAGATAAGGTCCTTCTCGTGAGCAGTGCACCACCCTTCCATAGCCTCCCGTCCATGTCCAGACTGGCACTACTGTGGGTGTCATCCTGGCAAAGGGGTGCGGTTGCATCTGGAGCTCGAGCCTTGGGGTGCACAGCATGAAGAGCCAGTCAAGAACAGGGGCGAGTCTTGCTGTGGAACGGGCTGAAATGGACAGGGCGTTTTCTGTGCGGTGCCTCGAGGATCACATTCTCGACTGGTGGAGCTCAGGGCCAGCGCAAGGGTATTTGCCTCTCTATGCGAAAGGTCATTTTGCTGCCCCTCTACCCCCACTATCAGCTCTGTACTGACTATGGCATCTTCTCCCCCCAACTGTCCTGCCTACCAAAATCACAAACTCCATTTTTACTTTATGTTTTTGACATTCTTTTCATAACGATTCAAAATCAAAATAATCTTATTGGCGACCGACCACTCAGGCAGGAACTGGAAAAATCTATTTCAGGTATAAATACAAATAATGACCTTCATGCCATCCCCACACTACTCCACCTTCCCCATTACAAATTACCCAAGAAGCACACACACACACACACACACGTATGGCTTTGTGAGCTGTCTTACTGGGCCAATGATGGTCACTTTAAAGGCATACAATTGGCATCTTAAAAGGATGGTCTACCCCGCTTGCTCTTCGCAAGCACCCTGAAATTTGATGTGCAGCTACCACTGGCTTGGTTTGCAGCATCCTTGCCCAATCTCCAACTGCATCCATTCTATTTAGATGATGATGGTTCCTTAACTAGCTAAACAGGCGCAACCCTGGCAGAAACAATGCAAACCCTATTCACACGCGTAAGCTCATCACACGCATAACCAGTTCAATTTGAAAAAAGAAAAATCGTGCAACCAAATATTAAGCTTATCCCTGGCGACAGTACTTAAATTAAATGTCTAATTATTTGTTTAAATGTTGTCTGCATGAGTAATCCTGAAATCCATGCGTGGCTGCTACACAGAAACTATTTTAAACTGAAATAATGTGAGATATATATTTTTACTCCAATACGACAACCTTATAAGTTAAATTGAGTTTGGTGAGTATTCAAGATGTAATATAGTCAAAAACAAGTTCCGAAAAATATATAATAATCTTCACAATCCAATGCTGTTGTTCTGTTTAGTTGTTTATTGCAAATTCCACATGTTATTTTTCACTCTCAATTTCCAATGTCTATTTCGCATTCTCATTTCCAATGTCAATTTCACACTCTCTACACGTGTTTCCCCATCGCTCTTTGCAATGGTTCTTCAGGAGAGTAGATTCTAATCAGGTTACCTTTTAAATAGAAAGAATATATATAAAAATAAGGAAAAAACCAATATCACCTTTGTGTTTTACAAATTAGTTTGATTCATATCATAATGGATATACAGTGCTTACATTACTCACCGAAATAAATCCTTCAAGAACAACTTTTTTTAAGGTACTTTCACTTGTTCCAAATTCGTTCTGTGAATCAATCTTTATTTCTATTGACTGTTCTATTTTGTATAATAATTTATTTTGACCAGCACACTGCTGCTGACTCCTTTCGAATTCTGTAGAGACAGAGGAGGCTTAACTAAATCATTTAAGTTAAACTGTCTAGTTTTCTATTTAGAAAGAATGGCTTTGGAGTCTAGTTTGATAACCACCAATTAGAGCTAAATATTCTCACCTGGGTTTCCTTTGGATTTCTAATCAATAACACATCCTTCCTGGTC
Organism: Ambystoma mexicanum; assembly: GCF_040938575.1. Classification (NCBI taxonomy): domain Eukaryota; kingdom Metazoa; phylum Chordata; class Amphibia; order Caudata; family Ambystomatidae; genus Ambystoma; species Ambystoma mexicanum. Next base: position 378,395,931 of record NC_090921.1, on the reverse strand, counting down.
CTGGTTGCTCAACAGAGTGCTGCTGATTGCTTTCGCAGCTGTGGTTTTGTGTTTAATTTATACTAAAAGCGCGGGTCGCGGAGACGTCATCACGCCGTGCGCCACGTTGCTAACCGCAACGGGATGAGGTCATCACGTTCCTCTCGCTGCGGCGGCCATTTTGGTTTGCTTTTTTTTTTTTCCTTCTTTATTTTTTTGTCCGTTATAGAATTCCTAATTTATCCTTAGTGTGATCTATTTCTTAATCCTACACAAAATATTCTCCCGCATTACCGAGGTAGATTTCCTAAGTGAACTCCTATTATTTTCACTTTATCTCAATTGTGAATAGTAACTTTCTAGTAAGCAAATTGTAACAATTGACAATTACTGTGTATGTCTCATTATTAATTTCAAATTATGAAAACAATCAAAAAAACACATTATAAACTTCACCAGTGTCAATCAAAGCCAATTATACATCTCAGTATCATTGTTCAAACCAGTTGTACATGTGTCCATTATACATATCCATTTAGATTCCTGCTTTCTTAGGATGTCTTCCTTGTTTCCTCCTCTTGGTGGTAGAGAGATTTTCTCCAAGCCAAAGTTCTTCAAAGATGTGATATCCAACATTGGATGATTTTCCAAAATGTGATCTGCTATGGGGGATCTCAGATCTTTATTTTGAATTGCTCTCAAATGTTAAAACATCCTTACTTTTAACTTCTGTATCGTGCTGCCGATATATAGTCTTTTGCAAATGCATTCCAGTCCATAAATCACATATGTTGAATTGCAATTGATGAGTTGCTTGATTTGCTTTTTCTTACCATTTGCTAATAGAATCTCCTTCTTTCCGATACTTAGAAACGGGCATAGTTTACAATGTCCACACTTCTGAGTGCCTTTCATCAATGATTGAAAAAATATGTTTCTGTTGTCTGGTAATGGTTTCATAAAGCTAGGACTGAATACATTTCTTATGGTTGGAGCTTTCCGGAAGCATATGCTCGCTGTTTCATCCACATGGTTTTTCAAACTTGAGTCTGTAAGGAGAATGTTCCAATTTTCTGATGATATTTTCTTTATTTTCCTTGCTTCTGTGCTGTATGTTCTTATGAATTGGTCTTGCGTCCAATATTTTTGTTTTTTGGTTTATCCATGAGTAAAGATTCTCTCGAAATATTCTCTGCTTTTTTATGGCAGTTTTGATGTTTTTAATGCCATAACCTCTTTTCTAAATTTCAAAAAAGTTGATTTCAAATTTTCCTGAAAGGTGAAGGTAGTGCTACAATTTCGTTTCACTCTAAGGATCTCCCCATATGGTATGTTATGAACTGTGTGCCTTGGATGATATGATGTTGCATGTAGGAGACTGTTTACTGCTGATGGTTTTGTAAACAATTTTGTTTGAATCTGTGAGTTTTCCACGAAAAGTTCCAGGTCTAAAAATTCTATCTTTTCCGCACTTGCTGATTTTGTGAAAGAAAGGTTATAGTTGTTTTCATTTAGATAGGTTACATAGGTTTCCAGATCCGTGGTGTTACCTTCCCAGATGAGCAAAACATCATCTATAAAACGGCCCCAAAATTTAACATTGTTATTGAAGAGTGGATGTTTCCATGCATGCTGAATTTAAAAAAAAAACATGAAAAGGTTGGCATAAGAGGGTGCAAATTTTGATCCCATAGCTGTACCCTGTCGTTGCTTATATAAAGTATTGTTAAAGGTGAAAATATTGTTGTTTAAACAAAAATTAAGCATTTCCAATATCATTTGGTTTTGTTGCTGGTAAGTAATAGATCTTGTTTTCAAAAAGAATGATGTGCTCTCTATTCCTATGTTGTGTTGAATACTCGTGTAGAGTTGGACTACATCCAGAGTGACAAATAAGTAGTTTTCTTCCCATGGAATCTGATTGACCTGTTGGATGATATGTTTCGAATCTTTCACAAAAGAGGCAAGATTAGTAGTTAGTGGCTGAAGATGTGTATCAATTTATTGAGAGGTGTTCTCTGTAATTGATCCCATTCCATTAATTATTGGTCGTAGAGGTGGAAAACTATTAAATGCTTTATGTACTTTAGGTAAAAAATACATTGTTGCTTAAGTTGAATTCTTGGTGAGTAGACCATAATATTCCTTTTCGCTAAGTAGACTCAGTTCATACCAATTTTTGATTTTATCATTCCATTCTGTTTCCAATTGGTGTAATGGATTATTAGCCAGTTTTTCATAGCAGTCAACCATATTTAGGTGTTTCAGACCTTCATTTATATAATCTGTTCTGTTCATTAGAACAATTTTTCTTCCTTTGTCGGCCACCTTTGTTATTACTGATGTGTCTGCTGCTAGTTCCTTGATTGCTAATTTTTCTTCTTGAGTCAAATTGCTTTTTGTTTTGGTTTGCTTTCCACTCAGATAATATGTTCTGATTTTCTCACTCACAGTTTTATGAAACATTTCTATTGCATTTTCTGCTGCGAATACTGGTGTAAATGTGGATTTTGGTTTAATGCTGGTCTCCTCAGATAAACAATTTAGTATTCCTTGTTCTTGTAAGAAAGTTTCCATTGTATATGCTTTATCTTCTTAAATATTCAGTAAATCTAACGTATCCTCTACCAATGTTTCTGTAAGAATAGATGGAATCGGTGTTGGTTGTCTTTCTTTGATCTTAGTTGTTTCTTCGAAGAATTTTTTAAATTTCAACTTTCTATAAAATTTATAGAGATCAAGTTGGGTTTGGAAATAGTCTCCTCTATACTTCGGACTGAAGGTTAATACTTTACTTAGTGCTGTTATTAATGCAGGGGTAACTATAAATTCTGATAAATTTATAATTAGGTTCACCTTCTCTTCCCTTGTTTTTTGGCTCTTATTTCCACTCCTTGATTTTCGTTTGCGTTTTTTGCTTCCTCCCCTCTTACCTCTGGGGAGTTGGAGGGGGAAGTACCTGGAAGTTGCTTTTGATTTTGTGGCAATCCACGAGGATTTATTGGATTTATTCGCGCATTTTTTCTGTATCGTAAAACCTCTTCTACGAAAGGACAAGTCCTGGGCTCAATACTTTGATCTTCTTTGGATGTATTATCTGCAATTAGTAATCTTGGTGTCGAAGTAGATTCTATCTCTGGTGTTTCCTTATCACTGGAAGTTTCCCTATCCGAAGAGGACGGTGTTGAAGCAAAGCTTTTTGGTGTTGCACTCTTTTTCTTATATTGTTGTTTTACACTAGAATCATATTTTCTTTGAAATGTAAATATCCTGTTTTTATTATAATCTTCTTCATCTTTTATAAATGTTCTCTGCTTTTTGATTTTTAACTCCTTTTCATAATTGCTAAGAAATTCATCTAAGATTTGATAATTCTTGAATGTTATTTCTGGGCATTCCAAATTCTTAATTGCCTCCTTGGTGTCCTCAATTTCTTTCATAATTCTCTGATGTGCCATTGCTGCTTGATGTATTAGTCTTATCATCATTTCCTTTGATGTATTGTTCAATAGGTCTACCCAATCATTAAATGCCATTATATCATCTTCTTCAAAAGGGGGAAAAATGCATATGCGGAGGCCTCTAGGAATTCTGTTAACTTCCAGGTACATTTTTAGGGTTCTGATTTCCCACCATTTATTTAGCTCTTGTTTGCTTAGGTTTTGCAGTTGTTCAAATAAATGTCTTAGGGAATAGCTATCCCTTTGAGTTGAAGCTGGTGTGCCTGTTTGCCGATGCCTCAAAAATATTTATTCGGCTTGTGCTTCTCTTAAACTAAAGGCTTCTTCCATTTTAAAAAAAGACTTCTGTCAGCCTGGGAGCTTATTTAAGATATCAATTTGAAAAAAGAAAAATCTTGCAACCAAATATTAAGCTTATCCCTTGCTACAGTACTTAAATTAAATGTCTAATTATTAGTTTAAATGTTGTCTGCATGAGTAATCCTCAAATCCATGTGTGGCTGCTACACAGAAACTATTTTAAACTGAAATAATGTGAGATATATATTTTTACTCCAATGCGACAACCTTATAAATTAAATTGAGTTTGGTGAGTATTCAAGATGTAATATAGTAAAAAACAAGTTCAGAAAATATATAATAATCTTCACAATCCAATGCTGTTGTTCTGTTTAGTTGTTTATTGCAAATTCCATATGTTATTTTTCACTCTCAATTTCCAATGTCTATTTCGCATTCTCATTTCCAATGTCAATTTCACACTCTCTACACGTGTTCCTCCATCGCTCTTTGCAATGGTTCTTCAGGAGAGTAGATTCTAATCAGGTTACCTTTTAAATAGAAAGAATATATATAAAAATAAGGAAAAAACCAATATCACCTTTGTGTTTTACAAATTAGTTTGATTCATATCATAATGTATATACAGTGCTTACATTACTCACCTAAATAAATCCTTCAAGAAAAACTTTTTTTAAGGTACTTTCACTTGTTCCAAATTCGTTCTGTGAATCAATCTTTATTTCTATTGACTGTTCTATTTTGTATAATAATTTATTTTGATCAGCTCACTGCTGCTGACTCCTTTCGAATTCTGTAGAGACAGAGAAGGCTTGACTAAATTATTTAAGTTAAACTGTCTAGTTTTCTATTTAGAAAGAATGGCTTTGGAGTCTAGTTTGATAACCACCAATTAGAGCTAAATATTCTCACCTGGGTTTCCTTTGGATTTCTAATCTATAACACGTCCTTCCTGGTCCTAGTTGCTCAACAGAGTGCTGCTGATTGCTTTTGCAGCTACTCTGTGGTTTTGTGTTTAATTTCTACTAAAAGAACCGGTCGCAGTGACGTCATCACGCCGCGCGCCACGTTGCTAACCGCAACATGATGACGTCATCGCGTTCCTCTCGCTGCGGCGGCCATTTTGGTTTGCTTTTTTTTTCCTTCTTTATTTTTTTGTCCGTTATAGAATTCCTAATTTATCCTTAGTGTGATCTATTTCTTAATCCTACACAAAATATTCTTCCTCATTACCGAGGTAGATTTCCTAAGTGAACTCCTATTATTTTCACTTTATCTCAATTGTGAATAGTAACTTTCTAGTAAGCAAATTGTAACAATTGACAATTACTGTGTATGTCTCATTATTAACTTCAAATTATGAAAACAATCAAAAAAACACATTATAAACTTCACCAGTGTCAATCAAAGCCAATTATACATCTCAGTATCATTGTTCAAACCAGCTGTACATGTGTCCATTATACATATCCATTTACATTCCTGCTTTCTTAGGATGTCTTCCTTGTTTCCAGTTATAACCAGTTCAAACTACTGTGACATAAAGGAAATGTGCAAAATGGGTAGAATCAGAGCAAGTGACCGTCACACAAACAATTGGCACAGCACAGGAAGCAACACTGAAAGCATCCCTCGCACACTGGTCAGGTACATCATAGCAACACTGCACGGAACTTTCACAGATCTATCAGGCACAGCATGGTTAGCAGCATTGCCATCTTCCCACAAAGGCACCCATAATAGTCACTGCGTAGGCAGCAGTGCTGCAAAGTGTGCATGGGCTTTCCCCACAAATACAGTGCATACAGTTAATACATGGGCAGGACCAGCACAGACCTCCGTTACAAATAGAGCAGGCCTAGCATAGGCAGGCCACTACAACCCTTCCTTGTACAAGTATGGACAGGGCCAGTGCAAATCTCCATCATACTCAATCAGATGTAGCGCAGGCAGGAGCAATGGAGGTTTTCCCCACAATTTGATGCATTGTGTGCAGGGTCACTGAAAGCTTCTCTGATAACCAAGTACAAATACAGCCTGGACAGGACTAGTGTAAACTTCCCACTCCAAGAGGTACTGCATGGTTGGGGCAAGGGCAAGCTTCTCTCACAAACGGTTCAGCATGGGCAAATGCAAGCTGGGCATTGCCAGTGCAAGTTTTCCTTACGAATTGTTATAGTTGCAGCATGACCAGGCCATTGCAAACAAGCTTGAAGATGGGTACATGTTCACTGTCAGAGAGCATGGACACTGCCAGTGAAATGTCATTTTCAAAGAACAGTTACAGCATGGCTGCAGGCCCCATACAACCTGGCAGATTCCATGCATGTGGAGTACTCTGCATTCAGGCATCCCACTCCCCCAAATAGCAGCTCTTTTTGAAATCTGGCTGGAGAGAGGGGGAAGCATAGTGTGCAAACATTCCTGCTTTCTGCACTCTGTTCCAAATTGAAAATGGAGCGGTACGTGCAGCTGTTGGTAGACACACACACAGACACAGACAAACACAAACAGAGGCACACACAGACACACACATACACAAACTTGTCCCTTTGGAGTGCAAGTACAGTACAGGTAAAGCGTTAATGGCACTTTTTTTCTCCTGGCCTGTTATTCACTGACCCTAATTCAGGGGGTTTTGCCTTTTTCTTATCACATTACCCACATTCTGCAATGATCTTAGTTTAATACCTTTCACTGTAGGTTTAATATAACATTAGATGAGTCATACAAAACGTTGATTAGTTAAGCGATATGCATTTATTTTCAACACGCACACATTCACAGCCAGCATGGTTGTCTTGGTTTAATAACTAACTTGCACTAGATAAAAATACCATGGTATACATGGGGGATCTATCACCAGTGTGGTTCAGCATTGTTTGGAAAATTAGTACAGACAATTGAAAATAAAGTTCGCTGTTTTTGGTTGCTAACTTTCCAACAAATACTACATAATGTTTTCAGCTTTGAAATCACTCACATACACAGTTTGGCAACTTGCAAGTAGCATTTGTGCTCGAAATAGTCTATTTATTCATTAGGTTTTCTGAAAGGGGTATCCCTAACTATTCTTCTGCTTAAAAGCAAATGCTGTAACAACCCCATCATGGGGTTGGTACATAGAGGCAGCCCTTCACTTTATATCTATCTGATTGCTTATCCCTATGAAACCTTTAAGAGTTAATGTACAGAAAGACAGCACACTTTGCCCTATTTTGAGATTGTGTGTTAAAAGTCTATTCAGCTCCGTGTTGCAGAACTGACACTACTCCCATCCCATCTGCCTCCTCTTTATTTCCACAAGGTGTCTGCTTCAGTTGCCCCATGCTCTGGCTTCAGAAGTTCCAGGAGAGCTCCAACATGACTGCCAAAGAATGCGGTGTGCAACTAGAAAGTATGTGTAAGCAGGAAATTGGCCTACATCCATTGCCAAGTTATTGGCAGGAGTGTATCATGAAGCCGCTATATTTCAGATGGGTTAACTACTATTTTTTAATTGAAAAAGTTGTTGTATGGTGCCCCCCTGCAGACCAGCACCCTAGGCAGCTGCCTAGTTTGCCTAGTGCTTGCACTGATCCTGGTGGAGCTAATGTCCAGGGAATCGTCAGGATGAGCCCCTATGCCTTCCAAAGCAATATCTTCCGAAAAACACAGCGCTTGGCTGCATTCAGAGCTTCATTACAATAACAGCAACCAGTGAGTGACAGACATGACACCAGATCCAGCAGGAGAGACAACAACATTTATCTTCCCGTCCAGAACAAGGGCTCAAAAATGGCAGTCAAATTTAGGACTGCTGACGTTCAGTCGGGATAGGTTAGCTTAGGTTACTTATCCTTGTCTGGACAAAAGAGAACAGGGTCAACGACTGGGATGGAGCTGCTGCCTAGTCCCAAAGAGACCCAAAGGGCTCCAGCTCCAGGGCATAGTGGCTGGATCTTCTTCTTTAATGACAGCTGCTGACAACCTGCTCAGGAGCAAGTACAGCTTATCTGAGGCGTCACTCTCAAAATTGGATTTTTCAAAATCAGTCCAAGGCTGATTTGACCATGGATCAGTCCCTGTGAGAAATGTGAGCAAGGACGCTCTGCTAACCCTGCAAGACTCACTCTCTTCTTTGAGAGCCAATCACATGAATTGAGTTCAGTTAAACTATTATCTGTTCCTTGATTCTGGCTCAAGAGACAATGGGACGGACAGGTTCCCAGATTTCTTCCTGTTCACCTGAGGAAGATGGGCGATGCTTGGGTTACGTGAATATCCCGGAACTGAGATAATGCAGGAGGCCACAGTGAGACGGCTGAGAGCACACACCTGCCAGATAATTTCGCCTTCTGCCTGATCTTCCATTCACCCACAGCACATAAACAGCACATAAACAGCATTTGGAGCTCAAATAATTTGCAACCATTTCTAATTGAACCAACACTTCTGGTCTATTCATAGGTTTGTGGCCATTCCAAAAAAATTGTGAAATCATTTTCAGTGAACGGGACCAGCTCTAGCCAGATGTATCCCCTTCCTAGGATTTTAGCGAGCTCAGTAAACAAATGCACCAAGTGATGTTGTTTACATTATTAACACGTGGAGATTGTTATTGGACAATTAGAATGTTTAGAGTGCAGTCAATAACTACTGGGAATTGACTACATTCTGACCATTCTGTCTCAAGAAGCAGACATGGAAACAACAATGTTTTTTCCAGGCAATATTATTTTCAACAAGACGCTTCCACTCTTGGAGGACCTTTTTTTTTGCTGCAACATGCTTTTTCACACGAAAGAGAGAGCTAAAACATTGGAAAATGCGTTTACATTACTATAGAGAAACAGTTTACTTTTACATGCCACATAATGCATGTTTATGTTAAACCGTTTCCAGCTACAACCAAGTTACAATTAAAATAATTACCTTATGAAGACAAACATAGTATTTAAATCCTACAAAATAAACCACATTTAATTTACTTACTCAGATTGTCTATTTTCTTTACTCACTCTGAATGTAAATGTTTTTACTTCACCATCAAAACATATATTGCTACTACCATCGTGTGCTCATTGCCTAATAGACCTCAGAAGGGGTCATTATTGAGGTAATGACCCTTCCCCAATGTATGGCACTAGGTGTTGTCTACGCCATCACTTGTGGTGGGTCATTATCCTACAATAATGACCCTTCGATCAGTTTATAGGGCTATAATAAACAGCCAACCTGATTATCTACTCGACTCAGGTAGATAATACTCAAGAAAATAATGGTATAATTTTATGCATCTCAAGTGCAGTGTGTCAAAATGATTACAGGCACTGGAAATTGCTTTCCCAGGCGCGAGGAAACTACAGCTGTAGCCTAATGCAGTTGTTTTCACACATTTTCAAAGGCAGAAAATCAAGTGTCACCAGGTAGGTGTTCCTTAGAGCTCACAGTCTTATTGAATGACTTGCGTAGGTAAGGCCCCGTTTGTAACCAATTGTATTGTTCATTTTTTGCAGGAAGTCCAAAAGGAGAATCAGGGATCCAAGATTTCGAAAAATGGTAGTTCTATACATATTATTGTGTGCTAATTGATATACTGCACAAACAATAGTGGTTCTTCACCTGTCATGTTTGCTTCACAGCATGACTCTGTGCAGGACTTGTTCCATTATATTCTTATGCACTGTCAGTATATCAAAAATAAACAATAGCCATCTTAGTGATTTGCAAACTATCGGCAAGTCCTTTCCTCTAAAGGGAAAATTAACTGAGGCAATCCACAATCTTCTAAAACTACTAATGCAGCTGTTTTCCTATATCGCTCTCCTGTGTGGTGGGGGAACATTTGGGAATTGAAAATGTTATGTCCTCCCCATGCATATTACTGCTTTATAATATTAAGCAGATACTGCACACTGCCATGTTTAAACAACAGTTTCTTGCTTGTGCAAGGGGAAGCTTTAGACTTTACTGCGCATGCCTTTGTAATGAAGACCCTTTGCTTAGTGTGGATCTATGCTCACCTTCACATCTCTTGTTTCTGACACATTTCCCTTTTGGTATATGTAAGCATGTTTTAGGCTCCCACTTTCTTATGAAAAGCGGCATTAGCAGACGGAAGTCATCATATTGCAAGCATTCTCGCATGCCTCAGAGCATGTGTGAATCTTTAGGAGTAGATCAACTTCATGAAATGTATTATGATTTGCTGTCTCCTTGATAACAACTGACTAACATGAAAGAATGCAGCTGGTATCAATGGCGTCTATAGTGGGGTGTTGTTCCCTGTCAGCAACATTGTTTCAGTACGATTCCTGCCCTGTCTGGACCATTGAAATGCATGTGTTCCTTTGGGTATAAGAGAATGGTGCATGGGGGAGGCAGTTCTCGCTTGCACCAAAGTCTGGTGCTGCCACTGGTTTTGTTCTTCTTATTGCTTATATTATATTACTAATATATTGTTCACCAATCCAGCAGAATCGTGAGTGGTCATTTTTTCCACCACACTTTCTATAGTGTTACAGATCACATTTCAAGCATAATAGGCTAATTTTAATCTTTGTGAAAATACAGTAAGCACACTGATACAACAGTGGTCCTCTTTTTTTGTTAGGAGCTTGTGGGGGACGACCTAGTATAAAAAGCACAGAGGATGTCCCAACAAGCTACCTTTCGATGTCTACACCAGAGGTGACAGAGCTAGGTCACATCCCGCATACACTTATACACCCATCTTTTTTAGCAAATATAAAAAGATGGAAGGGTCGGGTTTACAAAAAATATATCTTATTTTTATTATTCTGTAGTTGATCGTATAAAAAAGACTGTTAGGTCACATTTGCAAATCAAAACAACATAAAAAATAGTTATTAAAGAGACAACTACTAAACAATTTATGTCATTGTGTTCACTCATAGAATACATTAAACTTCAAGTGATGTTAGTAACTCATGGGTGACTTTAGAATATCCAGTTCATGTTGGCTTTTGTAAAAAGTCCCCATATATATTGTGTCCACAAGTACAACTGCAAGTTATCTCCGAATATCTATAGTAATACAGAGACATACATATAAGTACATGACAATCAAACCACTTAGATATTTTCAACGTTTTTTTGTCGGGCAGTGGGTGAGACAGTACTGTCAACCTCTCAGTCTATCTAAGTGCACATCACACATTATTTTATGTGACGGTATTGTCTAGCTTTTACAGTACTAACAATTAGTTCTTCAAAATTGATTCAACTGTATGCTATACATTTAGCAGTCTATCATATTTTTAGCTCCATGGATGGACATCATTTCATGTGTGTTTCTAGTGCACATACTCGAGAGATTAGTGTAAAGTGCCAAACATGTGGGAAAGACCAAACAAAGGGGAGCATCCAAAAAGGAAAACAAAAAAGGAAAACAAAAGGGGGAGAGGAAAAGAGGGGAGGGAGGGGACGAGAGGCACACAGAAAAACAGGAAGTTGTAAGCCACTTGTTGCGACTTAGTGCCTAAATGCCTTATTTAGTATGAGCATGAGGAGTTAGTCAACTGGACATACCTTTATGGCTCTTGTGAGTCATGCATTAATTGCTGGGTAACCAAATACTGCAGTGCCTATTTTGCATATTCATTGTGTGGCTGTAACACAAAACACAGCAAGCGTGTTTATAAAAAAGTAGGGTTTATCCTACATAACCGTTAGTTTGTAAGGTCAGGATCATTCTACGGGTGGCGTTGCCTACCTATTGCAGCCTCGAGTGCTCTTGTGCAGGCAGATATTTGAATGGTGAATGCGCAGCCTGTGCTGCGGTGGGCGGCTGTTGTATGCCGACACCTGGTGGAAGACAAAAAACACGTAACGTAATTAATATCTTTCCGCATCTATGGATAGTCCTGTGCTTGTATAGGTGCAGTAACTTGCTTATTCAGGCGATACGACACGTCCTCAAAATGGGGTACGAGCAGCGCACGGCACCGAAGAACTGGCATGATTTTCTGTTAGCAGTACATCACGTGATACCGCTGCCAGATTTATAGCGCGGTCACGTGTTGTCGCTCAGAGAAAGGCTGGCTTGTTACAGGGCAACATTCGTCCTGTTACGCCGGCCATCTTGGAAACCTCAGATTAAGGGCAACCATGTGCAAACACACGTGATGTAAGCAAAAAAGCTAAATTGACATTGTTTGTTCGAAAAGGCAGGAAGGTGCGCGTTATGTACAGTAATGGAACGTATCAGGTGCATTCACATAATTGGAATTCACCCAACAGCTGGCATGCTACGCCCAATGCATGTATAGGCAAGAAGATTTTTAACACACCAATTAACACCATTGTTGTGGTGATCATATGGGGTTATTTCTGTATAAATAAATAGGCCCCACTCAATGTATACATTTAGGCCATGTTTAACTGAATCAAGATTATATATCCATTTTTGTTCCAGTCTGCAGAGATTAAGATCTCTGTCAACCCCACGTGGGTGATTGTCAATCTTTTGTAACACGCACCAAAAAATATCATTGTGTGAGTGTTTAGCTTTCTTGTAGTGTTCTACAAGCGGTTTGTCTGCAGTGCCATTTTTTATACAGCAGCGATGTTCGCCGATTCTTGTGCACACCAGTCTTTTTGTCTTACCAATGTAAAAGAGCCCACATGGGCATCTGATACAATAGATAACCCACTTGGTAGCACAATTGCTAAATGCATTCATCTTCCAAGTTCTGCCTTTTAAATCAATGGATTTAAGATTTTGTGTAAACTTGCACATAGTGCATTTGCCGCATTTAAAATGTCCTACCACTGGTGGTGGATGCCAGAGTGTAGACTGAGTCTGTTCACTTGTTTTTGCGAGAGGGTAGGTATGAACCAATTTATCTCCAAGGTTGGTCAGCCACTTAAAGGCAAAATGAGGAGGTGGAATGTTGAAGTCTTCACTGTTGATCATTTTCCAATTGGTAAGTATTGTTTTTCTTAAATCATTACTTATTGGAGTGAAAGAAGAGACACAAGTTATTTTGTCTAGCGTGGCTTTTGTTTGTTTTGAAAGGCACTCAGCTCTTGGGATATTAGCTGCCCTTTTGTACGATCTTCTGACAATATGAGAGGGATTTGTTTTAATGCCTGACTCTGGTATTTAAAGTCTGCTTTGTCAGTACAATTCCGTCTAATACGGAGGAGCTGACCGAAAGGTAAATTCTCCCTTAGTGATTGCAGATGATAACTTTAAAATTGTAGTAGCGTGTTTTTCTGAGTATGCTTTTTGTAAAGGCTAGTCCCAACTTTATTGTCAGGCATGCGGTAGATCAGTAGATCCAAAAAGGCAATTTTCTCTCTGTTTGATTCACATGTGAAGTTTATTGAAACTTCTCTTGCATTCAGCCAGATGTTGAATGCGCTTAGCTCATCTTGTGTGCCACGCCAGACTAAGAAAATGTCATCAATGTAACGGTACCAGGCTCGGATATTCGCCAGGTACGGGTTACTCTGCACGTAAACATTAGTAGTTTCAATATGGTCCATGTACAAATTGGCCAAATCGGGGCCAGATGTTGCTCCCATGCTTTTGCCATGAAGCTGTTGAAAGAAAACACTGTTGTATATGAAGACATTTCTCGTCAGAGCTAAATGAATGCATTCTGCAATGAACGCCGATGGGGGCGTTTGTCCTCACGTGTTTCTAAGAATATTAGCATGACATCTATACATTTGGTTTGCGGTATATTAGTATAGAGAGATGTCACGCCAAGTGTGACGAACATGTCTTGGGATTCCACAGTTAGTGTATCCAAGATTTTTATCATCGAATCCTGTACGAATGACTTCATGTTACTCACGAAGGGCCTGAGGAAAAAATCTGCATATACCAACAGTGGTTCTAACAACGAACCAATGCCCGATACAATCTGGTGGCCTGGAGGTGTGTTAAGATCTTTATTAGCTTTTGGGAGGCAGTAAAAAGCCGGGTGACAGGTTGCCTATTAATAAGGAACAGCCTTTCATCATCGCTTATCCATCCCTCCTCTGAGCCATGTGCGATCAGGCTTAATATTTCTTCCAAAATTTCATTGGTGGGATCCGCAGGGATTTGTTTATACACTGATGTATCAAACAGCTGTTTTTCCACTTCCAATTTGTATAGGTGGGAGTCCCAAAGGACAATTCCACCACCTTTGTCGGCCGGTTTGATCACAAAAAAGAGAATTATTTTCTAGATTTTTAAGGGCAGTGTGCTCAGATTTGGAAAGATTATCTTTATATCGATTTTGATTTTCGCACATATGTTTCATATCTCATAACATTTTATTCTCAAAGGCCAGAATTTCTGATGATACCATAGATTGTAATGGGGTGAAAGTGGAAGGTGTTTTTTTTCCTGATTGGTTGTCATCTACTTCCTTGTTGGCATCTTTATCATGGAAGAAATATTTGAGTCTGATTATTCGGAAGGAATTTCTCATTTCAATTTCAGTCTGAAAAGCATTTGCCTTACAGACAGGAACAAAAGATAAACCCTCGTTTAGCACGGATTGTTCTGCTGGTGACAAATTATGCATGCTTAGATTGAATATCGGGTTTACCAAGTTTGTGGAGGGATCCATTGCTGAGTTCGCATCGGATGGTTGCTCTGGGGTCTGATTCTGCCGCGATTGCCTCGTCGTTGAAAAAATTGTTGACCTCTCTGGGGTGTGGCCGTCCCGCTTGTGCTGGGCCCATTGGAAGTGGTGTCCGAGTCACTAGTATTTGAAGAATTCGAAAAAGTGAACAGCTTCTTATTACGTTGGAATTTAGTATGGGATTGCCCCTTCCAGTTAATCTGGTTGGTATTAAATTGTTGAAAAAAACCCGGCACCAGATATGGATACGTGATTTCTTCTTTATAGTTGGCAATATCTTTCTTCAACTTCCAGATTTTTTTGTCTAATGTAAAGATTTTAAATTTAGACATTTCATCATTCATTTTTTCTAGAATAGTCTTAGTGTCTGGGATGACTGAATCCTCTTTGATTTTTTTCTCGAGGGAGTCTAGCTCCTCTTTCTGTTTTTTTCCTTCTTCCTCTATGTCTCAATTATTAAGATCAACCAGTCACAGGAACATTTGTTGCCAACACCCTTCATAAATTTAGGATTGTCTAAAAAGACTCTGGGTATGTTTTTTACCTGAAGGCCTTCGGGGATAACCCCCGACTTTAGATACTCAATCATGAGCTGACCATGAGATTGTGTCCGAATGAGTTTTTTTGTCTTTTGTGTCAAAAGGTCAATATCATTTGAGATTGCCGGTGAGGGGGCAACAGGTCCAGTGACTGGGCTGCCTAGGATTGAGGGTAAACCCAGACATCTTTTGTAAGTGTCTTCAGTAAATGACACTATATTTACATTTTCCATAATGGTTTAGAAAAAATGCTCAACCAACCAAAGGGGTTGTCCAAAAAACAGTGAAAATACAGTGAGCACACTAATAGAACAGTGGTCCTTCGGTGCCGTGCGCTGCTCGTACCCCGTTTTGAGAACATCTCGTATCGCCTGAATAAGTAAGTTACTGCACCTATACAAACACGGGACTGTCCATAGATGCGGAACGATATTAATTTCATCCGCAAATCTCTTTTTTGTCTTCCACCAGGTATCGGCATACAACAGCCGCCCACCGCAGCACGTGCTTTGCATTCACCATTCAAATATCTGCCTCCACAAAAGCACTCGAGGCTGCAATCCCTACCTTACAAACCAATGGTTATGTAGGATAAACCCTACTTTTTTTATAAACACGCTTGCTGTGTCTTGTGTTACAGCCACACAATGAATATGTGAAATAGGCGGACTTCTAAGCACCGCAGTATTTGGTCACCCAGCAATTAATGCATGACTCACAAGAGCCATAAAGGTATGTCCGGTTGACTAACTCATCATGCTCATACTAAATAAGGCATTTAGGCACTAAGTCACAACAAGTGGCTTACAACTTCCTGTTTTTCTCTGTGCCTTCCCTCCCCTCCATCCCCTCTTTTCCTCTCCCCCTTTTGTTTTCCTTTTTGTTTTCCTTTTTGGATGCTCCCCTTTGTTTGGTCTTTCCCAAGTGCTTGGCACTTTACACTAATCTCTCGAGTATGTGCACTAGAAGCACGCATGAAATTATGTCCATCCATGGAGCTAAAAACATGATAGACTGCTATATGTATAGCATACAGTTGAATCAATTTTGAAGAACTAATGGTTAGTACAGTAAAATCTAGACAATACAGTCACATAAAAGAATGTGTATGATGTGCACTTAGATAGACTGAGAGGTTGACAGTACTGTCTCACCCACTGCCCGACAAAAAAACGTTGAAAATAACTAAGTGGTTTGATTGTTGTGTATTTATATGTATGTTTCTGGTTTATTATAGATATTCGGAGATAACTTGCAATAGTACTTGTGGACACAATATATATGAGGACTTTTTACAAAAGCAAACATGAATTGGATATTCTAAAGTCACCCATGTGTTACTAACATCACTTGAAGTTTTATGAGTGAACACAAGGACATAAATTGTTTAGTAATTGTCTCTTTAATAACTATGTTTTATGTTGTTTTGATTTGCAAATGTGACCTAATGGTCTTTTTTATACAATCGACTACAGAATAATAAAAATAAGATATATTTTTTGTAAACCCGACCCTTCCATCTTTTTATATTTGCTAAAAAAGATGGGTGTATAAGTGTATGTGGGTTGTGACCTAGCTCTGTCACCTCTGGTGTAGACATCGAAAAGGTAGCTTGTTGGGACATCCTCTGTGCTTCTCATTTTAATCTTTGTTTTTGTATGAAATGTGGATGTTGAAGTTCTTATATCTTAATATTTGTCCCACATTGTTTCTGTGATTTCCCATTGTAACTCGTCCCGCTATTTTATTTTCCATGCCCATTTGTTGGAGTGGTTTGTGTTTCGTCTCTGTCAACATTTCGATAAATCTTTCCAATTAGTCCTTTCTTCCATTCACATTGCTGAATACAGTTTTAAGATTAGCCAGTGACAAAGAAGCCCCCTTCTTAATAATCAGATGCATTGCCCAATTCCTCAATTGCTGATATCAGAATCTTTCCTTTTCATTCAAGCCAAACCTCTTCTTACATAGTATGAACGTTGTTACATCTCCTTTAAGAATAGGTTCCCCATCTTCATAAATCCCCCTCTGGTCCATCTGTCAAAGCATTTATTTACTAGTACAGGTATTAACTCACTAGTCTCTTGAATTGATGTAAACATCAATGAGTATGTAAGCAAGCCTGTCATACGTGCCACTGTATCCCATGCTCGCATGTCCCTTTAGTAATCTGATTTATATAGAGACAATCTAATCTTTGCTTTTCAAATTCAACCTGTGTTCATTCTGCCCCTATTCGAATTTGGGAGATGAAATAATATATCAAAATATTTCAGAGACGTCACAGATCTTGAAGTCATAGCTATCCTTAAAAACTTAAAACCATCCAGGTGCAAGGTAGATGTCTGCCCTGCGGTCATTAAGGACTGTTCAGATGCCCTAGTGCCATTCATTGCTTCCTTCATAAATGCCTCCTTTTCGACCGTAATATTGCCCCCCAGTCTCAAGGAAGCCTGGGGACATCCTCTCTTCAAAAAACTTTACTAGACCCCACAGCAACAATCACTACAGTACCCTTCCTGCTGATAATTCTGGACCGAGCAGCCTACCTACAAGTTCAGAACTTCCTAGAATAAACAATATTTTAGGAATGTGCCAGTCCGATTTCTGCCCAGGCCACAGGACGCAATTGGCACTACTTGACCTAAAAAACTGTTGGACAAGACCAGAGAAATGGGTAAACCAGTCCTCCTCCTCCTCCTGGATCTGTCAGCCGCGTTCAACCTTGTAGGTCTCAAAATTCCTTGTCACCATCCCATCACCTCGACCAGCTTCTCAACCAAAGCCTCTAAATGGATCGCCTCCTTCCTAGAAGGGAGAGTGATGAAAGTTGTTGCCGAGCATGCCAGTGCCTCTCCAACCCCTATACCATGTGGGATTCTCCAAGGGTTGTGCATCTCCCCGACTCTCTACAACATATTTACCAGACCCCTCTTTGATATATTGGCCACCATAGGCATAGCCTACACCAATTACGCTGACAACACTCAGATCCTCCTCCCGCTCATAGGCAATTATGCAGAACACTCCAACAACCTCCACACCGTATACCATCTAGACTAGGATGGCGACTAACCGCATCTGCCTGAATGTAGATCAAACGGAGCTCCTTTTCGTAGGGCCCCCAATACAATTTAAAAATCGGGAGCAACAGTACTTGGCTTTTCCCATAGACGGCATCTTTGTCACAGTCTCCTTTGCTTTGAAAGCTCTAGGGGTCTACTTTGACACATGTAATGTAAGTATGGACACAACGGGAGAGAGATTAATATTATTATAATTGTCCTTTACACATTTACCACCCACTTTCAACAGTCTGACAAAACCTCAAAATTACTGTCAAAAATTTCCAGACAAAAAATTGAGAACCCTTTTTCTAAAAGCAAGACTAAACTTATTACCAACACGAGAAGTCATAGCTATTCGGGAATCGAAGAGTCTAAAGACATGTCGCCTATGTGATAATCAAGCAGCAACAGAAACAATAAAACACCTAGTGATGGACTACCCGCAAACTATGGACAATCGAAAAATCTACCTCCGACCGCTGACAGACAGTGCTTGGTGTTTAGAACCTGAGGACTGGTGGAACAGATTAATTAATATCAGGTGAAAAAACGAATTGGACGGTGGCCATGGCAAAACTAAAAGACTTAGCTATGAAAAAGATCAATTCACAGACGGCCGCACTCCAAACCTCCTCAAGATCTGAACCAACATAGGGAAGCAGTCAAAGACGCAAATCCCCAGGGGGAACACGCATAATGAATTTTAGACGTCGAGGTGAAGGGGGATTGCGTAAAGCGCTTCCCTAAGGAAAGAAAAGAAAGCGTGAAGAAGTTTTGATAAAACTCTTTGTTTTAACACACTGAGTAAAATTTCAATAAAAAAAAAATGTGTCCTTTTATTTGGAATTATTTACATATGTCTACTCGGGAGCTACTCGGGAGCTAGATGGATAATAAGGCCCCACCATTTGACACCTCCGCTGCTGCCATTGTAATTCGACCCGCATTCTGCATTCCACAGCGAGTGCTCTTCAACCTCGTAAACAAAGACTCATGTAGTCACGAGCCAAGTCTCATGCACAGTAACAGGAGGCACGTATATTACAACACCCCCCTCTCATTATCCTGCCAGATTAATGCTATTGCATCTTCCACAGCCTATGCATCTAAACTTATAAATGCATCTAAAACTTTCCTCCCGACAGACAGTAGCCTTTCCATCACCAGAGCAATCATTGGCTCCACACTTGACTACTGTAATGCCCTCTTTGCTGGCACCTCTGTCAAAAACATTCACAAATTATAAGTGATACAAAAGAAGGCTCTCTGAGGAGCCCTAAACATCCCAAAAAGGGAACATATCTCTGCAGCTATGAGAGCAGACCACTAGCTCCCGATATGGGAAACGATCGCAGTCAAAACCTTATCCATCACCCACAAATGTCTCACCAACCAGGCCCCCCCCCCTACTTGGTACACAAAATCCAGATTCTACATCCCGTTCTACTAGGCCAACTAGGACCCCACATGCCCACTGCCTCCGCCAGCCCAAAGTAACATTCTCCAAAGCAGAAGGCGCACGTTTTCCATTGGTCGCAGGTAAACAGTGGAACTCCTTGCGGCCTACACAGAATCTTCATAATGGGCTTTCCGAAAAGCCTTGAAAACATGGCTGTTTACCAAGATCCCACAAGGCTCACTTGACCCAAGTGCATACGTACTGTCCTACCTGTAAGGAATGTCTGTATTTATCCTTGTATGTCATGCCTCAGGAATTGTAATTGTAAGAAACAGCAACACAATGCCTCAGGGCTGTTGTGCGCTTTATAAGTGAACTACATGAATGCATATCCCTACATTTTTAACTGATCTTATCCTCCCCCTCCATCTGAAATGAGCCATTTCTTCCTGTTCTTCTTTTTGACTCACAAAGATCGCTAAGTTTAGAATCTTTGAATTGTCTAGGTCAATCTTAGAGCCAAATATTATTTCATTGCTTTCATGACTCCCTTCAGTGGTTTAACTGGGTCTGCCATGAAGTGAATGAGATTGTCAGCAAAGAAACCAGTTCTATATTTTGTTTTCCCTATTCCTATTCCTGTGATTCCTCCAATGCTCCTTCTCATCTCACAAATGGTTTAATTACCAGAGCAAACAGGACGGGTGACAAGGGACTCCCCTGCACCGTCCCTCTATGAAGTCTCACAGTGAGGGGTCCATTTGTACCTATTCTCACTATGGTAGCCTATATAGTTAGTCATAATCATATTGATAGCATATAAACCAAATCCAAATGTATTCAAAACGTTTCCTATAAAGGCCCAATCCACCTTGTTAAATGCTTTTTTATCATCGAGTGAGAGCAACAGGGATTTTCATTTGCCTATAATCTATTAGCTAATATCCTCTCCCCCTTAATGTCCTGTTTATATAACGTCTGCCCAGTTCTCAGCAGCAATATTGCTGCCCTGTCCACCTGCATTTAGTCTTCCTGTTGGTGCCATCGGCTTTCTGAATAACTCTATAGAGGGATTCATTTATTTGGTGTAGTCTTTCCTGTGATTCCAACTCCTTGGGGAATGCATCTTCCTCTAGCCTAGGGTGCATTTACAATGAGGTGGCCATAATGCGTATTATTGGCGATAATACTTCCTCTCATCATTGCCTTGAGTATCTCCCAAATGATCCACAGTGAAGTGTCCTCCACCTTATTTGCTATGAAATAGTCAATGATTGTGATCTCTTCCAGACTTCCCCTACAGCCAAATCTGTCAGAACGCCCTCATCTATTTTCCATTTCCCCCTTTTAACAGCAGCTCGCCCCATTGACAGGTTCATTTTTAAAGGTAAATGGTCTAAAATAGTAGTTGCATGAATACTGAAGGCCATCCACATGTAAAAAGAAAGGGCTTTCAGCACTCCACCGCACCTGGTACCTAGCACCTGGTCACAATTGCAATGAACAATTCATGGATCACACACAAAGATAAGAAGGAAAGAGCCTCCAGCTGATAAGGAGTTCTGAGTGAACACAAACTACAAAAATATATATGTAAAAAGCACAAATGTATTCTAAACCACACTACACGCATATGTGTTCTTTTCTTTCAATTTGCCATGTGAATTAATACACAGTGATCAGCAAACAATAATTTGTCTCCAGTCTCTCTGGCTGGAGCTCCACATTTGTTGTGCAAATTATCCTCTACCTAAACAACCATACGTATTGTTATACTTTTCCTATTTATGTTTTTGTCCATCTGGCTCTATATGCTGCACATTCTCTAGTGATATTCCAAGAATGCCACTAAGGAACCACCCTACATACAATATGTGTGTAGGGTGGTTTCTCTATACAAGAATACGTTTAAGATTATTCCCTGTTTTTTAAGCGTGCACGTTACGTATGTATTTGTTTATGCTTTTTTTTTTACTATGAAATAGAATACATGTGCACTTTTTTACATATACATGTTTTTTCTAGTTCATGTAGACTCAGAAGTCTTCAGCTGGGATAGTCTTTCCTTCTGGTCATTGTGTGTGATTTCTTTACTGATACCATCCACGATACGTAAAATGGTTGCCGACACCAGATATGATCTATCCTTGAATAGGAAAGATGAGCAAATGAGTAGTGTGTGTAATCCCTTTGTTTTGGGTGACAAAACCTCCAGGTCCCACTAAGGCATAATTGTACCATTGCCCTATTTGGTTTTGCTGCCGCCTCCCCTACAATTTCAGACCTGGACTGAAGAAGCTATCTTGACTCATATTACATACATAGCCTGATGCAAATATCAGCCATTCCCCTCCAGTAATCCCTTAACAATAATGAGGCAATCCTCTTTATGCTTGACTGACTGTCACATTATATTTTAACTTCCTGTACAACAGAAATGCCACTTCTGCACGTTTGCTCGTATGGCTTTAATGGAACTGGTTAGAGGTTTGTTTATGTTTCAATTTACCATGGTCTGCCTCTATTAAGTGCATCTCATTCAATGCAATTATCTATGTTTTCTTGTCATAGTTCTTTAAATAATGGAGATCCCATTGATTGAACACATTAGCGAATCTAGATTACTATTTGCAGCAAGCTATCTCTAATTCCAGCCCCATCTCATTAATTGCTACCCGCATTTTAGTACCCACCTCTTAGCATAAACCACTGTGTGGACCCACACTCTTTGTTTTGTCACTATGTCCCCTGTGCCCTCTTCCCTACAGCCAAAGTAACATATCCCTCCTCAGGGACAGCAACTACCATGTAGAGTAATGATTGAAACCACCTCCCCTCTTCCCTGGTCTATCTAGTTGCCATTCATTGCACAGATGCCCACGTGCTTTTCTGAGCAGTATGCCAGACTTCTTATATCCTCAGTTAACATTTATTGCATTGCCTCCACGAAATCAATTCCTAAGGTTTCTCTTAGCTGCTCATTCTCCTTCTTGTCTTCACTTAAATAGTGCCTTTTCTATCCGCACTCAAGACTCTACTTATTCTAATTTGCCCATCATCAATTCTCCATTGCAGTCATCCAAAATTAGTTCCCCCCTACACGTCTTTCCAGGTTCATTTCTATCTGTACTTAGCCCCTTTGTTGAACCATGTAGCTTTCTCTCGTCACTTTCAATGAAGTCTATTGCATTCACTGGTTCTTCTAGGCTTACTCTCATTTTTCTGTACAACTTCCTGTTCCAAACAAACAATTATTAGTCTATCCGTAAGCTTGAATTGTAGTTCAAAAGGGTGCGTCAACCTGTATCTGATCTCCCTTTTGTTCAACTCCTCTGTAACTCGCTTCATAATGTACCCCCTGTTTACCGCTTGCGTAACATCTTGGATGATTAGTACCGAGGTTTCGCTAAATTCCATATTCCTCATCTTCTTGACTTCATTCAGTATTGCTTCCTTGACGGTAAAGATAGAGAGCTTCACTGCAACATCTCTAAGCTGGTTGGATTTGTTTGTCCCAACTTCATGCGTCCTATATACCTTCACTCCCTAACTGTGAGAATCTTTGAGGGGCTCTCTAAACAATTCTACAACCCAGCCGTGAATATCATCAGCTTCTGCACCCTCTTTAGACTTTTTTTATGTGGAGATTTTCGCATCAGGATCCAGGGGAGTTGCTACGTCTGGAAAAGACCCGGGGCTAAGCTGATGTCAGAACTGTTGGGACTGGGGGCTAGGTCGTCTTTTGGCTGTAGCTCCTGAGATTCTATCCGGGGCTACAACCAAAAGATCAGCGGCTATAGCCCCTTTAGCCCCCCCCTAGCAACGCCCCTGTCAGGATTTATTCTACAAGTCCTTGCATTTGTTTTGAAGTGCCGGGGTGGTGCAAGCTCCCTTCTGGGGGAAGTCTCGGGACTTAAATTCCAGCTTTGAAATTGCTGTCTCCTTCTGATCTGCTCTGTCTCCCATTGCCTCCATCTCTTTCCTGCTCTTCACAGTTGCCGCTGATTAGTCTGCTTTCAGGGTGGACAGTTCTGCGTTCAGAGCTTAGGTAATGTCATCTTGAAGAGCATGCAGTGAGTGTATTAGTACATATTTTGTTAGCATCTCCAGGCAGCTACTTTCTTTAGCACTTTTCCCCTCAGCCATTTTCAACAACACCTCAATAAGGACTAATCCCAATTGACGTATATACCGATGCGTATATACTGCTACTGTTAAAAGATACCAGCCCAAAGACTGGCTACCCATCCCCAGTTAAGTGCCCCATTGCTCTGGAGCTAAGCCAGCGATTTAAACAATACAATCAGAATTGTTTCTAAGCTCTCCCCATCTTAACCCGCAAGGGTGACTTGCTTATTCCTCTGCAGGAATGATTTCATGAACAGGTTTTTCATAACGTGGCTTGCCTTTGCCATTATCTCAGGGGAAGCGGAAGCACACTCCCATCACAGATCCGATTGTGGTTTCGGCCTTTCGGTCACTCCTTATCGCCCTCAGTCTTTGCCACGCCAGTGGCTCTAACGCCGTAACAAGTGAATCAGATGGTGTTGCTTTACTTCGAGGTCTGTTTTTCCAGATACTCAATACCCATACCCCTCCGAATCAAGAAAGATATCTCTAGGAATTCACTTCACTGCATGTTTGCACCAGGGCAAGGTTTGCCCTAGTGCTAAGCACTGGAGCAGACTTTGCCCTGCTGCAAAAATGCAGAAACATTTATCTTTTTTGCATGAGGGAAATTTTTGCACTGGTGCTTTTAATGTGCCAAACTGCATTTTTTTGCGGTGTACTGGCTTTCTAATGCGTCCCAGTGTTTTAATAAACAGCAAAAACGTTGTCCTACAGTTACCGTGCAACTTTGCACTTGCACCGGTGCACATTTTCTGTAATCTGGCCCCTGATTGTAGCTCCATTTTTGTGACCACATTCTCCCACCTGGATTTTCTTACATGGAGTTGTCAGCCCTCCCACCTCACTGCGGAATTAGGGGCATGTAGCATGCAATGCAGCATATGAGGCAAGCTACTCTCACTTCACTCATCTTTGTGCTCCCAGTAGGGCTATCTCCCAAACAAGAGCCCTAAATTCCCAAGGAAAGTGATGGAGAGAGAGCATGCGTGGCCAGGCTGAGCTGAGACTAGTGTTTGTTGTGGTGTGTGTGCATGGACTTCCGCTTCTGCCTAGGTCATGCTCACTGATCAAGAATAATCGTTCACAAATGTGGCTAAGCATCTTTTGCTTGTGGCTAGGCATCTTCTGCTTGTTTTCTGTTGCACGTAATTAGGCCAGCAATAAGATTCGCAAATGTGGTTAAGCATCTTCTGCTTGTGGCTAGGCATCTTCTGCTTGTTTTCTGTTGCACGTAATTAGGCCAGCAATAAGATTCGCAAATGTGGTTAAGCATCTTCTGCTTGTGGCTAGGCATCTTCTGCTTGTTTTCTGTTGCACGTAATTAGGCCAGCAATAAGATTTGCAAATGTGGTTAAGCATCTTCTGCTTATGGCTAGGCATCTTTTGCTTGTTTTCTGCTGCTTGAACTCAGGCCAGCAATACGATTGCAAATGTGGCTAAGCATCTTTTGCTTGTGGCTAACCATCTTTTGCTTGTTTTCTTCTTCATGTCCATAGGTCAGCAATAAGATTCGCAAATGTGGCAAAGCATCTTTTACTTGTGGCTAAGCCTCTTTTACTGGTGTGGCTAAGCATCTTTTACTTGTGGCTATCTTTTACTTGTGGCTAAGCATCTTTGGTTTGTGGCTAAGCATCTTCTGCTTCTTTTCTGCTGCATGTAATTAGGCCAGCAATTAAGAATTGCAAATGTGCTTATGGTTGTTTTGTTTTCCATTGAATGTACTTTAGCAGGTAATACACTTGTTCTTTTTCCCAATTCTTCCGCATTCGTGTATTTTTGTGACTTACTTCACACGCATACATGTGCGACGTGTGCTTTAGCCACAAGGAGAATTGGTGGCACATTTCATCTGAGCAATTAATGTTGAGGCAAAAAACGTCACACACGGCGTAAGTGTAGAGAATCTGCTAACTTCACAACTTCCGTAGTTGCAAATTCGGAATCAAGCTGGTGTGGGGAAAAACTTTGCGCACACCTAGTTTCAACGATGTCTGCTTTTTAACTTACAGCCTTGACATAGCACTATCCATGTATGACAGCTAAAAGGGAGAAGAACACACAGACTGTGGCTACTGTGTCACCCTTCCTCTCAAGTACTCACTCAGAAGCAACACCAGGCATTGCGTATCTGGCATCAGCACGGGCCCTTGCATTCATTCGGGCCTTGCAGCCCCCACTCGCCTCCAGGATAATGACGAGGAGAATGTTGTGTTCTGGACATCTGTCCTTGGGGCCTCCTCACTGATACTGTGTTAGTACTGTGATACTAAGCCGGTCAAGTGGCACAGCGAGTAGCGCGCTTGCTTTGACACCCGTGCAGAGCCTGTTAACGCAGGTTCGAATCCCGGCGGGGCCAAACTCAGCCTTTCATCCTTCCGAGGTCGATAAATGAGCACCACACACCGTGGGTAATAATAAGCAGCGCTCGGATACCTGAGGGTTTGTAGCGCTATATAAAAGCCTAATTATTATTATTATTATTATTATTTGTGTTAACACATCTGTTAGTTATTGACGGCACATTCAAATAGTATGCTCCTTGTAGGTGAATGGCCGCAAGCACACAGCTGTGACTGTTCAATGGCGTCCACATTGCCATAAGAATAGTTATGTTATGTTATGTTATGTTAAAGGTACATATATAGCGCACCGTCACCAACGGAATTGGTCCCCTGGTGCTCCGGTGGATCTGTAAATAGGAAGGAGGGCGGGTGGGTTAGTCGGGTGGAGGGGGAGTAGGAGAGTGGGAGAAGTGGTGTGCTGTTGGCAGCTTCAGCTCGGTATACACGAGTGCTGGGCTTTGATGCAAGTATCAGATAGGGCAAGACCTCGTGTGCTGTAGGTGCTGTTTATGTGAATAGGTAGTCACAGAAGGATGAGTTTTATGATAGGGTTGGTTAGGGTTGAATCGTGGCAGTACCCTATCGTACCCCCTCTGTTTTGATTGATTGTGACCTTTATCCGTTCGTCTTTAATACATTTGGGTGTGCAGTGGGTGTGCAGCAATTACCACCCACACAGGTTCCTGCAGTGGGGGCTGTGTTCCCTATGCCCTGTGGTCTATCAGTTCCTGAGATCGGGACACCTCTCTCTCCCCTTGTTCATCTAAGGACCTCTATCAGTAGTCCAATTAAGTGAGAACCATCTCTCTTCCCAGTTTCCCGTTTAACCCTCTCCCTCCCATTCAGACGCCTCTCTTCTTCCCTGCACCCAACTCCGTTCTGGTCTGCTCACCCAACTCCTTCTCAGTTGTTTGTTAATTTCATGGTGCATGGGCGTTGTTCATTTGTTTTCATCCCGTTCTGAGTTGATGAGCCAGGCAATTGATAGGAGCTTTAAAAGGGACACAATTTTCATGTAATCATTACACTGCAAGTTCTCTCTCTATCAAAAGAGGCTGAGCGTTCCCAATTATTGGAGTTGCTTTCAACTCAAAATAGTGGTGAAAACATGATTATTCTTCCACTAGTGTCTGGCATTGTCAACTCTGCATGCCGGGTTGGTAGATCAGTGAACTAAGCACCTGCAACAGTGTTTGACCTCATAATCATAGGTTTGAGTCCTGGCAGCTCTGCTCACCACCTCCTCGCAATGAGTACCATTGTGATGCATAACAAAAAGCATCTGTCTGTCCATAGCACCAAGATGAGATGGTGAACCTGTACTCTACAAATACACTTTTATGTTTAATCTGACCCTGTCAGCACCCATCAAATTCTTTTTATATTTTGTTAGAAACCTCAGGCCCCATCGCAAAAGCCACTAAACTCAGAATTGTAGTAATCGCCTGCTTTTTAAGGGTTTGTCAACTACAGAAGTCCATAAATGTACTCCTGAATGGAAAACAAATACTAGACTGTTCCTCCCCATATCAGCCCTGCTGCACCTACTCAACATTGCTGTACTCCAGAGCCATGACTATCTTACCGCCTCTCTTTTCTGCCTGACCTGGGGGGCTCAGGCAGCCATAATGCAAATGGGCTGCACCCCCAAGGGAGAGTTGGTGGTCACATGACTGCGTGAAAGAATATCAAAGCATCGCTCAGAGACCTTGGGCCTCATTACAGGACCGGCACCCTTCATTACGGGATGCCCTATTACGAGGTTCCCTTGCGGGACCCGGTAAGGACGCCTGGTAAAACCAGGTGCCCTTAGCTGGTCCCGAGAGGGGACCAGGGAGCTCCCTCCCCATTCCCATTTAGCCATATGGGGGCTCAAATGGGAATGGGGATGGGTTTTTCCAATGAGGATTTACCGGGTCCTCCATGGTTGCAATAGCCCAGTAAGTCCTCATTGGAGGAACCCGGTACTGGACCCCGGCATGGAGGCAGCCATGCCCTTATTAAGGGCATGGCTGCCTCCATACTCGTAATGAGGCACCTTATCGTTATTGGGATCTCTACTCTCCTGCATCCACCGAGCATTGCTCCATGTCAGAGCAACACTTATGTTAGTCCCGCCTCTGCCTGACTCAGGGAGATCGAGCGTCCATACTGCAATCAGGCTGCACCACCCATTGGTAGAATCGGACGCATGCCTCACGTCATTGTGCATCTCACCGGCATCACATGTCCAGGCATCTATGATAAAGCGCTCAAAGGCAAGGACACACTTGTTTCTTCTGTTAGGGGTGGTAAGGTCCTAGGGTCCACCCACTGTCCCTGCAGTCCTAAAAATCCCTCCACGCCGAACACTACCATTACCCTCTCCAAATCTACATCACATCACAGTACTACCACTCTCCCTGACCTGGACTGTTCCAAACTGCAACATGAGTGAAACTGGGCAGCTCTGGTTGCCATCAGCTTACTTGATTAACTTTATTGCTGGTTTCCACCGACCGACTTATTTTACTTAACTGCTGGTCACTAGCAGCATATTTGCACCAGTATTACTGTCAGTCACCACCAGCCCACTTTATTTACTGTATGATGGTCACTAGCAGCATATTTGCAGCAGTATTACTGTCAGTCACCACCAACCAGCTTGATTTACTGTATGCTGATCACTAGCAGCATATTTTCACCAGTATTTTTGTCAGTCACCACCAACCAGCTTGATTTGCTGTATGCTGGTCACTAGCAGCATATTTGCACCAGTATTAAAGTAAGTGACCACCAACCCGCTTGATTTACCGTATGCTGGTCACTAGCAGCATATTTGCACCAGTATTAAAGTCAGTGACCACCAACCCGCTTGATTTACTGTATGCTGGTCACTAGCAGCATATTTGCACCAGTATTACTGTCAGTCACCACCAACCCGCTTGATGTACTCTATGCTGGTTACTACCAGCCGGCTCATTTTTCTTTGTCTTCTTTTGGTCACTGCCAGCCTATTTATACCCATTTTACTACTGGTCGCTACCAGCCTATTTGCACCACTTTTATTGTTGGCTGATACCAAACTACAGAATATACCTGCTTTCATGTATTTTACTGCTGATTTTTGCTGTCTTTTTTTCTGCTGATTTGTTACCAAATGTTCAACTATTTTTACCTTCAAAATGTGGGGAGACTCCCCGTGCAGGCCCATGTTAACTCACCCCATGCTCCTGTATATGCAATATTCCCTTTCCCAAACTACTCATCTGTATTTTTTAAATGGCCACTGAATGTCATTGCAATGAATATTCTTCACTGAAAAAAGTATATGCAATTAATATTCTGCAATGGAGTGACTGGGACTATTTATTACACTTCTATTTGCTATTAGCCTTCGTGATTTAATTCCCTGTCGGTCGCTAACAGCCTATTTGCACCACTTTGACTATTTGTTGCCACCAGCACACTTAGATTATTTTAGTGTTGCTTGATACTAGCCTACTGGATTTTTATTTAACTATTAGGCACTGACTGGTTACTTGATTCAATTAAAAGGATAGCACAACTTCAATGTGCTTCGTCTCTCCTACCTTCACACCTCTCTCCCTATCATACCATTTCTCTTCGCACCTCACCATGCCCTAGGCAACAGTCTTTCTTTTTTTGATTGTCCCCTCTCATGGGATTTATACCTAACCCCAGATCAATAATGTATCAAAATCCTGCCACTACCACCTCAAACTCCTTTGATGCATGTTTCCTTTCCTGACCTATCCCAACAGACTCACCACTGTTATGTCTATTGTTATGTCGCTACTGCACTATGCCAACTCATTCTACCTGGGAGCACCAGCATACCAACTTAGCAAACTCGAAAAGAGCCCAAAATGCTGCTGCCAAACTCCTTCTCGCACTGGGATACAGAGACCACATCTCCCCCGCTCTCTGCACACTCCACTGGCTCCCTGTCGGACGAAGGGCCACCTTCAAAACCCTATGCATTTCACACCGAGCAGTGCACAAGACCGGCCCAACGTACCTTCAAGAGAAGATAAAACCCTACCTCCCATCACGCACCCTAAGATCGAGCACTGCCCTCTTACTAGCGATTCAAACCTCCAATTCTGCCAGGATTGGAGGAACTGCCTTCTCAACCTTGGCCCCAACTCTGTGGAACTCACTCCCCCCACACATTTGACACAGCCATGACTACAGGGCCTTCAGCAAAGCTCTAAAAACCTTGCTCGTTCCTTCATGCAGAGTAAGACCATCTAAGGCCACTGAGACCTTACAACCTGCAGACAATTGTTCAAGGAGATACCGAGCAATGACCACTGGAAGCGACTATCAAGTCACTTATAAGGTCACTGTAATGCAGCAATCGCAAAATGCATAAATGACATCCGGAACAGTGGGCTCAATTAATAAAACCTCCACTCCAGACACTCACCTCTCCTATCACTATGCTCACTCTCTACTCTACACCTACACACAATAGAGCGTTGTTACACCCGTTGATCAATTTCAGCCTAGCTGCTCACATACCAACATTACTTCATGAACACCTCAACATCCTGCTAGAACGCAGCTATAACCCACAAAAAATCAGCCTAGCTGCACACATACATCCTACACAGGCCTAACGCAGTCAGAATCCAGTCGTGGAGACCAATCTACAGACTGCACACGTCCAACTGATCTCAATATCACCACACCTAATGCTAGGATGTAGCTACCATCAGGCAATGCACACATAATAAGTGCACCCAAGCACCCTATGATAGCCTACTCTCTGAACTGACCTGGACTACGGTCCCTGAGGGCGTTCAACCCACAGGCGCTTTGAGGTCATACCAATGATATATAGAGAACTATATCAATGCCAAATAACACAACATTCCTAAACTTAACAACCCTCTTTATGCTTTTGCGCCCGAATACCTCTGGGTCTGGTGCGCAATATAAATAATAAAGCAAACAAACAAACAAACAAACCAAACAAACATAACAAATAACATAACATTAGATCCAGGATTTCTTAAAAGTGCCAGGCTATTATGCAAGTCTATGCAAAAAGGATGAGCATACTCGTCCTTGGCACTTAAGGGGTTTCCTCACCTTCCCCTGACCTAGAAAAAATAATGGAATCACTACTGGACTAAAAGCCCTGTACGCTTTAGCAAATTCTCCGCTTAAATATAGAGGAGATCGGAGCCTTTTGGTGGCTGCTTCTCGCCTGTGGGATAGTCTGACCATTCCAATGTGTTCTATAAACAATCTACTGGCATTTCAAAAAGCTATTAAATCATGCCTTTTTTGCTAATTTGGCCTGTCCCCATGTGATTTTTTGCGATAATAAAGTTCAACGCTTGAGCCTTTATAATTATTCTTTTATAACACGCTTAATACCAACGCATGGGATCTGGATTTGAACCTGTGTTGCACTGAGTTGTCTTGCTTCCAAGACAAATGCATTGCCCCTGAGCTATCCTTCCGCCCCGTTGATATGGTTTACGCTGTGGCATGTTACAAATTTAGCAAATACAAATGTGAAAAATGCAAATACCTCCTTCCTTCTGCGACACACCTATTGCTAACCCTGCACTGGGGTCAAACATTACTCAACCCAGCTCTGCACCATCTCTTAGTTTCCTACAAAGAATGCATGCACCACGCCAATGCACCACGAAATCTCTTACATCATTCTATGCTTTTCCATCACTGGGAACACAACAAGCTCCGATTCTTGCCTTACATCACTGCTATTTCTCCAGTGAGACACCTCTGCTAATGGACCTCATTCCTGCCCTGCAGCACTGCTGGTTATTAAATGATTGAGAGCATAGACACCTATGCCCATGCACTTCTGCCCTGCATGCATCACTGCCTGCCATTCCAGCACTGAGAGCACAGACATCTCTGCCATGGGCTTCTGTTCTGCCTGCATCATTGCCTGCCATTCCATCACTAAGAGCATAGACACCTGTGCCAACGCACTTCTGCAGTCCCTGCATCACTGCCTGCCATTTCAGCACGGAGAACACAGACTCCTGTGTCAATGCACTTCTGCCCTGCCTACATCACTGCTTGCCATTCCAGCACTGAAAGCACAGACTCCTGTGTCAATGCACTTCTGCCCTGCCTACATCACTGCCTGCCATTCCTCCTGTCTGCATCACTGCCTGCCATTCCACACTGAGAGCGCAGACGCTTCTCCCAACGCACTTTTGTCCTGCCTACTGCCATTCCGTCACTGAGAGCACAGACACCTGTGCCAATGATTTGGAATCCTGCTTTGCAATACCCTCCTCGGAAAACACACAGCTTTTTCAGTTCACTCAGTTTTCTCTGCATTTCTCAATGTGTTGCCATTAATCGGAACATAAACAGACCTGCTCACTTCCGGCCTGGGCTGTAGCATCTACTGCGAGTGCATCATTGCGAACCACACTCCAATCCCAATGCACCTCATTCCTGTCCGGAAGCACTGCTTTCTATACCATCAATGGGAACACACACACAATTCTGTCAATACACGACAACCTTTCTCTGCATCAATCATGTTTTCTACTAATGTAAACACTGTACCAGTGCACCCGGGGGCTTTTCTGCAGTGCTCCCCGCTGCTTCCCCACGGGAGTACAGGCATTCATGCTGGCACACTCAGTCGCGCATACCGTTCCACCAGAGTGAACACACACATCTCTACCAATACACCTGCTCCTGACACACAGCACCTCTACTATTGAAATACTGCTGCTCACAGAAATCTAAGGACGGATAGCTGACAAGTGGCCCTTAATCATGTGCAATGCCATCAGCCAGTCTTGATGCGCTAAGCCAACATAACTATGCATTCCGGAATTTATCGTTTTTCCCGATTAGGTGTATGGGACTACAAATCCCAGCATGCACAGTGTTGTTGGCTAAAGAGCTTGGACTGTTCCCTACAAGCCTGATCTGCATCACCACTTCCATTCCCGTGCAGGTACTGAAAGACAGCACCGGAGCATGTACAGGGCCGGGTGATGAGCCTAGCCAGAACTCTGTTTTTTTCTTTGCCTTCTGGTCCTTCTAGTTTGGCTTTTTTTCCATTACAAATGCACCGGGCGAAAGCATTTCTGTGTGGTTGCTCTCATTGCCTATGTTATTTTATTGTGTTTTATAACATTCAGAACACCTCATTTATTTATTTATTTATCTGTTTATAACGTGCCAACAGCCCACAGACATCAGGGCACACAATCAACAGATCATATCCCAGACAAGCCAACGACATATAAAGGGTACAAATTACCCTATTCACTCACAAAGAAGGCATAAATAAAGGAGCACACATTGCAGAATGCAAAGGATTAAACATGTCAGAAATAATCATGCATGACATCAAGAGTCCTCCTGCTTCTCTGCAGAAGTGACACTGCTCTGACAATAGACGACTCTGTAGCTCTGCTACCTGAGCCTTCCTTTGCCTGTTCTCTTGCACACCAAGCCCTGCACCCTAGACTCGTCTAAATGATTCACGAGCGGTAGCCGCGAGGGGGTGGGGGCGGGAGGGGTTTGCCTTGAACATGCGAGAAGGTAATAGGAGCTGGCGTTTCATATCCACTCGGCGTGCTTGCAGTATATTACACGGATTGTGCAGTGAATTATTTCTAGGGCCATTTTCATTTTGTGTTACTTAATTTGCTGTCGATCCGGATTGCGTTCTTCCTGTGTGAAGCTCTGCATTAGCAGGAATGCCAAGCAGCAGAATCCCAATACAAATCGCGAAATTACATTCGTATCCCAGAATTGCGGCCTTGTAGGCGCCTTGCCGGCGCAATTTCATGACTCGGCTTGGGATAAATTAGCTGTGCGCCTCGCAGAGAGATACACCGACCCATTGGGGAATGTGCAGGCATCACAAGGGGGTTTCCTGAGAGGCGGGTAGGGCTGGGAAAGAATCAGGCCCTTATACTGCTCCTCCGGGCATGTCAGAGGATCGGTGTGATAGGCTTACACCTTTGAAGGGTAAGTCGGCCCAGTGCTTTAAGTGTGGTAAGAAACTGAGAAGGGGCGAGGCTTGCGTGATGTGTGTGGTGTAGGAACTGGTGGGTGTGGTCTAAGATTTTTTTTTCATCTAAAACTTTAACTTTTTTTCACAGATATGCAACAAAATCACTACCAAGTAACATTTTCAAAGAACCTAACACCAATACTAATATAATAGACTAATCATTTAACTAAATTAATATTTCCTAAAAGATTATGAATATCGGACCAAGTTAACAAACAAAAATAGCAATACTATACTGTTACCAATCCTCTAAGCACAATTAAAGTACTTATATATTAACTTAGGTCCAGAAAAAAAAAAGAAAGAAGGAAAAGAAAGGAAAAAAAAACACCAAAAACAGATTCACACACCTAACACAAATACACCAAAAAGTATCAACATGCAATCACACATTTTTGATCAGGACCCTATTCCTACTATTTATTTCTAAGAACCACATACATCATTAAAGGGCGTCCAGATATCCAAATAGACATGTTCTTGCTTCCTCCCATACTACATACATTTCTCAAAGCAACTGCATATCACTATCCCAGTTCTCTACTTGTGCTTTTTTCCACAATCTTAAAACTAGTTTCACTGCCACCATTAAGGCTTTGTCAATCCAACATCTATATCTGCGGTCTAAGATTTGATGGGCGCGGCCTAAAGAAGCACATGTAAGGGAATGCGCCTATATTATATAACTAAGTGCAAATCAGAACACAGTCTGCTTGGTACATTCCTTAAAACATAACAAATCGAAGCTCAAAGTCATTATTTATTGGACCCTTAACTAGGGCCATTGACAAAAGGTCAGGTGTTGAGGTATATTAGCAGGTGCATTAACATATCAGTACATAGGTCGGGCGAGACAACCCTTCAAATCCATCCACTGCAGAGCCATGCATAAAGTGAGAGATGACTTTAAAATGAAAACAAAAACAAGATTTCCAATAGTTAAATTCAACATTTTAAACAATTGATGATTTATCAGACCCCCATATAATATTCTTCAATGGTGTATTTCTTTGCCCGAGCTTGCTCACAGTGCCTTTCATTGGCTGCTCGTCTTCCTTTTGCTGGCTAACTTTTGACAAAGCACAATGGCTTGAAAGCTTTCATTGGAGGGCCATTAAGTTTCAGTCATAAACAGGAAGAAAAAGTGGCCACATGGAGGGATACTCTGCTTGGAGAAGCAATAAAATTCATGGCACTGAAGCCCCTTTCACAATCTGCATTTCTTGCAGGTAATGCGTCCATGCAGCTACTAAAGTTCTAAATGCTTCAGAGTACCTTTTGCAACTAAACTCCTTAAAATATCTGAAGGCACAGATGGTGTCTCTGGGAACTGACATTTGGAATACAGTCTTTGAATTTCATTTTCACCATACAGAACAATGTTTTCACCATCAGCTATATGCTTTGCATCTAGAATACTAAAACTGGCTATATGTTCTCTATTAGAATCTGGAGCACACATTTTAGCAATGCTAACTGAAAGGCTTTCATACAATGACCTTGCATTGAGTGGCGCTGGGTTTGTCCTTCTTTGGGAAATATGAATCTCTTGAACATTGTCCACAATCAACTGCACTCTGGGCAGCGGAAGCACACTTTCCATGAGATTCCTTCACTGTAGAAAATCACTGAACTTGCCCTACCAAGTGTCTATGCACATCAACAATCGTGATATCCCACCTCTGAAGAGCCAGTGACAAGTCCTTCAGGTCTTGTAGAGCATCACACATCAGCCCTAGATCTTTCAGGAAGGGAACAAGAGCTAACCTTCCCAAGGAGACCCTCATATTGGCTCCAGTGTCTTGAGGGATCCTTGGAAGCTTCTCTGAAATGCTTACACAAAGCAGGAAAGCAGTTCCAAACAGCTTGAACTGTCCAATAACTTGATGCATCCCATTGTGTGTCCAGCATTTTCACAATTTTCTGCAGTTCAAACCCCAATCACTGGCAGCCATTTCTAGCTGTCTTGTGTTTTTGGTGACATGCTGGATGTAGAGTACAGAGGGCCAATGGACATTTTAAATGATTGACCCCACCTACTTTGTCAATCATCTGATACAGCAAGTTAAAGGCAGTGAGCTAGAAATGCCTAGATAAAACAAGATTTGGAAATTCTGATGCACTATGTCTGATTATTTCAGTTGCAGTAACATTACAGGACAACACACAGTCCATTGCCCTGCTATTTACTTCCTGGAGGTGTACCACATCAAGGTGATCTGTGAATGGCCGATTATTATTTGCCTGGTAGAATACAGTGTCATCATGCAGTTATGTTTTCACACTTAATAATATCTTCTGATGCTTTATGAGCACAGCTTGACTTATGCTCCACAATCTTATTTTAAAGAAGATTAACTGAAGCCAGAAATATCCATTTGTATTCAGATTTAAAATAAAATTGTTGCATGCTCCAGCAGTCCGGGATTGGAACAGGCTCTTCTGGCACAGGCTGTAGTGTAGTGGGAGAATCACTGGAGCTACTCGGCTCATTAGCGCGAAACATCTGGGCATTTCTGTGCTGGCTCACTACTCAGATTGACTCGGCCAGCTTCCTCATGCCCAATCCGGCTGCTGGTAGCCTCCTCCTCTTTACATCTGTGTACTGCCAGGATGTAGTCAAAGAGCAAAGACTGCATGGACTTGCACTTAGTGACTCAGATTTTTCTGGCATCTTTAATGGCTCTGAAAATCTTGGCAAACAATATCACTATGGGATTTGTTTCTAGCCTGTGCATGCTGGGATTTTTCTGCTTCCTATCTGTAAAAAAATACAATTGTGGTTTACTGCACTGAACGGTGCATAGTTTATATGTAAGTTAACATATCTTATTTGTGATTCAGATGTTATCCTACCCATATGCCCTGCCATTTTAGGCTATCCCCATGCATTGTTTTGTATGACAAGCATCCCAAGTAAGGGGGCATTTTAAAAAGGTGTAGGGAATGCCCCTCATTTCAGGACATTTAAAAGTTCATCCCATTTGTCAATTCAGAATGTGATTTTAAATGTCCTGAAATTCCCCCTAGAGGTGCAAAGGGGAAAAAGGTAACCTGAATGAGCACCTCTAAGATGTGCTCTTTCAGATGCCCCTTGTGAATTGGGCTGCCTCTTTTTTTGGCGCAAGTGAGGACACATCTCTCCACTTGCAAACTGGATGAAGCTGAGGAAAGAATCTCTTTTGTTGAGGATAGGGTGGAAGGCCTTGAAAACATACATGCAGCAAAAAAAACTCAACTAGAACCTGACATCACAGAAATCGTAGAGATAACCTGAGACCCTCAGTCTCAATTACCTTTGCTTAAAAGATCAAAGAATCAACATACCAAAGTTTAACTTAGTAGGTAGAAGATCTGTTTAATCAATCCCTCAAGATTCTTCTCCTAATCCTATTTGCTCCAAAGGCAAATCGAGATCACCTATTAAAACCACGGGACCTGCTCTTTGTACCTTACAAACGTGTTCACCTTTCTACTCTTGCTACACTCTGCTCTCATGTAATCATACTAACAACTTAGCTAATGCATATTGTTC
Organism: Ambystoma mexicanum; assembly: GCF_040938575.1. NCBI lineage: Eukaryota > Metazoa > Chordata > Amphibia > Caudata > Ambystomatidae > Ambystoma > Ambystoma mexicanum. The sequence continues at coordinate 378,358,547 of NC_090921.1, read as the reverse complement.
ACTTAGCTTTGATATTGTAGATTTGTTACTCTAATTGTTGCATATTGACTTATTTTCCTAGAATATTGGACATTATCTTTATCTCTTGTTCACTAGCTCTTCTTCACTTTTGCTTCCTTCGTGTCTGTGCTCTTGTATCTCACATGATATTCCTTTTTTATTATCGTTCTAAGTGGATTCTCTTCACTTTTCCTTTTACTCTTCTACATGTTCATATTAACTTTAATATAATCCTCACATACTTTTATTTGTCCTATTCCCATCCTTTTGTAATTCCCTATATTTACCAATGGTGCTACAATACGTGGAAGTTACTACTCTGCTTGCTCATTAGTTACTATAATGCCATTTATATTACCTGTCTATTCTATTGCATTCATTTTCACTGCACACTTTGATCATTTGATTTGCTGCCTTTTCATTATTAATGTCTATTAAGTTTGTCACCTGGAATGTTAATGGGTTAAATCATCCCTTTAAACGTCATCCAGTTATCATCCAACTCTCAAAATTGAAGGTTTATGTCACCTGTCTTTAAGCGACTCATCTGAACTCTGACAGTGAAAACCTTAAAATCAAAGCTTCCTGGATTAATCATGCCCTTTTCTCAAATGCTCTAGATAAAAAAGGTGATGTCTCCATTTTGATTAACAAGCACGTAACCTTATCCCTGACCAGCAAAGAAAAGGATCCTGAAGACTCCTGGATCATTGTTGAAGCTATTATTAACAACCTACCAGTGACTATAACTAATGTATATGGTCCGACACTCCTGACCCCCTTTTCTGGTCCAATTGTAAATTGAAACTTGTAAAGAATAATCCAGATAGACTTATTTTATGTGGTGACGTTAACCAAGTTTTTGATTTCACTCTTGATTGTAAATCTACTTCCAATTTTGTTAACTCCAAATCACGCGATAATTTCCTCAATATGTTAAATGATTGACTCTTGGCACTTCTGTCACCCAGATGTAAAAAGACTTTACCTTTTATTCTGCCCCTCACCATTTTGTTTCTAGATTAGACTTGTAGAGGAGGTCCCAAGTACAGCCCACACTCCAACCATCCATTTTGAAGTTCCAGGAACATTCACGCCGAAATATCTGACGTATGATGAGAAAATAAACCTGCAGAGAGCTGCAGTGGGGCTCTGTCCAGTACCCATCATAACAATGCCTATTGAAGTACCAATACCAAGGAAACCATGGACAGTAAGGTACCCATTGAGAAAACCATATCAACAAATGAAACGAAATGAAGATTATCTAAGTACAGTCCCTGAAGAAGCCAAAAAGGTCTTAATGGAAGACGAATGGTGGCGACACGAGAACCCGGACTGACTCACATATAGAAGAAACAATGACCAGAGAATGACGTAAAGAGATAAATTGCCATGAACAAGGGACATTGTGGACCTAAAGCGAAAAGACGATGTCAAATGTAAGAAGATTAATCTGCAAGCATGATGAAGATATTCACCCAGTTTACGCTTGTACATATACTTGGAACCGCAAGAAAGTTACGGAAATCGGGCAGGTTTCTATGCTTAGTAGAAAGATAGTGGGCAAGCGCCACCTATACATATCTACCTCAACCAAAGCACATTATATAAGTATACTTCCACTCTGCACAAGAAGCAGAATTAACCAAAGGTTACTAAAGGCCACATGAGGAGAGCTTCATATTTAGCAAAATCGAGAATAAGCAGCAGAAACAAAATTCAGCAGAGGCAAATCGTGCCAAGAAAGCCAAAGTCGTATCAGTAGAATAGACGAACAGTAGCTACAATTAATTGATGCTAAGAACAGAATAACCTGCTTCAGAAAGGTCAAGATAAGAAACTGGAGGCAGGTGATGGGTGAAACGAAAGTCAAATACACAAATTACATGAAGAAGAGGCAAATTCATGGTGTCTGAATCACGTGACCAGCCTAACGAGAAGAAGCAAGACTTTCACACCTACGCATGGCAGTGGGCCAGGCGAAGATAGCAGAACTTTTCCAGACAGGAGATGCAGTCTCGAGGCCAACCACATTGAAATAATTGACACATGGCCACTAAAGTGATGATTGATTGTAACTATAATTGGAGGAAAGCCGGGGAGCTAAGCGGCACCCTGCACCTAGCCAACCATTCTGCGTGCTGCTAGGCAAAACGGAAAAGTATGAGTGAGGTTGGTGCCAACCCAATCATAGTGGACCAAGTAATCTAGGGTCCTATAGTTAGTAGAACCAATGGGAGGTTGTACTTTTAGTGACGTCTACAATAGCCATTTTAAGGGAAGGGCTTAGGTGCCCCACCTGACCGTGTTTATCCAATCCCCTTACTCCATTACCATATACAGATATAGTACCTATATTAAAGTTACCTTTCCTGAACCAATAGAATTGCATGCCAACGTTTAAGCGTTAAAATGTTAGTGATGCCGAGTTTTCAATATAAATGTTATGTTTTTACGAAGTTCGTTGGAGTTGTGAAGCCAGAGAGAAGATCTCGCATCCACTGATATTCATGAGACTCCCCGTTTTGTGTTCTTGTCATTAAACGGACTCCCTTCGCCAAACCGTTGAGTTATCATTATTGACTTGGTGTTGGAATATTAATCTTCACCCCCATCCATCTCAAGGGTGCTGCTATCTTATCTTAAAGTGCTTCTGGGCAAACCCCGACTCTATGGGCCAGTTGGGGGTCCCGGAGTACACTTGGTAGCGGAGGATGGTTATCGATTATCGATTAGATAAAACACCCATTGACCGTCGACATAAAGTAACTCTAGGTCCTCGGCAATATCACAAGTCCTTTGCCATCCGGCTGAGTAGACCGTGAAGCTCCCCGTAGACAGTGGTTAGAGTAAAAAGTAGAATCTGCAGACAGAGGTCTGAATGGACCTGTTTTTCTCCACGTAACCCCTTCCCACTACTACAGGCAGCTGAGCGGGCGAACAGCAGGAGAGATGGTGACGAAGGCGGTGATCCCGAGCATCGAGAGAGGAAACATGCAAACGGTGAGTGAAAAAGACTAAATGCTTTGGCAAAATGTGCATGCCTTATAACAAGTAAGGGAAAGGTAACAGAGGGAGGCTGGAAAACAAAATATAGTCCAAAGTAGAGTAGAATGTATATATATATATATTCACTGAAAAAACTTTGTTAAAGGGACGTTATGGTTAAGTTGCGTTACTAAAAACATTTGTGATGTCATCTTTGATGTCCTGGGTGTTAGTCTTAGCAGTGCACGGTGGTGGCGTGAGTTATGGTTGCTTAGCTTACCATAACTGGCGAATTTCAAGGGTTTTTCGGTTTTACTTGGAACCATAACGTCCCTTTGACAAAGTTTTTTCACTGAATTTCATAGGTTTTTAGTAGCGCAAATTAACCATAATGTCCCTTTAACAAAGTTTTTTCACTGAATTTCATAGGTTTTTAGTAGCGCAACTTACCATAACATCCCTTTAACAAAGTTTTTTCATTGAATTTCGTAGGTTTTTAGTAGTGCAACTTAACAATAATGACTTTCACTTTATATACATATCATATGGAACTGACTGAATCTCTTCTACTGTACTTGATGTCCGCGAACTCATTTAATGTTCGCGGACATGTTCGAAGAACAGTACCACTACCTAAAAACTCTCGGGGGGTATGTTTGATTGTTATATCATAACATAGGAACATTTAACAAATTCAAAAAAAAGCACACAAACACACTAACCATTCATTTAAATGCACTATGTTCTAAAATGGAATATACCACAAGAAAATACATTGGCTTCCAACATAATTACCTCACAAACACAACAGAACTGAGAACAAGAGCAGATCCACTGAGTACATAGGACATATCTTACCTGAAATAGTAAGTGTACTTAATTGTATTCATATATTTATAAACTTTCTGTATTAGATAAAAAAAATATTATCTTTTTTTTTTTTTTCTCTCACAGAAATGTCTAGTACTCTGGAATGGCTAGAGGAACATTTCCCACATGAAGAAATGTCACAAGATAGTGAAACTAATGGTAAACACTTTATAATATAAACCATTTAATTATTATTATTTTGTATACATTTAACGTATATATATTTTTTTTGTACAGAGCATACCAAAATAGAAAATGCTTCAGAAAAACCTGTTATGGATAACACTTTTCACAGTATAGAAGAAAAAATGGATTTATTGTTGACTAATTTTAATAATTTGAAAACTTTTGTGTGAGATCATTTTAAACCAAAAACCTCGTACCATTGTCCCACGTGTACTTGTCCCTCCTCACCATATCCCAGTCAATTATCCCCAAACCCTCTCCATAACCCAAAATGTTTTGATGAGACTTCCATCCCTTCTTCACCTAATAACAATCATGATGAAACCCCTAATTCTCCTGTTTTTGTTTCTGTTTCTGCCTCACCTTCTCTGTCATAAATTATTAATATATGTTAAATAAAGTTTAATTTTTATATTGTGTTGTAAATAGTTTCGTTTTTTTTTTAAAACAATGAAGGTGTCCGCGGACAGTGCAGGTGTTCTGAAATGTTCGTAAATAAACGAAAATGGAGGTATCCTGAAGAACACTATACCTGTTCATACTGTTCGCTAGCAAGATGAAACTATTCTAAGAACACACGCGGTGTCCTGAAATGTTCGTAAACAAAAAAAAAATTAAAGTGTCCTAAAGAACACTATGGGGGTAATTCATAAAATTCAGCGCACAAGTGGCGCACGCGACTGGCGCACAGTGTGCACTTGCGAATCCCTGTGCCAGCCACATGCGCTAAAATCCATTTCCGTGCACAGCGTATTCATGGAATCCAGCCACCAAAACCAGCCGTGGCGCACAGTGGTGCAGTGACCCTGCCGCAGTGCCAGTTACGCCCCCAAGAACGCCTCTCACGCAGGGAAAAGCCATCAATATACCCAATACAGCGCAAAGGGCTGCGCTAACCCTGTACCAGCACGGCAAGCGGGCTACGTGTATCACTGGGGTGTGCGGGAAGTACCTCACGCGATTGGCCCCGTGCGAGCAGGGTACACGTATTTCAGGGGTGCGCGGGAAGTTCCACACTCGATTTCCGCAGGGTATGTGTATTTTAGGGGTGCGCGTGAAGTTCCATACGCGATTTCAGCAGGGTACGTGTATTTCGGGGTGCAGGGGAAGTTTCACACGCGATTTCAGCAGGGTACGTGTATTTCAGGGGTGCCCGGGAAGTTCCACACGTGATTTCATCAGGGTACTTGTATTTCAGGGGTGCGCGGGAAGTTCCACACGCGATTTCATCAGGGTACGTGCATTTCGGCGGGAGGGGGAAGTTTCACATGCAATTTCAGCAGGGTACGTGTATTTCAGGGGTGCGCGGGAAGTTCCACACGCGATTGGCCCCGTGCGAGCAGGGTATGCATATTTCAGGGGTGCGCGGAAAGTTCCACATGCGATTGGGGCCGTGCGAGCAGGGTACGTGTATCTCAGGGGTGCGCGGGAAGTGCCACATGCGATTTCAGCAGGGTACGTGTATGTCAGGGGAGCGCGGGAAGTTCCACACGCGATTTCATCAGGGTACGTGTATTTCGGGGGGGGCGGGGGAAGTTTCACACGCGATTTCAGCAGGGTACGTGTATTTCAGGGGTGCACGGGAAGTTCCACACGCGATTGGCCCCGTGCGAGCAGGGTACGGGTATTTCAAGGGTGCGTGGGAAGTTCCACACGCGATTGGGCCCGTGCGAGCAGGGTACGCGTATCTCAGGGGTGCACGGGAAGTGCCACACGCAATTTCAGCAGGGTACGTGTATTTCAGAGGTGCACGGGAAGTTCCACACGCAATTTCATCAGGGTACGTGTATTTCGGGGGGCGGGGGAAGTTTCACACGCGATTTCAGCAGGGTACGTGTATTTCAGGGGTGCGCGGGAAGTTCCACACGCGATTGGCCCCCGTGCGAGCAGGGTACGCGTATTTCAGGGGTGCGCGGGAAGTTCCACACGCGATTCCATCAGGGTACGTGTATTACAGGGGTGCGCGGGGAGCACCGCAAATGAATTGCACATGTGGGTCCTCCCAGGTGTTCCCTCTACACCCTCCATGGCCCCTGCAGGTGGCTCACACCACAGGGGCCTACCCTGCACATGTCCTGCAGGCACCCCATCCACCATGACCATGCCCCCCAGCCAACCCACATGTCAACTTGCACTACTGCCCACCAACGCATGTCCCCCTGCACCCCCAGCCACCACGGGCACCCTCCACTAGGCCCCCACCCATGTCCAACTCATGTCTCCCACCACCCCCCAGCATTGTGGGGCACCTGCCAGCAGGCCCCCACCCATGTCCAACTCATGTCTCCCACCACCCCCACCCCCCAGCAGTGCGGGTCACCCTCCACCAGGCCCCCACCCATGTCTCCCACCACCCCCACCCCCCAGCAGTGCAGGGTCACCCTCCACCAGGCCCCCACTCATGTCTCCCACCACACCCACCCCCCAGCAGTGCAGGGGCACCCTCCACCAGGCCCCCACCCATGTCTCCAACCCCCCCACCCCCCAGCACTGTGGGGAACCTGCCAGCAGGCCCCCACCCATGTCCAACTCATGTTCCCCACCCCTCCCACCCCCCAGCACTGTGGGGTACCTGCCAGCAGGCCCCCACCCATGTCCAACTCATGTTCCCCACCACCCGCCCCCCAGCACTGTGGGGGCACCTGCCAGCAGGCCCCCACCCATGTCCAACTCATGTCTCCCACCACCCCCACCCCGCAGCACTGTGGGGCACCCTCCACCAGGCCCCCACCCATGTCTCCCACCACCCCCACCCCACAGCAGTGCAGGGTTACCCTCCACCAGGCCCCCACCCATGTCTCCCTCCACCCCCACCCCCCAGCAGTGCAGGGTCACCCTCCACCAGGCCCCCACCCATGTCTCCCACCCCCCCACCCCCCAGCACTGTGGGGCACCTGCCAGCAGGCCCCCACCCATGTCCAACTCATGTTCCCCACCCCCCCACCCCCCAGCACTGTGGGGCACCTGCCAGCAGGCCCCCACCCATGTCCAACTCATGTTCCCCACCCCCCCCCCACACCCCAGCACTGTGGGGCACCTGCCAGCAGGCCCCCACCCATGTCCAACTCATGTTCCCCACCACCCCCACCCCCCAGCACTGTGGGGCACCTGCCAGCAGGCCCCCACCCATGTCCAACTCATGTCTCCCACCACCCCACCCCCCAGCACTGTGGGGCACCTGCCAGCAGGCCCCCACCCATGGCCAACTCATGTCTCCCAACACCCCCACCCCCCAGCAGTGCGGGTCACCCTCCACCAGGCCCCCACCCATGTCTCCCACCACCCCCACCCCCCAGAAGTGCAGGGTCACCCTCCACCAGGCCCCCACCGATGTCTCCCACCACCCCCACCCCCCAGCACTGTGGGGCACCTGCCAGCAGGCCCCCACCCATGTCCAACTCATGTCCCCACCACCCCCACCCCCCAGCACTGTGGCGCACCTGCCAGCAGGCCCCCACCCATGTCCAACTCATGTTCCCCACCCCCCCACCCCCCAGCACTGGGGGCACCTGCCAGCAGGCCCCCACCCATGTCCAACTCATGTTCCTCACCCCCCCACCCCCCAGCACTGTGGGGCACCTGCCAGCAGGCCCCCACCCATGTCCAACTCATGTCACCTACCACCCCCACCCCCCAGCACTGTGGGGCACCCTCCACCAGGCCCCCACGCATGTCTCCCACCACCCCCACCCCCCAGAAGTGCAGGGGCACCCTCCACCAGGCCCCCACCCATGTCTCCAACCCCCCCGACCCCCAGCACTGTGGGGAACCTGCCAGCAGGCCCCCACCCATGTCCAACTCATGTTCCCCACCCCTCCCACCCCCAGCACTGTGGGGTACCTGCCAGCAGGCCCCCACCCATGTCCAACTCATGTTCCCCACCCCCTGCCCCCCAGCACTGTGGGGGCACCTGCCAGCAGGCCCCCACCCATGTCCAACTCATGTCTCCCACCACCCCCACCCCGCAGCACTGTGGGGCACCCTCCACCAGGCCCCCACCCATGTCTCCCACCACCCCCACCCCACAGCAGTGCAGGGTTACCCTCCACCAGGCCCCCACCCATGTCTCCCACTACCCCCACCCCCCAGCAGTGCAGGGTCACCCTCCACCAGGCCCCCACCCATGTCTCCCACCCCCCCACCCCTCAGCACTGTGGGGCACCTGCCAGCAGGCCCCCACCCATGTCCAACTCATGTTCCCCACCCCCCCACCCCCCAGCACTGTGGGGCACCTGCCAGCAGGCCCCCACCCATGTCCAACTCATGTTCCCCACCCCCCCACACCCCAGCACTGTGGGGCACCTGCCAGCGGGCCCCCACCCATGTCCAACTCATGTTCCCCACCCCCCCACCCCCCAGCACTGTGGGGCACCTGCCAGCAGGCCCCCACCCATGTCCAACTCATGTTCCCCACCCCCCCACACCCCAGCACTGTGGGGCACCTGCCAGCAGGCCCCCACCCATGTCCAACTCATGTCTCCCACCACCCCCCAGCACTGTGGGGCACCTGCCAGCAGGCCCCCACCCATGTCCAACTCATGTCTCCCACCACCCCCACCCCCCAGCAGTGCGGGTCACCCTCCACCAGGCCCCCACCCATGTCTCCCACCACCCCCACCCCCCAGCAGTGCAGGGTCACCCTCCACCAGGCCCCCACCCATGTCTCCCACCACCCCCACCCCACAGCACTGTGGGGCACCTGCCAGCAGGCCCCCACCCATGTCCAACTCATGTCCCCACCACCCCCACCCCCCAGCACTGTGGAGCACCTGCCAGCAGGCCCCCACCCATGTCCAACTCATGTTCCCCACCCCCCCACCCCCCAGCACTGTGGGGCACCTGCCAGCAGGCCCCCACCCATGTCCAACTCATGTTCCCCACCCCCCCACCCCCCAGCACTGTGGGGCACCACCCAGCAGGCCCCCACCCATGTCTAACTCATGTCTCCCACCACCCCCACCCCCCAGCACTGTGGGGCACCCTCCACCAGGCCCCCACCCATGTCTCCCACCACCCCCACCCCCCAGCAGTGCAGGGTCACCCTCCACCAGGTCCCCACCCATGTCTCCCACCACCCCCACCTCCCAGCAGTGCCGGGGGACCCTCCACCAGACCCCACCCATGTCTCCCACCACCCCCACCCCCCAGCAGTGCAGGGTCACCCTCCACCAGGCCCCCAGCCATGTCTCCTACCACCCCCACCCCCCAGCACTGTGGGGCACCTGCCAGCAGGCCCCCACCCATGTCTAACTCATGTACCCACCACCCCCACCCCCCAGCACTGTGGGGCACCTGCCAGCAGGTCCCCACCCATGTCCAACTCATGTTCCCCACCCCCCACCCCCCAGCACTGTAGGGGCACCTGCCAGCAGGCCCCCACCCATGTCCAACTCATGTTCCCCACCCCCCCACCGCCCAGCACTGTGGGGCACCTGCCAGCAGACACCCACCCATGTCCAACTCATGTCTCCCACCACCCCCACCCCCCAGCACTGTGGGGCACCGTCCACCAGGCCCCCACCCATGTCTCTCACCACCCCCACCCGCCAGCAGTGCAGGGTCACCCTCCACCAGGCCCCCACCCTTTGTCTCCCACCACCCCCACCCCCCAGCAGTGCAGGGTCACCCTCCACCAGGCCCCCACCAATGTTCTCCCACCACCCCCACCCCCCAGCAGTACAGGGTCACCCTCCACCAGGCCCCCACCCATGTCTCCCACCACCCCCAACCCCCAGCAGTGCAGAGTCACCCTCCACCAGGCCCCCACCCATGTCTCCCACCACCCCCAACCCCCAGCAGTGCAGAGTCACCCTCCACCAGGCCCCCACCCATGTCTCCCACCACCCCCATCCCCCAGAAGTGCAGGGTCACCCTCCACCAGGCCCCCACCCATGTCTCCCACCACCCCCACCCCCCAGCAGTGCGGGTCACCCTCCACCAGGCCCCCACCCATGTCTCCCACCACCCCCACCCCTCAGCAGTGCAGGGTCACCCTCCACCAGGCCCCCACCCATGTCTCCCACCACCCACACCCCCCAGCACTGTGGGGCACCTGCCAGCAGGCCCCCACCCATGTCCAACTCATGTCCCCACCACCCCCACACCCCAGCACTGTGGGGCACCTGCCAGCAGGCCCCCACCCATGTCCAACTCATGTTCCCCACCCCCCCACCCCCCAGCACTGTGGGGCACCTGCCAGCAGGCCCCCACCCATGTCCAACTCATGTTCCCCACCCCCCACCACTGTGGGGCACCTGCCAGCAGGCCCCCACCCATGTCCAACTCATGTCACCCACCACCCCCACCCCCCAGCACTGTGGGGCACCCTCCACCAGGCCCCCACCCATGTCTCCCACCACCCCCACCCCCCAGCAGTGCAGGGGCACCCTCCACCAGGCCCCCACCCATGTCTCCCACCCCCCAGCACTGTGAGGCACCTGCCAGCAGGCCCCCACCCATGTCCAACTCATGTTCCCCACCCCCCCACCCCTCAGCACTGTGGGGCACCTGCCAGCAGACCCCCACCCATGTCCAACTCATGTCTCCCACCACCCCCACCCCCCAGCACTGTGGGGCACCCTCCACCAGGTCCCCACCCATGTCTCCCACCACCCCCACCCCCCAGCAGTGCAGGGTCACCCTCCACCAGGCCCCCACCCATGTCTCCCACCACCCCCACCCCCCAGCAGTGCAGGGTCACCCTCCACCAGGCCCCCACCCATGTCTCCCACCCCCCCACCCCCCAGCACTGTGGGGCACCTGCCAGCAGGCCCCCACCCATGTCCAACTCATGTTCCCCACCCCCCCCCACCCCCCAACACTGTGGGGCACCTGTCAGCAGGCCACCACCCATGTCCAACTCATGTTCCCCACCCCCCCACCCCCCAGCACTGTGGGGCACCTGCCAGCAGACCCCCACCCATGACCAACTCATGTCTCCCACCACCCCCACCCCCAGCACTGTGGGGCACCCTCCACCAGGCCCCCACCCATGTCTCCCACCACCCCCACCCCCCAGCAGGGCAGGGTCACCCTCCACCAGGCCCCCACCCATGTCAACCACCACCCCCACCCCCCAGCAGTGCAGGGTCACCCTCCACCAGGCCCCCACCCATGTCTCCCACCCCCCCACCCCCCAGCACTGTGGGGCACCTGCCAGCAGGCCCCCACCCAGGTCCAACTCATGTTCCCCACCCCCCCCCACCCCCCAGCACTGTGGGGCACCTGCCAGCAGGCCCCCACCCATGTCCAACTCATGTTCCCCACCCCCCCCACACCCCAGCACTGTGGGGCACCTGCCAGCAGGCCCCCACCCATGTCCAACTCATGTTCCCCACCACCCCCACCCCCCAGCACTGTGGGGCACCTGCCAGCAGGCCCCCACCCATGTCCAACTCATGTCTCCCACCACCCTCACCCCTCAGCACTGTGGGGCACCTGCCAGCAGGCCCCCACCCATGTCTCCCACCACCTCCACCCCCCAGCAGTGCAGGGTCACCCTCCACCAGGCCCCCACCCATGTCTCCCACCACCCCCACCCCCCAGCACTGTGGGGCACCTGCCAGCAGGCCCCCACCCATGTCCAACTCATGTCCCCACCACCCCCACCCCCCAGCACTGTGGGGAACCTGCCAGCAGGCCCCCACCCATGTCCAACTCATGTTCCCCACCCCCCCCACCCCCAGCACTGTGGGGCCCCCACCCATGTCCAATTCATGTCTCCCACCCCCCCACCCCCCAGCACTGTGGGGCACCCTCCACCAGGCCCCCACCCATGTCTCCCATCAACCCCACCACCCAGCAGTGCAGGGTCACCCTCCACCAGGCCCCCACCCATGTCTCCCACCACCCCCACCCCCCAGCAGTGCAGGGGCACCCTCCACCAGGCCCCCACCCATGTCTCCCACCACCCCCACCCCCCAGCAGTGCAGGGTCACCCTCCACCAGGCCCCCACCCATGTCTCCCACCACCCCCACCCCCCAGCAGTGCAGGGTCACCCTCCACCAGGCCCCACCCATGTCTCCCACCACCTCCACCCCCCAGCAGTGCAGGGTCACCCTCCACCAGGCCCCCACCCATGTCTCCCACCCCCCCACCCCCCAGCACTGTGGGGCACCTGCCAGCAGGCCCCCACCCAAGTCCAACTCATGTTCCCCACCCCCCACCCCCCAGCACTGTGGGGCACCTGCCAGCAGGCCCCCACCCATGTCCAACTCATGTTCCCCACCACCCCCCCACCCCCAGCACTGTGGGGCACCTGCCAGCAGGCCCCCACCCATGTCCAACTCATGTTCCCCACCACCCCCACCCCCAGCACTGTGGGGCACCTGCCAGCAGGCCCCCACCCATGTCCAACTCATGTTCCCCGGCCAACATGTCATCACAATCTAGATCCCTGGTCCCTATGGTCAGCCTCCAAATGCAAAACACCCACCCGAGTATTGCATCCACCCACTCATAATTGGCAATTACATGACAGAACACCAATTGCAAGTTCCGAAACAAACACATTTCCCTCACATACACCCAATGGGTGTCAGTGAATCTCAAAACCCATATCATGATATGCATGAAATCAATGAGATGATACTACACATTGAAGTTTGATAAAAAAAATATGTATTAAAGGAAACATAAATAGAATCAAAAATAAAGAAACATAAATGTGAATGTACAAAAATGAAAAGAAGCATGTCCGTGAAAAAAAGCAAAACCAAAAATCAAATTCCAAAGTAATGGTGTCCAAAGTCACTGTCCACAAAACAAAATCCAATGGGAAATAAAAAAGAAAGCCATTGCTCCATGGTTAAAATGTGAAAGAAAAATACAATCCAACAGTGAACTATGTACATGGGAACAAGCCAGGGTCCATTATCCCAACAAAAGAAAGGAAACCTATCTAACTACACTAACTAATAAAATAAACTATGTACAAAAATATGGCCAATGTCCGAAAGGTCCAAAATAAATCCAAAGAAAAATGAAACCTAACACTACCTACATAACTATGTACAAGGGCAGCGGGATAGTTTGACGGCTCACTTGTGGATGTCCCGGGCAAGGGCATCATCGAACTCCTGCTCAATGTCCCGGAGGCGGTCCTCATCCATGGCCCCGAGGGTCCGCAGTGCCGTCGACGTGTCCACCTCCAAACCCCTGCGGATTGCCTCGAGGCACATGGCCCGCCTCAGGGCCCTCCGCATGGAGTTCTCCGCCCTGACCATTGTGAGCCGTGCCTCTTCCGCCCGCTGCCGCTCCGCATCTATGGCGTGGTCCAACCGTTGCCACACGGAAGACACTCTCTGTCCTGGGTCCTCCTGCCCTCCGGCCGATGCCTATCCCTCCGATGTTGAAGTCCCCGAGCCTTCATGGCTCCCACCACGTTGCTGCTGCTGCTGCGCCTCTGCCCGAGCACTGCCTCCTGCTACCTGCACATCCTCCGCCAGCTGGGGTGCAGTCGTTGATGTGGCCACCCCTGCTGGACGTCCGACTCCCGACTGTGGCAGGGATGCCTCCTCCACCAGCCTGGCCGCACCGTCAGAGGCAGCTCCACAGGGCACCCAGGTGACTGATGGGTGGGAAGATGGCACGGAGGACGACTGGCGCGTAGGGGGTTCAGTTGAGGAAGGGGTCGTAGCAAGCCCCATCATACGGAGGAATCTGGCCTGGGTGACCTGTCCCAGCAGGCTGACGTGGTCAACGAGCCATTCGAGATGACGTGCAGTCTCCTCATGAAAAGACTGCAGGTCACCTCGCATGGCCCATTGACGCAACGCCACACCACTCAGAACAGGCTCAACCCGGACCCGGATAGCCACGTCCGCAGGCAGAGGAAGGCCAGTTGACGTGAGCTCATCCCGTGCCTGAAAACGGGTCTGGACGTAGGCATCCCTGCTGGTGCAAGATGATGCAGGAACAGGATCAGGGACAGGATTGCACACAGGCACCTCCGCGGCGGCCTGTGCTGCCTCCTGTCCCTGGTCCTGCACTGCACCACTAGCACCAGTGGATCCCCACCTCCAGACCCCGTCTCTGGTGCTTGCACGGCCTCCTCCTCCACCAAACCCCCCACCAACCTGGATGACTCCGTGCCATCTTCCCCTGTTGGGCCCTGTGGGGTCCCAGCTGCCCCTTCTGCTGCCGAGGAGTCCAACTCACACCTCCGCCTCTTGGATCTCCCCCCGGCAGCTGCGGCCTGGGACGTGGCACCGGACTCCTCACTCCCCGACGAGATGACAACATGGGAGGGGAGCCGGGCCTTGCGTCTCCGGCTGGCGGTGGGATCCCCGCCGCTGTGCTCCACAGCACCTTCTCCGCCCTCTTCATCAGTTGACGCTGCAGACAGGGAGAAATAAAACACAGGCATCAGGGCACTGTACAATGGACACATACACACATGACGGTTGTACATGAGTGGCATTGGCAAACCTCAGACATGTCATCACAATCCCCAACACACATGTCATTTCAACTCGCACACATGAGCCATACCACAGCCATATCGCAACTGCCAGCACCATCCATACACATACAACAGCATGAGCAGGCAAAGGTGAGCCAGACATCACATGCAACACAGGAAGTGCACCACACATGTACACACACCACCACACTTGCATGCATGTGTACACCTCTGCCAAGTGTCGCAGTGTTCAGATGGGCATCCATGTCACATCTGCCCATCAGGCTTCCACATACCGCTGTCACATGCATCCATGTTGCATCACTGTTGCACCCTTGTCAAATACACACACATGTACATGTACACAGTGCTGATACATGCAGCTGAAAACAACATACATGCGTGACATCACAGACATGTCTACTTACATGCACATTCATCCAAACATGTGTGCCCACACAACTGCATTTGGCATGCAAGCCTACACACACAAGCACCATCCATGTCTCACACATTCCAGCCCTCGCATGTGTTAGCCCCACGGCCCTGTACACCCCCACCCATACTCGACTCCATACAAACAGATGTGCAACCTGCACACTACTGAAAAATCACCACACGCACATCTCACAATCAGGATGCATGTACACTTAGCGCTCGACTCCAGATGGGTCTGCCTCTCAAGGACCTGGACGTGGAGCGCTGGGGATATGCGTTCCAGGACCCTCATCTGTTCTTCCGACAAGTGTCTCCGGCGCCCCTTGGCATCCGCTGCCTTCAAGAGGCGCCAGGCCTTGTTCAGGGTCCTGGACCTGAAGTCCTCCCAGCGCTTCTTGAAATGTTGTAAGTCGCGGACTGCCACCCCCTCCACGTTGATGGCAGTCACGATGTCAGTCCAGATCCGAGTCCGTCCTTCCTTGTCGGCGCGGGAACTTCCGAAGAGGGCATCATACTGCCCCAGGACTTGCTACACCAGGAAACCAACTTCGGTGGCACTGAAGCTGGTGCCCCTCTGCCTCTCTGGCCGGGGGTTGTCAGTGGTGTCAGATGGTGTTTGCCCTGACATGACAACCCCAGAGGCAGGAGTGGGTGGGCAACTGGGTCCTGGGGCTGGGCTATGGAGCGATGGAATCCCAGTCGGGAGTCTTCGGTTCCAGCAGGGGTGGTCACAGCAACAGCACCCCTGGCTGATGTGTAGGCAGCAAATGGCAGGGCACGTGGGCAGCAGGCAGTCAGGCAGCAGCAGATGGCAGGTGGGAGCGTTCTCGGGGCTCTGGGGGGCAGTAGTTCGGCCTTCTGGGCAGGAGCGTGGTCTTCCGTGTGCTTACGCGTGGCCAGCTTGATACAGAGCGATTTGGCACGTGAAAAATCTGCACGTCAGCGTGTATTTCGAGGAAAGGCCCTTAGCGCGTAAGCGCGTCTGCACGCATACGCATTTTCATTGGACAGAAGGCCCCTCAAGCGCAAGCGCCCCTGTGACATGACGCGTACAGGCGTGCATGGGCATTTCAGCGCGTGTGAAAAACTGCACGTCCGCGTGTAATACGAGGAAAGGGCCCATGCACGTAAGCGCGCGTGAAAAACTGCATGTCCGCGTGTAATACGAGGAAAGGGCCCATGCGCGTGAGCGCGCGTGAAGAACTGCACGTCCGCGTGTAATACGAGGAAAGGTCCCATGCGCGTAAGTGACGTGACGCGTGCGTGCATTTCCCTCAGCACGGGTTAAAGGTGAGCGGGCTCAGCAGTTCGCTGTACGTGCCTTTCGTGGAGACCGATGTGTGTTGCTGCTTCCTGTTGTTTCGCGCGCCATCACAACTTCACAGCTATCAAGGACGTATCTCTTCTTTTGGCGGGGGTATTGGCTACGCGTGTTTTTCTGCATCGCGCTAGTCAGACGGTGAGTCACACATGCTCTTTTTCCCACTCCGGGTGCCCCTGTGTATAGCACCCATTTTCGATGTCATAGTAGCCTGCGTGTCCCACGCGTACGCGTTATTCGTGTTACTGGGTGCCACCGCGTACTGCGGGAGGTTGAATCCACGCACGTAGGCTACAGGGTTGCGTGCACGGTTTTACTGAAGTTTTGGGGTGCCTGAGCGTTGCGTGACCTGTCACCACATCACCGGGGTCACATACAGCCTTGCAGGAGCAGGGGGGCTGTTAACATCTTGCTTCCCATCCCCTTCACCCCAATTGCCCAGGTCAATTGTGGTGTACACCTCCCATTGGCACCACTCCATCTGTGCCAGCACTTCTACATCAGTGCCATGGTTGGGAGGCCACCAAAGGTGAGGGGCGCCTCAGCTGGACGTCCTCCTCGTGGCGGGCGTGGTCGGGGACGTGGCCGTGGTGACCAGGGAGTAGGGGGACTCCAGGGTGTCCAGGGCGGCCACAGAGGGGGAAGAGGCAGGGGTGCGCCACTTGAGCACAATGTTGTGCTATGTGTCGGTGCAGTCATGCCACCATCCCCTGTGGTTCCGGGGGATGCAGCTCCTGCATCTGGCACTGGCACCCGTTCGACCCGGCAGTCCATTCCATCGACTGCCACGGGCCCAAGGGTAGTGGTAGCTGCAGGTGCAGCTGTGGACACCGCCACCCAGGCTCAGGGTCTGCCAGCGCAGGCTGCGTTGGCACTTGAAGAGCCCTTGGTAGATCTCCAACAGGCCAGGGGGGAAACCATAGGGGCAGGCCGGGCTGCTCAGACCAAGACACGTGTCCCTGGGGCAGTCATGTCATCTGCTGCCCCGAACAGCCGGGTGTTGGCAAGTGCAGGGGCAGATGCACCCAACAGCACCCCGGTTGTGAGTCTGCCAACCAGGACCGTTGCGGTCAATGACCCTGCCACAGCTGATGTTGCTGCGCAGGGTCCATTAGTGGGCACCCAGCTGCCACTGACACGAGTCAGGCCTTTGGTCATCCCTCCACCTGCCACTCCCTTGGCTCAATCCACCGAACCCACTGGCCATACTGGTCAGGGTGGCATTAGCCAGCCAGGGTCTGCGCCACAGTCCAATAGGAGGAAGGTTGCACCTGCAGCACAGGCTGGGACCCCACACACAGCCACGACCTCATGCACGTCGAGGAAGAAGCCTTTCTGTAAGCAGGAACTGGACTTCCCCGTGGACTACGTGCGGGGCCACAGCCGTGACATGCTAGTGGGTGCCAATAGTCAGACTACGGCTGCCCAACGTGACAACCACTGGAAGCATGTTGCGGAACATGTCAGTTCATTCGGCCATGAGGTGCGCACGGCACAAGAGTGCAAAAAGCGTTGGAATGACATCAAGCGCAGCACTAAGGCTAAGCGTGCCTCTAATTACAACTTGACTCTGGTGACTGGCGGTGGGCCTGCACCAGAGGAGGAAGAGCTCACTCCGCATGAGGCTCTCGTTGCAGAGTTCATACCACCTGAATTGGTCGAAGGAGTGGGAGAGATGCTGGACTTTGATGTGCAGTCCAGTGAGTGTTGATGCGTGTTTGTTGAGGACGTGTGTGTTTCACTTGTGGGATGTGTTGTGCATGATTGCTGCTACATGTGACGTGTACATGGTTCTGATGTGTAAGTAATGCAATGCTTCCGTCATGCATGTCTCCTCTGCCTGCATGCGGGACTCCATGTAGGCATGCTCCCTTGCCCCTCCTCCGCCACTCTGCACCCCAGTTCCACCTTTGCACTGGTCTGCTTCAATCTTGCCAATGTGTAGTTTCTTGTTCATGTGTCCTGTGTAGATGCTAACTTCCAGCGTAGAATCTGCCAGACATATGCCGTGTGGTACAGCCTTAGTACTCGATGCAGGGTATCTCACTTGTACTGTGCATGGGTCAGATGTCCCGCAGGGACATGAGTGCCCATTCATGTTCCATGTGCATTGCACGCATGCCCCTATGTGTCCTTGACTGGATGATCACTGTAATATAAGTCCTTGGTTAGATACATTGCCTGCCATCTCATCAGCCTTCCCATGTCAACTGTGGCTCAGTCCTGCGTTGCACACATGTTTAGGCTCTGACAATCTGTGTGGCTCACAGGCCTCAGCCTGTTCAATGGCCAATGACTCTGTCCAACTCTTGTATTGTCTTCTTCACACGTGGGCGGCCTACGGAGTTTTCATCATGTGTCCTGCCTACTGTCCCAGCATCATTTGCAGTGTTGTCATTTGAATCACATTAAGCTGTTGATGCCAGTCAACACTACCTGTCAATACACAGGTGTATGGTCAGCCTTTTGATACCATGCTAGGCATCCCTGCTTTGGTACTGGGGTGGAGGGGTGCTTTGCTTCTATATATCGTACACATTGAATGCACAATGCACGTGATGTGTGAATTTGACATTGCACTGCCTTCACATTTCCTGGCACACACCATGGAGTGCTTGTACATGTAGGTAGTGAGTGGCGTACACATTTTCTGCACTGCATAGACCCACTTCCATGGAAACTGCCACCTTTCAACAGGTTTGATCACAGAAGCTATTCAAAGTAGACCCAGCATGCATGCCAGGTTATATGTTGTGTGTCACATGTCTGCCGGATGCGTTTGCTCTCGGTGTGTGTGTGTGTCGTGTGCTTCTGACATGTGTAGTGACCTTTTTTCTCTCTATTTTTCAGGTGATGACGCAATGGAGGCGGAGGATGGTGTTGTCATGCCAGACACAGGGTTGGTAACACCACATCAACCCGGCACTAGTGGGGGTTGTGGGGTGGTAGGCCACGAAAACCTCCAAGTGCTGCAGTCCATCTTGTCTCTGGCTACCTATGAGTCCAGCCTTGATGACGACTCTGACGTCCATGTTGAGTTGGATGAGCATCAAGTCCATGTGTCAGGGGTGAGTGATTCGGATGTGGACACTCCTCTGTCTGCGACACCTGCACTGAGGGATCAGACAGTCTTGGTTCCTCCGCCCGTGGTGGATCGGGACGCAGGGTCACCCTCCACACCAGTCACTGATGTGCCTGGGACATCACGTCGACGGGGGCATGTAGTCGTGCAGCCGCAGGCGGTGCCAACACAGTGAGGACCCCCGGTCCTTGTGTCCCGCAGGGGTCAAGCCCGGCAACGCGGTCGCCGCGCGCAACCGCTGTATACTGAGTGGGAGCAAGACATGACTGCCAATTCAGAACGGCAGGGGGCAGCAATGGAGAACATCGCTGAGAGCATGGAGCGTGTGGCCCGATCTGTGCTCCCCCCTGCTAGGCAGGTGCTTCTCCAGCAGCAGGCGGCACAGTCCACGGCCCGCTCGCTCAGGCTGGGCATGGCGGCCTCAGACAGGGCACGCCAGGCTGAAATGTCGTCTCTGTGTCAAGCAATTGCTGCTCACGCAGAGGGGCACATGGATGCCCTGAGGGAGGAGTATGCTACCCTCAGATCCACTCTGGGTGTCCTTATGATGTCCCAGAGGCAGCAGGCAGAGGAGAGGTTTGCACAGCTTGAGCGTACCATCTCGGCTGAGCTACAGGCTTGCTGGGAGGTGCAGCGGTTGTCCAGCCAGGCCTTGCAGGAGGAACTCCGTGTTACACATGCTACCTTGCAAGAGGAAGCACGTGTATCACGTGAGGTTCTGCATGCAGACCTATTTCACATCGCCACACAGAACCAGGCTCACCCGTCCGGCAGACTTGCTGCCGACGAGGGACAAGCTGCGGCTAGGCGTGGCCAGGCTACTGTGCCACGTCCTCCTTTACAGGATGAGCCAGACTCGGACGACCATCTATCTCCCACATAGGTCGGGCCGTGCAGGCGTTGAGCCCATGGAGGTTTTTTTTTTGGCTCAGCATCATCGCATGTGGATGTTGAGCAGCACCCTGTACCTCACCCCTCCTGGGTGCCTCCCCTCCCCCCCGGGTCGTATGTGGCCATTTTTGATTTTTCTTTTAGTTTAGTTAGTTAAGTTTCTGTTTGATAGTTAGTTTAATTAGGTAATGTAGGTTTTCCATTGTTAGTGTAATTAGTTAATAGTTGATTTAGTTTAAAATTGCTAGTCTATTGTGCTTTCATGTGACGGTGCGGTGCTTTGTGGCTTTTGAAGGCATCCACTGTCTGTTCCAGCTGGGCCCTTCAGGCTTGTCTTGTGTATGTGTTTGCTGCTTGGGGTCCTTGACTCACATATGCCACTCCTGCCTCCCTTATCCATGGGCTCGCAAGGATGGTTCGGTGTTACAGAATATTACACAAGGGCTTTGGACTGTCATATCTGTGGCATGTCTGGTGCTGTGTGACTTGTGTTGACACCCCTAGTGGGGATGATTTTGGTGTCATTGTCCACTGTTCAGCTTTTGCTAGATGGGGTATGTCATGATTAATGTGTACATTGATTGCTATGCATTGTGTAGTATGTTTCATATCTTTCCTGTACACATGCTTGTTGCAATTCATGCTGTAGATAGTGTTCCACACTTTGGATGTGAAAGACGGACTGATGTTGTGATTTGTGATGTGACTCTCTGACATGGTCAAGTAATGAGATGCCTGATGAGACACACACAGATGACTTTGAAGCATTAATCATGTGTTTCATGCCCTTTCTGCAGGGGGATGTGCCTCCAGAGCACCTTTGCCAGCAGACATGGCCCATTGGACGACGGAATTCTGGACCCATTTGTTGGTGCCCACATGCACATGTGTGCACAAACAGAGGCACAGGGATTGCAGACCCACATCCTAGAACTGCTGACATGTTCCAAGGAACTCCAGGCAAGGTGAGCAGCACAGGGGGGCCACGACACAGCAAAGCTTGCACCAGGCGAGTTGCACATGCAGGCTTAGTCACAGCACTGAGGGTGAGCTTAGACGAATATTGGTGTTGGAGCACACAATGCAGCTCAGATGTGTTGGTGGACTGATGGCTGTTGATAGTAGGGTTGTCTGGGACACATGCAGGGGCAGTGGCACATACCCTCCGGTACACCAAGGTCCATTGAGGCACTTGTATCAACCATGTAGCCTTCCGAGACATGGAAAGGGACAGCTCACAGGGACATACAGCAAGGGACATACTCGGGTGCAGTGCATGTCTTTTCCATGTACTTTATGATAAATGCACTGCCAACTTTGTTTCGGTCATGGTGGTACGCAACCTGCTCTGAAGTCATGGCTTGCTATATGGGTCTGTCTGCTTACCCAGGGAACATTGCATGTTGTGTGAATTGTGACACATTGGTGTTCCATTTCCCACCTACCCACCAGCGGCTGACTTCCTGCATTGACTGTGTATGACACGTCACAGGGGTGATGTAATATATGGGTACGAAGCATCGACACCAGATTGTCTGTTGGTAGAGTAGTTTGTTGCTATGGGGCATGTTTGGTGTTGTGTTTTTGTGTAATTGGTACGTACAGGTTGTGTACTGTGGCTCTCTTTGCAGCATTGCAGTGCTCCTGTAACCGGACCTGAGAGTGCGCAGGCAGGAGGCCAGCACTCAAATCCAGAGCTAAGTGTCTTGTTGTTTTTCTTTCGAACTGCTCTGCATAGGCTTGCTGGGGAGTGTACTAATGCATGGATGTATGTGTGGTTCAATTTGGTATGTTTTTTCTTATCACCCGTGATCCTATGCAATTTTGAACCCTGTACCCTCTACCCGGTGTTCCTGCTTCCCGTACCTATTCAAGCAACGTTCCCTGACCCTCTTTCCCCACTGGGGTTGCGGATGCCTGTGTAAGCCCCGAAATTGCAGGCGCCAAAACCCTAGAGGGGGTGGTTGGTTCGTACCACTCCTGAGCCTGGACTACAGAAGGCCATGACAATGATGTCCAAGTTTGTTTGGATTGTGTATGTGTTCATGCAGGTAGTACATTTTCGTGCATTCCCTAGTTTCATGTGTCATTCCTCCTCCCCTCTCCTGCCACTCATTCCAGTCATCCAATGTGTCAACACCTGTCCCGACTGCATATCCCTGAACCTCCTTCCCCACCATGGTCTCAGGGGCCTGTGTGAGTTTGACCTTGCAGGCACCCGGGACATGGTGTGGGTGGTTGTTTTGTGACACTCCCGCGCCTGTACAGGGGACCTGTGACAGTACACATCCGTTCATGGTGCATCATCCTATGTCATGTACCACACATGTTTCACATCCTGTCGTGACATTGTTTTGCTGTGCTACCTTGGTTCTTGCATCATTGTGGTAGTACTTGGCCTTTGTGAGGTACTGCTACGTCAAGTCATCTACTGGAGGGTGTTCTGGTTTGTTTTTCTGGCTTGGATTTTGTGATTTTGGACATTGATTATGAGGGTGCAGGCACCTTTTTACACACAAGGTGGGAGATGGTGACGAAGGGTAAAGGTGATCCTGTGGCCAGGTGGAATTGAGGTTTGAGGGCTCCATGACCCAGGTGCAGTTGTTCAGTGGGTCATGGTCATTTGTGAGGGAGGGGGGGGTTGTTGTTGATAGTTGCCTTGCACTGCAGTGTGATGGGAACTCTGACATTGTAATGGTGGTATCCTATGTACATGTTGTGTTCTGCTGATCAATGCCTGTTCATGTGTTGTGTTTTCCTTTCAGGTGCGAGGGGATAGTTGTGGTTTGACATGCTGGGGTGTACACATGGTGAATGTTCACATGTGATGTGTAGAGAACACTAATGGTCACTTGAGTGCACATGCATATGTGGAGTGCATGTCCTTGCAGAACCACACACTTGCACTCTGATGTACTACATGTACTCCCACCCTTGCATATCCACGTGTACACTGTTTGCCTTCTGGTGCCCACTGTGTCCCTGCAGCACATGTTCTGTGACCGGTTATGGATCCTGTACATGCCTAATTTGCTGTTTGATGTGGTCTGTCACTTAGATGTGATGCTCAGGGTGTGCATCACACACAGTGGCTGTTCACTGTGCTGTGCACTGAGCAGTGTGTTGCAGGAGTAGGACACTGCATACATGAGCTGCAGCGTTGATTTTGCAATGCACAATGTGCATGTAGACAGGCATTCATTGTTATGCTACGTCTACGACTCTTGTAATGCATTTGGAAATGACTTATTTTGGGTGGGAGATTTTGTTGGTCTGTCATTTCATCTGATTCCGGGTCAGGCATCATTGTCTGATGCCACTGTACATTTAGGACATGGAAATGTGTACCTTATTGTTACAGTGTTGGTGTATGGGTATTGCTTGCCATGTCATGTTGTGGTTTGGGAGGGTTTGAGTGACATGACAGTGATGGCCATGGCCTGTTTTGCAGGTGTGTGTGATGCACACCTTGCATGTCAGGGTCATCCGCTTCTCAGAGCAACTAGCTGGGAGTAGATTTCTCTCCGCGGCAGGGCCCTCCCTCTGGAACAGACTTCCTGCCTCACTTGAACTGGAGGGGAACCATCTCCAGTTCTGGAAGCACCTCAAGACCTTCCTCTTTGCTTCTGCTTTCTCTCTGCCTCTCCCTTGCAGAATTCTTCACTGGAACTGCACTGGAGCTGCAACTGGGCCACTCTCACTGACCTCGGTCCCTGGCCCAGCCACTCTCCACTTGCACTGCCTCCCTGGCAACCCCTGCACTGCAGTACTGTCTCTCTATCCCTACAGCCCACCCTTCCCAGCACTTGTCTGAACTTACCTTTGCAGTTGCCACCAGCCAACCTATGTATTTTTTTTTTGGGCTACTTCCCCTGTACTGCACTTCCCCCCCTTCCCCTTGCACTTTTCCCTTCCCCCTACCCCTGCACTTGCACAATCTCAATGACACCTGGCCTAGTAGTACCGTTGTCTGTCTTCCCTTGTTCCCCCCTCCCTGCCTCATCGCGCCTTGAAATACTTGTGTATGGGCCATATCATGTCATATGTCATATGTGTGCCTTTTGGTCACACAGGATAGCTTGTGTTTAAGTAGCTAGGGATGCAGACGATGTGGCACTTCCATGGCAACTATCTCAGGGTGTAGGGTTGTGACAGTTGACTGTCTCTTTGTCATCATCGATTGTCACCTGGTATGTGCCAGGCCTGTGTGCACTCTGCAGGGGTGGGAGTTTAGGTGTAAAATGTGGCCACAAGCTGGTTCCGGGTTTCCCAGCCACGTGCCCTGTCCCCTCCCATGGGCAGCGCCTATGCCTGTGGTTGGGGATATGGGGGCACCACCATGGCCACCGGGACGCCCTGCCGTGTTGCAACATTGTGCAGGACACATGCTGCCACAATGATCCTGCACACTACTGGTGGTGCATAGAGTAGTTGCCCACCAGAGCGGTCAAGGGAGCGAAAACGTGACTTGAGCACTCCGAATGTGCGCTCCGCTATGTATGCCCCTGGTTGCAATATGTGCGGCGTTGTATCTTACCTGGGGTGGTGTGGTGGGGTTCCGGATTGGCGTCATCATGTGGTTGCTCAGAGGGTAGGCACTGTCCCCTGGGGAAGTGATAATAGTTGAGATTATTAGGGTTTGGATATTTGTCTGTGTGTGACTTGCATGCATGTGCAAGGGCATTTGTACTGACCTAGGAGCCATGTGTCATCATGCTGCCCAGCTTCCAGGGCCCGGCTCAGGGCGGACATTCTGTATATGAAACTGTCATGGGTGGAGCCAGGGTAGTTTGCATAGACAGAGGTGATGATTCCCTTTGCATCGCATACCACCTGTACATTGATGGAATGCCAGTGCTTGCGGTTTCGGTAGATGTGCTCAGTGGCCCTAGGTGGACGTAGGGCCACATGGGTGCAATCTATGGCACCGAGCACATTGGGGAAGTGTGCCACCCTGAAAAAATCCAGGACAACGGCCTGCCTTTCTGCGGGTGTTCTGGGCATGTATATGTGCCTGCGGACTGAGGGGCGCGCTGTCATGATTGCCAGTACCTGGTGTAGGCAGCGTGACGGCGTGGCCTGTGAGACCCCCCCCACTATGGCAGTGGTCCACTGAAATGACCCAGTGGGCAAAAAATGCAGGACATTGAGCAGCTTCTCCAAGGGGCTCAATGCTTGGGAGCAAAGGGTGGGGGATGTAAGGTCATCTTCCCACTCCCTGACCAGGTCTAGGGTGATATGGGGTGGAAACCTATACCTGCCGTAGACCTGGTCATCAGGCATCCCAAAAAGGCTTGTCCGTGGTGCGAAAATGCGTGCCCTGGCTATTCTCCCCCTCATGCGGTGTCCCACGATCAGTGCTGCGACAAATGGGGCATTCATTGTAGCTGTATATACGCGTTTTTTGTTTGCGCGCACTTTTATGCTGTGCGCGGGGACGCTTCCGCCTGCCTTCGTGTGGCGGACGCATTGACGCCTGTGCACGTCTTTTGCCGTGCGTGGGTTCCCCGTATTCGGATACGTGGTAAAACTGTACGTCCGAGTGTCATCGCGTGTAATCGGAGGGAAGTGAGCGTACACGTGATTGGCCTGGGTACGTGTGTTTCGGGGTGCGCAGGAACTTTCACACGCGATTGGTGGAAATCCACGTGTGCTCTGTCATCACGTGTAATGAGGGAAACACCCGCGCGCTTCACGTCACAGACGCGCTCACGCGCTAAGGGCCTTTCCTCGAATTACACGCGGACGTGCAGTTTTTCACATGCGCTGAAATGCCCATGCACGCTGTTATGAAGATGCTGGCGCAGTCAGGTAAGCAAATGTAACAGTATTTATTTAGGTTACATATAAGGGAAGAAGACCCCCAACACTCAGAGGCTCCTCTCCTTCAGCACTTTCCTCCAACTGACTAACTTAGAACATTACACGCAGATGCAACCTGAACATTCCATGACATCACACAGGGCTGTGACATCATCATATGGGAAAGCATTGAAGGCTCCCTGCTCCCCATAAGACATCACAACACATCTCCCTTTTTTTTCTTTTAACTTACCCTATGAGCTTAAATCTTTAATTCAATTGAAAAACCACACGCACTATTTCCAAACAACCGAGACACACCAACTAACAACAAGACCTCCAGCAACCGTCCCATGACGTTCCACACATCTATACATGGGCTCTCCTCACAGTGGCAATTCTATCTTTATTCCACACTTGCCCTCCGGTCACACGTACAGCTCCTTTCATGACTGCCACAACTCTGACAGGATCCAAATAAAGAGATTCACCTTTCCTCTTGACAACTCCCTTCCTTATCCTGACCCAATCTCCACACTCAACACGCAATTCTTTCTTCCCTCTCTTAAGATTTTCGCGCATGACCCATTCGGATTTCTTCTTCACCAATGACTTTCTCACTTCATCAACTACCAGATCCGTTTCTCTACTCCTACCAAGCCATGGCGGACATGCCACGGAATATGGCTTCCTGCCCCTCATAAGCTCGAACGGGCACAGACCTGTTGTCGCATGTGGCGCCATCCTCAAAGCCCAGATCCTATTTTGTATCATGGCTACTTTATCCAGACCGCACTCCTCACCCATCCGAATACTCTCCATCATTTTTTTTTTTTTTTTTTTGTGCAAATGTAATCCGTTTCTCTACTCCTACCAAGCCATGGCGGACATGCCACGGAATATGGCTTCCTGCCCCTCATAAGCTCGAACGGGCACAGACCTGTTGTCGCATGTGGCGCCATCCTCAAAGCCCAGATCCTATTTTGTATCATGGCTACTTTATCCAGACCACACTCCTCACCCATCCGAATACTCTCCATCATTTTTTTTTTTTTTAATTTATTTATTTTTTTTACATTTTTTTTATATAGCGTGGCCAAAGTATACTTCTTCCAGCTCAATCCTTGCAAAGTTCGTTGCACCAGTCCAACAAGGCGTGTATCCGCAGTGACAGTTCACATCTGGGACTGCATGCGGTAAGAAATCATATTTCGGATGGCCAAGACTTACTCCCTTCCCCCGGGTATATTCCTGCACTGCAAGTGCAGTCTACAATCCAATTCACTGGCTCCTCTATTAGGTGTCTTACGGTACCTCACATCCCTCCCACGCAGATCATCAGCTAGGGGGAATACGGTAGCAGAGTCCGGCGTCTTCCCCACGCTGTCGAGTATGTGCGTAGGGTCGCGGGCCGGGATCAGCAGGGTTCGCTAACCGGCTAAAGGCACTTACTTGCGCAAATGTTGCAGGGACACGGCGGTCGCTCGACGCTACAACGGAAGCGGAGCGACCTTCCGTGAGGCCGTGATCACTCGACGGGCGCTCGGCGCGCTACTAGGGAGCGGAGCAGCCCTCCTTGAGCCTTGCCCCATGGCCGCTTCGGTCGTTTCTTCAGGGACGCCGGAATGGGGCCTCAGCATCCGCCGTACGCTGTGGCGGGCCGCTCAACGCAAGGGGACGCGGAGCAGCCCACTGCCTGTCACTTTCTTCCCTGGCGGCGCCGTCAACTTCTCCTCAGTGGGGGCTCCTACCACACGGAGCACTTCTGAACTCCGTCCTCCAGGCTGTTCAGAGGAGGCACGGGCGGAGCAGACGTCAGGAGCGATGCAATCACCTGCTGCAGGCCGCGACTCGACACCGGCAGATGCTGGGGGTCTCCTTTAACCTGTCTGCGGGGATTTCTCATCCCATCCTCGTCACCATTGTTATGAAGATGCTGGCGCAGTCAGGTAAGTAAATGTAACAGTATTTATTTAGGTTACATATAAGGGAAGAAGACCCCCAACACTCAGAGGGTCCTCTCCTTCAGCACTTTCCTCCAACTGACTAACTTAGAACATTACACGCAGATGCAACCTGAACATTCCATGACATCACACAGGGCTGTGACATCATCATATGGGAAAGCATTGAAGGCTCCCTGCTCCCCATAAGACATCACAACACACGCCTGTACGCGTCACGTCACAGGGGCGCTTGCGCTTGAGGGGCCTTCTGTCCAATGAAAATGTATATGCGTGCAGATGCGCTTACGCACTAAGGGCCTTTCCTCGAATTACACGCTGACGTGTAGATTTTTCACGTGCCAAATCACTCTGTATCAAGCTGGCCACGCGTAAGCACACGGAAGACCACGCTCCTGCCCAGAAGGCCGAACTACTGCCCCCCAGAGCCCCGAGCACGCTCCCACCTGCCATCTGCTGCTGCCTGACTGCCTGCTGCCCACATGCCCTGCCATTTGCTGCCTGCACATCAGCCAGGGGTGCTGTTGCTGTGACCACCCCTGCTGGAACCGAAGACTCCCGACTGCGATTCCATCGCTCCACAGCCCAGCCCCAGGACCCAGTTGCCCACCCACTCCTGCCTCTGGGGTTATCATGTCGGGGTAAACACCATCTGAGACCACTGACAACCCCCGGCCAGAGAGGCAGAGGGGCACCAGCTTCAGTGCCACCGAAGTTGGTGTCCTGGTGGACCAAGTCCTGGGGCAGTATGATGCCCTCTTCGGAAGTTCCCGCGCCGACAAGGAAGGACGGACTCGGATCTGGACTGACATCGTGACTGCCATCAACGCGGAGGGGGTGGCAGTCCGCGACTTACAACATTTCAAGAAGCGCTGGGAGGACTTCAGGTCCAGGACCCTGAACAAGGCCTGGCGCCTCTTGAAGGCAGCAGATGCCAAGGGGCGCCGGGGCCACTTGTCGGAAGAACAGATGAGGGTCCTGGAACGCATATCCCCAGCGCTTCACGTCCAGGTCCTTGAGAGGCAGACCCGTCTGGAGTCGAGCGGTAAGTGTACATGCATCCTGATTGTGAGATGTGCGTGTGGTGATTTTTCAGTATTGTGCAGGTTGCACATCTGTTTGTATGGGGTCGAGTATGGGTGGGGGTGTACAGGGCCGTGGGGCTAACACATGCGAGGGCTGGAATGTGTGAGACATGGATGGTGCTTGTGTGTGTAGGCTTGCATGCCAAATGCAGTTGTGTGGGCACACATGTTTGGATGAATGTGTATGTAAGTAGACATGTCCGTGATGTCACGCATGTATGTTGTTTTCAGCTGCATGTATCAGCACTGTGTACATGTGCATGTGTGTGTATTTGACAAGGGTGCAACAGTGATGCAACATGGATGCATGTGACAGCGGTATGTGGAAGCCTGATCGGCAGATGTGACATGGATGCCCATCTGAACACTGCGACACTTGGCAGAGGTGTACACATGCATGCAAGTGTGGTGGTGTGTGTACATGTGTGGTGCACTTCCTGTGTTGCATGTGATGTCTGGCTCACCTTTGCCTGCTCATGCTGTTGTATGTGTATGGATGGTGCTGGCAGTTGCGATATGGCTGTGGTATGGCTCATGTGTGCGAGTTGAAATGACATGTGTGTTGGGGATTGTGATGACATGTCTGAGGTTTGCCAATGCCACTCATGTACAACTGTCATGTGTGTATGTGTCCATTGTACAGTGCCCTGATGCCTGTGTTTTATTTCTCCCTGTCTGCAACGTCAGCTGATGAAGAGGGTGGAGAAGGTGCTGTGGAGCACAGCGGCGGGGATCCCACCGCCAGCCGGAGACGCAAGGCCCGGCTCCCCTCCCATGTTGTCATCTCGTCGGGGAGTGAGGAGTCCGGTGCCGCGTCCCAGGCCGCAGCTGCCGGGGGGAGTTCCAAGAGGCGGAGGTTGGAGTTGGACTCCTCGGCAGCAGAAGGGACAGCTGGGACCCCACAGGGCCCAACAGGGGAAGATGGCACGGAGTCATCCAGGTTGGTGGGGGGTTTGGTGGAGGAGGAGGCCGTGCAAGCACCAGAGACGGGGTCTGGAGGTGGGGATCCCACTGGTGCTAGTGGTGCAGTGCAGGACCAGGGACAGGTGGCAGCACAGGCCGCCGCAGAGGTGCCTGTGTGCAATCCTGTCCCTGATCCTGTTCCTGCATCATCTTGCACCAGCAGGGATGCCTACGTCCAGACCCGTTTTCAGGCAGGGGATGAGCTCACGTCAACTGGCCTTCCTCTGCCTGCGGACGTGGCTATCCGGGTCCGGGTTGAGCCTGTCCTGACTGGTGTGGCGTTGCGTCAACGGGCCATGCGAGGTGACCTGCAGTCTTTTCATGAGGAGACTGCACGTCATCTCGAATGGCTCGTTGACCACGTCAGCCTGCTGGGACAGGTCACCCAGGCCGGATTCCTCCGTTTGCTGGGGCTTGCTACGACCCCCTCCTCAACTGAACCCCCTACGCGCCAGTCGTCCTCCGTGCCATCTTCCCACCCATCAGTCACCTGGGTGCCCTGTGGAGCTGCCTCTGACGGTGCGGCCAGGCTGGTGGAGGAGGCATCCCTGCCACAGTCGGGAGTCGGACGTCCAGCAGGGGTGGCCACATCAACGACTGCACCCCAGCCGGCGGAGGATGTGCAGGCAGCAGGAGGCAGTGCTCGGGCAGAGGCACAGCAGCAGCAGCAACGTGGTGGGAGCCATGAAGGCTCGGGGCCTTCAACATCGGAGGGGCAGGCATCGGCCGGAGGGCAGGAGGACCCAGGACAGAGAGTGTCTTCAGTGTGGCAGCGGTTGGGCCACACCATAGATGCGGAGCGGCAGCGGGCGGAAGAGGCACGGCTCACAATGGTCAGGGCGGAGAACTCCATGCGGAGGGCCCTGAGGCGGGCCGAATGCCTCGAGGCAATCCGCAGGGGTTTGAAGGTGAACATGGCGACGGCCCTGCGGACCCTCGGGCCATGGAGGAGGACCGCCTCCGGGACATTGAGCAGGAGTTCGATGATGCCCTGGCCCGGGACATCCACAAGTGAGCCGTCAAACTAGCCCGCTGCTCTTGTACATAGTTATGTAGGTAGTGTTAGGTTTCATTTTTTTTGGGATTTATTTTGGACCTTTCGGACATTGGCCACATTTTTGTATATAGTTTATTTTATTAGTTAGTTCTTTTGTTGGGATAATGGACCCTGGCTTGTTCCCATGTACATAGTTCACTGTTGGATTGTATTTTTCTTTCACATTTTAACCATGGAGCAATGGCTTTCTTTTTTATTTCCCATTGGATTTTGTTTTGTGGACAGTGACTTTGGACACCATTACTTTGGAATTTGATTTTTGGTTTTGCTTTTTTTCACGGACATGCTTCTTTTCATTTTTGTACATTCACATTTCTGTTTCTTTATTTTTGATTCTATTTATGTTTCCTTTAATACATATTTTTTTTAGTGAACTTCAATGTGTGGTATCTCATTGGTTTCATGCATTTCATGATATGGGTTTTGAGATTCACTGACACCCATTGGGTGTATGTGAAGGAAATGTGTTTGTTTCGGAACTTGCAATTGGTGTTCTGTGATGTAATTGCCAATTATGAGTGGGTGGATGCAATACTCGGGTGGGTGTTTTGCATTTGGAGGCTGACCATAGGGACCAGGGATCTAGATTGTGATGACATGTTGGCTGGGGAACATGAGTTGGACATGGGTGGAGGCCTGCTGGCAGGTGCCTCACAGTGCTGGGGGGTGGCGGGGGTGTCGAACATGAGTTGGACATGGCTGGGGGCCTGCTGGCAGGTGCCCCACAGTGCTGGGGGATGACATGGGTGGGGGCCTGGTGGAGGGTGCCCCTGCACTGCTGGGGGGTGGGGTTGGTGGGAGACATGGGTGGGGGCCTGGTGGAGGGTGCCCCTGCACTGCTGGGGGGTGGGGGGGTGGGAGACATGGGTGGGGGCCTGGTGGAGGGTGCCCCTGCACTGCTGGGGGGTGGGGGGGTGGGAGACATGGGTGGGGGCCTGCTGGCAGGTGCCCCACAGTGCTGGGGGGTGGGGGGTGGGGAACATGAGTTGGACATGACTGGGGGCCTGCTGGCAGGTGCCCCACAGTGCTGGGGGGTGGGGGTGGTGAGGAACATGAGTTGGACATGGGTGGGGGCCTGCTGGCAGGTGCCCCACAGTGCTGGGGGGTGGGGGTGGTGGGAGACATGAGTTGGACATGGGTGGGGGCCTGCTGGCAGGTGCCCCACAGTGCTGGGGGTGGGGGAGGTGGGGAACATGAGTTGGACATCGGTGGGGGCCTGCTGGCAGGTGCCCCACAGTGCTGGGGGTGGGGGTGGTGGGGAACATGAGTTGGACATGGGTGGGGGCCTGCTGGCAGGTGCCCCACAGTGCTGGGGGGTGGGGGTGGTGAGGAACATGAGTTGGACATGGGTGGGGGCCTGCTGGCAGGTGCCCCACAGTGCTGGGGGGTGGGGGTGGTGGGAGACATGAGTTGGACATGGGTGGGGGCCTGCTGGCAGGTGCCCCACAGTGCTGGGGGTGGGGGAGGTGGGGAACATGAGTTGGACATCGGTGGGGGCCTGCTGGCAGGTGCCCCACAGTGCTGGTGGGTGGGGGGGTGGGGAACATGAGTTTGACATGAGTGGGGGCCTGCTGGCAGGTGCCCCACAGTGCTGGGGGGTGGGGGGGGGTGGGAGACATGGGTGGGGGCCTGGTGGAGGGTGCCCCTGCACTGCTGGGGGGTGGGGGGGTGGGATACATGGGTGGGGGCCTGCTGGCAGGTGCCCCACAGTGAGTGCTGGGGGGTGGGGAACATGAGTTGGACATGGGTGGTGGCCTGCTGGCAGGTGCCCCACAGTGCTGGGGGGTGGGGGTGGTGGGGAACATGAGTTGGACATGGGTGGGGGCCTGCTGGCAGGTGCCTCACAGTGCTGGGGGGTGGGGGTGGTAGGAGACATGAGTTGGACATGGGTGGGGGCCTGCTGGCAGGTGCCCCACAGTGCTGGGGGGTGGGGGGGTGGGGAACATGAGTTGGACATGGGTGGGGGCCTGCTGGCGGGTGCCCCACAGTGCTGGGGGGTGGGGGGTGGGGAACATGAGTTGGACGTGGGTGGAGGCCTGCTGGCAGGTGCCTCACAGTGCTGGGGGGTGGGGGGGTGGGAGACATGGGTGGGGGCCTGGTTGAGGGTGCCCCTGCACTGCTGGGGGATGGGGGTGGTGGGAGACATGGGTTTGGGCCTGGTAGAGGGTGCCCCTGCACTGCTGGGGGGTGGGGGGGTGGGAGACATGGGTGGGGGCCTGGTGGAGGGTGCCCCTGCACTGCTGGGGGGTGGGGAGGGGTGGGAGACATGGGTGGGGGCCTGCTGGCAGGTGCCCCACAGTGCTGGGGGGTGGAGGGGTGGGGAACATGAGTTGGACATGGGTGGGGGCCTGCTGGCAGGTGCCCCACAGTGCTGGGGGGTGCGGGTGGTGGGGAACATGAGTTGGACATGGGTGGGGGCCTGCTGGCAGGTGCCCCACAGTGCTGGGGGGTGGGGGGGTGGGGAACATGAGTTGGACATGGGTGGGGCCTGCTGGCGGGTGCCCCTGGTGGCTGGGGGGTGGAGGTGGTGGGAGACAGGAGTGGGGGCCTGTTGGAGGCTGCCCCTGCACTGCTGGGGGATGGGGGTAATAGGGGACATGGGTGAGGGCCTGGTTGAGGGTGCCCCTGCACTGGTGGGGGGTGGGGGTGGTGGGAGACATGAGTGGGGGCCTGGTGGAGGCTGCCCTTGCACTGCTGGGGGGTGGGGGTGGTGGGAGACATGGGTGGGGGCCTGCTGGCAGGTGCCCCACAGTGCTGGGGGGTGGGGGTGCAGGGGTACATGAGTTGGACATGAGTGGGGGCCTGCTGGCAGGTGCCCCACAGTGCTGGGGGGGTGGGGAACATGAGTTGGACATGGGTGGGGGCCTGCTGGCAGGTGCCCCACAGTGCTGGGGGTGGGGGGTGGGAGACATGGGTGGGGGCCTGGTGGAGGGTGCCCGTGGTGGCTGGGGGTGCAGGGGGACATGCGTTGGTGGGCAGTAGTGCAAGTTGACATGTGGGTTGGCTGGGGGGCATGGCCATGGTGGCTGGGGTGCCTGAAGGACATGTGCAGGGTAGGCCCCTGTGGTGTGAGCCACCTGCAGGGGCCATGGAGGGTGTAGAGGGAACACCTGGGAGGACCCACACGTGCAATTCACGTGTGGTGCTCCCCGCGCACCCCTGTAATACACGTACCCTGATGAGATCGTGTGTGGAACTTCCCGCGCACCCCTGTAATACACGTACCCTGATGGAATCGCGTGTGGAACTTCCTGCGCACCCCTGGAATACACGTACCCTGCTGATGTTGCGTGTGATACTTCCCCCGCACCCCGAAATACACGTACCCTGATGAGATCGCGTGTGGAACTTCCCGCGCACCCCTGTAATACACCTACCCTGATGGAATCGCGTGTGGAACTTCCCGCGCACCCCCGAAATACATGTACCCCGCTCAATCGCGTGTGTAACTTCCTGCGCACCCCTGAAATACACGTACCCCGCTCAATCGCGTGTGTAACTTCCCGCGCACCCCTGAAATACACGTACCCTGATGAGATCGCGTGTGGAACTTCCCGCGCACCCCTGTAATACACGTACCCTGATGGAATCGGGTGTGGAACTTCCCGCGCACCCCCGAAATACACGTACCCCGCTCAATCGTGTGTGTAACTTCCCACACACCCCCGAAATACACGTACCCCGCTCAATCGCGTGTGTAACTTCCAGCGCACCCCCGAAATACACGTACCCTGATGAGATCGCGTGTGTAACTTCCCGTGCACCCCCGAAATACACGTGCCCCGCTCGCACAGACCCAATTGCTGTATGTTGCCACTTTTGTAATGCGCAGGGACGCTACCGCCTGCCTTCGTGTGGCGGACTTGTTTCGGCTTGTGCATGTCTTTGGCTGTGCGTGGCTTTGCCCTATTCGATTCCATGAATACGTGTGGTTCGAGTGCGTGTGGGCGTTCAGTCTGCTTCCCTGCAGTACATCCCCAGTTACGCCCTTATTTTCGCGCGTTGTTCCCCATTCCGCGCATTACGCCCCGTGTTCTGCCCACTTTCTGGTGTATGCGCCGAGGTTGTGCGCTTTCACTGTGCGCGTCGCACACGCCTTTTGGGATGTTGCAGTGACGTGTGCGCCAGGCACGGGTTTGGCACACATCCTGAGGTAAACACGCGCAGGGACTTCCATGAATCGCACGCGCTGTTTTTTTGCGCTTGCGCCTGCCTGCGCCTGCTTGCGCCTGCTTGCGCCTGCTTGCGCCAAGATTTTTAGCGCACGCTTGTTCCATGAATAGGCCCCTATATCTGTCTGTAGTGTTCGCTAGCAAGTTCAAATTGTTCTAAGAACACACGCAGTGTCCTGAATTGTTCATAATTAAAAGAAAATGGAGGTGTCTTAAAGAACACTATACCTGTCCGTACTGTTCGCTAGCAAGTTGAAAATGTTCTAAGAACACAATTGGTGTCCTGAAATGTTCGTACATAAACGAAATTGAACGTGTCCTGAAGAACACTATATCTGTCCTTACTGTTCGCTAGCAAATTTAAACTGTTCTTAGAACACATGCAGTGTCCTCAAATGTTTGTTTCACGTGTGACGCAATTTTAATTAGTTCAGGACCCGAACAGTGTCCGTAGAACATCAACGCGCATGCGCTAGCCAATCTCCGTGCATTTGGTGTCCTGCGGACATGCGCTTTCTTCGCGGACTTGTTCGTGAACGGATCATATGACCGCGCCCACGCTGATCGTGTTTTCTGAATGCGGACACTGTTCGGGTCCCCGAACAAATTAAAAGTATATTTTCAATTAATCCATAATATTTTTCAATAAAATCTCACCATGGCACAAGTCCCACATAGTAATCCTGAGTTTCTACATACCTTTTCAAACTTTTAAAACTTTTTTTTGTGTTCGATCTGTCCGTGGACAGCGCGCATGTCTGCGGACCGCGCACAAGCACCCCTATAAAAGACCGCACCCTAGAGCTTATTCTCATTGTGTTTCTGGCTATTCTTCAGAGCACAGCTATTTCTCCAGCAACTTGCTGATTACACCATCGAGATGGCATCCCTGGCTGCAGAACTGCCACCTGGTGCTGCACCTGCTTCAGCACCACCCCCACCCCCTCCACCACCACCACCTCCCCAAGGGCCTGAAGAGGGGAACAGGAGTGAGGATGCAGAGGAGGAAGAAGAGTATGATGAGAATGAGGTAGAGGAAAACCCTACTACCCGCACTAGGCGTGAGTCTTGGGTGTGGCGGTTATTTACCATTCATGGGAATGTTCCTAAGGATCGTGCGAACCGTGTTACCTGCAATGAGTGCAAAATGATACTCAGTCGCGGGAAGCACAGTAAGTACAGCTTTGGGACCACTACTATAAAGCGACACCTGAGGTCATTTCACTCTGGGGCTATTCGCAGGGTTGTACCTTGCGAAGAACATAGCAGGTTGATTTCCTCTACTTCATCCTCTGTTTATGATCCTGTCACCACAAGGACCACCTCTGTGGGACAGCGTCTTCCTCAAGCTGCCTCACAGGCCATACAGAATGCTGATGACCCTTACCTTTCGAGGGTCACAGTTGTATGTATGTACTGTGACACAGTACTCTGCAGGGGGGAGCTAATTCGTAGTGCTTTTGAGACTATCGTCTCAGAGCACGAGAAGATCTGCTCACTACCCAAATAAAACCCACTCTACATCTTCCTCTCTCAGCTCGCCCTTTCTTATCCCTGTGGTTGGTGTCCCCCCCTTTACATTCCTTTCCCCTCCTCTCCTAGTGTGTCATGTATAAAAAACCAAAATAAATACAAAATATCAAAAATCCCCCAAAAATTAAAGCTCTTTTCAGAGACGCCTTTCACAGTTAAAAAATAGAAGTGAAAATAAATGAAGCAGGGCCCTTTGTATTTTTTAGAAGTCTGCGGACAGTTTGCGAACATTTAAAAAATTGGGTTGCTACCCCATCACAAACATTGCAATTTTCTCTGGGAAGAAGTGGTGGCTCTGAAAAGAGCGTTTGGGTGGTGTTTGTAAGTCATAAATTATAAATGCTTAACACCTACTTCAAAATGGTTGTTGTAATTCCAAAGAAGGTTGCAATGCATTTTGTACATTTCTCAGAAAAATCTGATTGCCAGGATAAGTAAGATGGACTCCATCTCTGCGAAAAATGTATGTACTACGAAACATAATATTTTCATTGTGAAAAGAGGACATGCCAAAATCTCTTAGAAAGGCACAAACAGCCTTATTAACATTGCGCATTGCTTTTTCCATTTGTGGACCAAATGAAGAAGAACAAAGCCACATTTGTCTCTGTGCAATCCTTGAAAATATCACTTGAGAATTAGGAAACATGTCCATAACCTTCCCAAGTCCTTCGTTCATAGCAAATTGCAAAGGAATTCCAGTCACATGTCCTAAACTGTTCCCTCCACAATGAATTACAAATATGTCTGGATGTTGCTCTGTCTCCAAAGTAGCACAGAGAGGTAGCAAGTCCAACCACTTCATTCCACGTACTCCATGCCAGTGTACTTCCACATGTGGGAATCCAAGATCTACAGCTACTCCACAGCTTTCTGCATGCATCTTCAACCAATGTATCCACGAATCTCCCAAAATCCAAACAATCTGTTTTCTGAAACACACAGCCATAGCTATCTTTTGTTCTCTCAGCAAAAAGAGTATCTGAGAAACTCTCTCCTGGCACACCACACCCACTAAACTTTCCTGACCAATCCCTTTCAGTGCTTATTCTCATTTGCATGACTTCTGAACCCAAAAATCCCCGGATGTAACTCCCGATGTCCGTGAACTACTGCCATGTCCATGGACATATCGTTACATGAACAGCCCTTGTACCATTTCCACTTCACTCTCTCTGCCATTCCCTCATTGGATGTAGCTAAAACATCACATGACCATGCACCAATCACATTCAAGACCTCTACATCTAACTGCATCATCATAGATCAGCACTGCAAATGTACTGTGAATCTCTCTGAGTACAAGTGTCATATTATTGGCAAGCACCATCTACTAGAAATACTGTACAAGTCTCCAAGATTTCTACTTGCAGCTCCATGCATATCCATATGCATGAACTCAAACTTCAGGTATGCATATTTTCTGTACAGTAGATGAACACATTTTCAAACAGACTTTTAGCTTGTGTAATCTGTAAAATGAATTTACTGTATTTATTTCAATTTCCTAAAATCAACTATCACTTATAAACCTTTATACCATTTACTTTCTTTATACACACACACTCAAATCATGTTAAACTAACATTTTTTAAATGAAATATATAGACTACATATATTCACACAAAATTGCATGCAAGCACAATCTATGTGTAAAAAAATACTTATACAATTTCATATTTTTTTGTTTTTATTTATTTATTTACTTAATTACTTTAATTTAGGCATGACATTGTCGCGCTATTACCTAGAACAGCTTACTTACAGAAATAGTGGTATTCACTGGTGTATTATAAATTTCACAAGACATAGTAAAGATATTTTTTTTTGCTACAGTTAGTCATTCAATACAATTTGCTCATTAAGAACATATCATATGTACTGAACTGATGCAATGTATCTTATGTAAATAAATTAGTTTAATGGTTTTAAAGAAGGCACTGAGGATTTCAATTAAAAAAATCAATATCTAAATTAAAAACAGCGCTATATACAAACAAAGTCACTAATTTGAAGCTTTTACCATTGCAGTGAAGACCAGTATCCTGAAAAGATGCAGCCGAATTCGAAGAACAAAGAAGAACTAAGAAGTTACCTGTTAATTTAATAAAAAAAGTAAGTAGAATATCACCATAATATTTGTATTATTAATCAAACATACTATAACGTCAATACAAGCTATTTTGGTGCCTAAAAATAGAGATTGTGTGCCATTTTGTCCAAAAATCTCCATGTCTTAAACAGCGATTTACAGCCAGAATGGCCCACAAATTCCTATTTTTGGACACACAAATTACCCAACTGAACGGCTACAATTTTCATATTATAGAACAAACAACTGTTTTAATTGTATACATTAGCAGGGTAATTCATAGAATTTCGCAGAAAAGTGTCGCAAGCGGCTGGCGCAGAGTGTCCGCGTGCGATTGTCTGCGCCAGGCACGTGCGCCAAAACCGATTTCCGCGCACAGCGTATTCATGGATTTTAGGCACCCAAACCAGCCGTGGCGCAGAGTATCGCAGCGACCCTGCAGCAGCGCCAGTAACGCCCCCAAGAACGCCCTCGCGCAAGGAAAAGCCATCAAAATCGCTAAATCATCGCAAAGGGCTGCGCTAACCCTGGACCAGTCTACAGGGCTGCCAAACAAGGAACGCAAAGCGGGTAACGTGCATATCAGGGGTACGCGTGAAGTTATACACGTGATTAGCCAGGGTACGTGTATTACAGGGGTACGCAGGAATTATCACACGCGATTTGCGATTTGACTGGGTACGTGTATTACAGGGGTACACGGGAAGTTCTACACGCGATTCGGCTG
This sequence comes from Ambystoma mexicanum, assembly GCF_040938575.1. Classification (NCBI taxonomy): domain Eukaryota; kingdom Metazoa; phylum Chordata; class Amphibia; order Caudata; family Ambystomatidae; genus Ambystoma; species Ambystoma mexicanum. Next base: position 378,318,970 of record NC_090921.1, on the reverse strand, counting down.
GGTACGTGTATTACAGGGGTGCGCGGGAATTCTCACATGCGATTTGGCCAGGTACGTGTATTACAGGGGTGCGCGGGAATTATCACACGCGATTTGGCTTGGTACGTGTATTACAGGGGTGCGTGGGAAGTACTACACGCGATTGGCCAGGGTACGTGTATTACAGGGGTACGTGGGAATTATCACACGCGATTTGGCCAGGTACGTGTATTACAGGGGTGCGCGGGAATTCTCACATGCGATTTGGCCAGGGACGTGTATTACAGGGGTGTGTGGGAATTATCACACGCAATTAGGCTGGGTGGGTCCTCACAGGTGTTCCCTGTACACCCTCCACGGCCCCTGCAGGCAGCCCACAAAACAGGGGACTACCCTGCACACCTGCTCATGTCCCCCTGCACCCCCACCCCCCAGCAGTGCAGGGGCACCCTCCACCAGGCCCCCACTCATGTCTCCCACCACCCCCACCCCCCACCATCCAGGAGCAGCCTCCACCAGGCCCCCACCCATGTCTCCCACCACCCCCAACCCCCAGCCACCAGGGCCACCCTCCACCAGGCCCCCACTCATGTCTCCCACCACCCCCACCCCCCCGCCACCAGGGGCACCCTCCACCAGGCCCCCACTCATGTCTCCCACCACCCCCACCCCCCAGCAGTGCAGGGGCACCCTCCACCAGGCCCCCACTCATGTCTCCCACCACCCCCACCCCCCACCATCCAGGGGCACCCTCCACCAGGCCCCCACCCATGACTCCCACCACCCCCAACCCCCAGCAGTGCAGGGGCAGCCTCCACCAACCCCCACTCATGTCACCCACCACCCCCACCCCCCGCCACCAGGGGCACCCACCACCAGGCCCCCACCCATGTCTCCCACCACCCCTAACCCCCAGCAGTGCAGGGGCACCCTCCACCAGGCCCCCACTCATGTCTCCCACAACCCCCACCCCCCCAGTCACCAGGGGCAGCCTCCACCAGGCCCCCACCCATGTCTCCCACCACCCCCACCGCCCAGCAGTGCAGGGGCACCCTCCACCAGGCCCCCGCTCATGTCCCCTATCACCCCCACCCCCCCGCCACCAGGGGCACCCTCCACCAGGCCCCCACTCATGTCTCCCACCACCCCCACCCCCCCAGTCACCAGGGGCAGCCTCCACCAGGCCCCCACCCATGTCTCCCACCACCCCCACCCCCCAGCAGTGCAGGGGCAGCCTCCACCAGGCCCCCACTCATGTCTCCCACCACCCCCACCCCCCACCATCCAGGGGCACCCTTCACCAGGCCCCCACCCATGTCTCCCACCACCCGCACCCCCCCAGCCACCAGGGGCACCCTCCACCAGGCCCCCACCCATGACCCCTATCACCCCCACCCCCCAGCAGTGCAGGGGCACCCTCCACCAGGCCCCCACTCATGTCTCCCACCACCCCCACCCCCCGCCACCAGGGGCACCCTCCACCAGGCCCCCACCCATGTCTCCCACCACCCCCAACCCCCAGCCACCAGGGGCACCCTCCACCAGGCCCCCACTCATGTCTCCCACCACCCCCACCCCCCAGCAGTGCAGGGGCAACCTCCACCAGGCCCCCACTCATGTCCCCTATCACCCCCACCCCCCCGCCACCAGGGGCACCCTCCACCAGGCCCCCACTCATGTCTCCCACCACCCCCACCCCCCAGTCACCAGGGGCAGCCTCCACCAGGCCCCCACCCATGTCTCCCACCACCCCCACCCCCCAGCAGTACAGGGGCACCCTCCACCAGGCCCCCACTCATGTCCCCTATCACCCCCACCCCCCCGCCACCAGGGGCAGCCTCCACCAGGCCCCCACCCATGTCTCCCACCACCCCCACCCCCCAGCAGTGCAGGGGCACCCTCCACCAGGCCCCCACTCATGTCCCCTATCACCCCCACCCCCCCGCCACCAGGGGCACCCTCCACCAGGCCCCCACTCATGTCTCCCACCACCCCCACCCCCCCAGTCACCAGGGGCAGCCTCCACCAGGCCCCCACCCATGTCTCCCACCACCCCCACCCCCCAGCAGTGCAGGGGCACCCTCCACCAGGCCCCCACTCATGTCCCCTATCACCCCCACCCCCCCGCCACCAGGGGCAGCCTCCACCAGGCACCCACCCATGTCTCCCACCACCCCCACCCCCCAGCAGTGCAGGGGCACCCTCCACCAGGCCCCCACTCATGTCCCCTATCACCCCCACCCCCCCCGCCACCAGGGGCACCCTCCACCAGGCCCCCACTCATGTCTCCCACCACCCCCACCCCCCAGACACCAGGGGCAGCCTCCACCAGGCCCCCATCCATGTCTCCCACCACCCCCACCCCCCAGCAGTGCAGGGGCACCCTCCACCAGGCCCCCACTCATGTCCCCTATCACCCCCACCCCCCCGCCACCAGGGGCACCCTCCACCAGGCCCCCACTCATGTCTCCCACCACCCCCACCCCCCCAGTCACCAGGGGCAGCCTCCACCAGGCCCCCACCCATGTCTCCCACCACCCCCACCCCCCAGCAGTGCAGGGGAACCCTCCACCAGGCCCCCACTCATGTCCCCTATCACCCCCACCCCCCAGCCACTAGGGGCACCCTCCACCAGGCCCCCACTCATGTCTCCCACCACCCCCACCCCCCCAGTCACCAGGGGCAGCCTCCACCAGGCCCCCACCCATGTCTCCCACCACCCCCACCCCCCACCATCCAGGGGCAGCCTCCACCAGGACACCAACTTCCCTGGCACTGAAGCTGGTGCCCCTCTGCCTCCTTGGCCGGGGGTTGCCACTGGTGCCAGATGTTGTAGTGCCCGACATGGCAACCCCAGAGGCAGGAGTGGGTGGGCAACTGGGTCCTGGGGCTGGGCTGTGGGGCGACGGAAAAGCAGTCGGGAGCCTTTGGTTCCAGCAGGGGTGGTCACAGCAACAGCACCCCTGGCTGATGTGCAGGCAGCAAATGGCAGGGCACGTGGGCAGCAGGCAGTCAGGCAGCAGCAGATGGCAGGTGGGAGCGTGCTCAGGGCTCTGGGGGGCAGTAATTTGGCCTCCTGGGCAGGAGCGTGGTCTTTCGTGTGTGAACGCCTGGACAGCTTGATACGTAGTGAGTGATTCTGCACGTGAAAATCCCACACGTCTGCGTGTAAATCGATGAAAGGCCCTTAGCGCGTAAACGCATATGCGCGTCTATGAAGTCACGTGCACGCGTAGGAAAAAGTTGCGTGACACGTCCGAGTGTCAAAGCGTGTTATTGGTGGAAAGAGCCCTACACGCAGAAGTGTCAAAGCGTGTAATTGGTGCAAATGGACCTACACGCAGAAGTGTCAAAGCGTGTAATTGGTGCAAATGGACCTACACGCAGAAGTGACAAAGCGTGTAATTGGTGCAAATGGACCTACACGCAGAAGTGACAAAGCGTATAATTGGTGGGAATGGGCCTAGCACGTACACGCCGCGTAAGTGACGCTGTACGTGTGGGCCTGCATATAAGGTACGTGTAGAACACCAATTCCTTGTACTGCTTTTCGTGGAGAGCGAGTGGGTGAATTCTGTACTTCTTGTCGTTTCACACGCGATTTACTTCACGGCGTTTCAAGTTCGTACTCCCTGTTACCTCTGACAGCTTTTTCTATTTTTTCTCTTGTACTGGTTTACCTGGGCCTGTTCCCTCAAACAGTGTTCCCTTCTACTGTTGTCCTGTCTCCTCAGACAGCGTACATATCTTCTTTTGGTGGGGGTGTTGCCAACCAAACGCGCTCATTTTTCACGCTCTTTTACCTGGCAGACGGTGAGTCACGCACGTATCTAACATCTGTGCTTGCCCCGTGTGTAGCCTACCCCTTCAGAGGTCATTCTAGGCTGCGTGTGACACGCATACGTTCATTCTTGTGTTACTGGGTGCCACAGCGTAGTGCAGGTTTTTCTTTCTGCACACGTGGTCTAGGAGGGGTTGCGTGCACGTCATCTCCCTTTTTTGGGCCTCCTGTGCGTTGCGTGACCCGTCATCTTTCCCCAGGGGTTATATTCAGCCTTGCTAGAGCACTAGGGTACAGTTACCATCTGGTACCCAACCCCTTTGACCCCCAATTGCCCAGGACAATAGTCTACATCCACTCCCATACGCACATTAACATCAGTGCCATGGCTGGGAGGCGAGGATTCCGTAAGGCTGGCAAAGGTGGAAGAGCCACAAGTGGTGGCCGTGGTGGATCCGGTAGGGGACGTGGTCGTAACTTGCAGGGTGAGCCTGTCCCCCCCATGTGTGGAGGACCAGTCACGGGCACCCATAATCCCCCCCTCCCCCCCTCCCGTTGAGGCTGATGTGGCTGACACCATCCATGCTCAGCCCCTGTTGGACCAGCCCATTGTGGCACCAGACCTGGCTGACTCCATGGCTGACTTCCAGGTCAGCAGGGCTACGACACGTGCGCTGGTGCACGTTGATGCCATCATGCCACGTGGATCTGGGGCAGCAAGGTCATCTGCTGCACCAAGGAGGCAGGGCGGAGAGGCTGCAGGGGCAGCTGCGGCTCCATCCACCCCAGCCCTCACACACCCAGCCAGGACAGTGTCGGTCCTAGTCCATGCTGCTGACATTCCCCCTGACACCATCACACTAGAGCCAATGCCTGCACCAACTCCCATGCTGAGTGTGCAATCCCACACTCCTGATACAGAGTCCACCAGGGCTCCTGCCCCTAGTGTCCAGAGCGGCGCAGGACACTCAGGATCACCACCACCTTCCAAGCGGAAGAGGAAGAGTGCTCGTCCGGCACAGGCTGATGCCCCAGACACGGCTACACAGTCCGGCACGTCCAGGAAGCCCAGCTTCACGGATGACGAACTGAATGCACTTGTCGAGTATGTGTCCGGACATGACAACGAGATGGTCATTGTTGCAGGATCCAAGACCACACCTGCACAACGCCAGGCACACTGGCAGACCGTTGCGGACATCGTCAGTGCCCTTGGAATCGTGAGGCGCACAGCCAATGATTGCTATAAGCGCTGGAATGACCGAAAGCGCAGGGCAAAGAGTAAGCTGGCCTCAAGTCATGCCGCAACTCTAGTGACTGGAGGTGGGTCTCCAGTAGTAGACATGGAACTCACTCCACATGAGTCAGTCGCTGGGACCTACGTCACGGAGGAACAGATCCAAGGCGTGGGAGATCTGGCTGATTACGAGGCATTGTCCGGTGAGTGCACATGCATGTGTGTGTCATCCATGTGCATGGTGTGTGTGTGAGGGCTTCTGTTTGTGTGCCAGGTGAGAGTGTGTGCGCCTGAGTCGTATGGGTCAGCCATGTGCTTCATGCAATACTTCCTGCGCAGCTGCATTTGGCCATAGCAGTATCCCTTCTGCCAACAGTAGACATCTAGCCCAACTGCACGCCAGTTGCCCTTGAAGTGTCACCTTGCCACAACATTGTTGCTTATTTTTCACTGTTCATTCAGTCAGATTGTTTGCATTCCCCCACTTTTACTAGCCATGTCGCTGTCCACTAGTCACATGTCTGACATGGCTATGGTAAAGTGGAGTGACTTTGTTACCTGGATATCATTTGTACACACATGTCCCTGTACAATTGGACCATTTCAGACTGCCAGCTCCAGGTGAAAAATCTGACCTGTTAGAATTAGAAAAGCAATTACATGCGGGAACTGGACTGAATGAATAGGTGCTGCCCTCCTCTCCATCTTCACTCAATAGCAATGGTACATGCCATCTGTGTGATGGAATGTGTATTTCACATGGCAATCACAGGCCAATGTGTGATGCCACTGCCAGGCAGCATGCAGAAAATGTGTTCATCTTCCATCTTGGTGTCATCAGTGTGTGCCATTTGCCTGCACTTCATACGCAGTGAGGGTGCATGCATGGGAGGGTTTTAGTCATGTGGGACATGTGTCAATCAAGTACTGGTTCTCTTGCTTCTCAGCCCTCATTGTGTGCCATGGTGCTAATGCCTGTTTCCATTTCTTTGTTTTCATGTCTTTGCAGGGGAAGACGCACCTGATACTGCTGGGGTTGTGGAGATGGTGCAGACCCAGGACAGGTCCGAGGGCCGACCAACCACCAGTGAGGGACGTGGTGTGGTGGTGGGGGAGAACCCACAAGTGCTGCAGGTCGTGCTCTCAAGGGGTGTCTCTGGCTGCACCTCCCCCGAGCTGTACTCAGGTGTTGATTCGGATGAGACCTACGTGCCGTCGCAGGTGAGTGTTCCAGGGAGGGATTCTGTTCTGTCTCACCCACCTGCACCAGGGTCAGAACCCTCCATGGGGATGTCAGTGTTGGCAGCTACGCCTTTGGTGGTTACGGATGCAGGGTCACACTCCGCGACATCTGATCCTGTTCCTGGGCCAGCAGATCAGAGGGGGAATGCAGTCCTGCAGCCTCAGGCAGTGCCGGCACAGCAAGGCGCAGTTCGCCTTGCCCCAGACAGGTGTGGTGCCCGCCGACGTGGTGGCCGTACGCCACCCGGCAATACCGCATGGGAGCAATCCATTTACGGTATGGCAACCCAACAGGCTGCATCATCCGAGATGATGGCTCAGGCCATGGATAGGGTGGCCACTTCCATTGTCCCCCCAGAAAGGCTGATGGAGCGACTAGAGCAGGCAACCGACTCCATCTGCCAGTCACACAGCGAGGACATGTTGGGGTCCAACAGGGACAGGCGGGCGGCACTGGCGACTCTGCAGGAGGCCATCTCCATTGAGTCCCAGGGCCACAGGTAAGCCCTGAGGCAGGAGCTCCTTCACCTCAGGACGACTCTTGTTGAGCTTGAGGCTTCAACACACCAAAGGACAGAACAGCAGCTGGAGCGTCTCACCCGTACGCTCTCAGCTGAGATGCAGGCAACGAGGGCGGAGGTCCGGGCATCCCGTGAGTTGTTGCATGGGGACCTCCGCACACTCATCCTCCAGAACCAGACCTACCACACCCGCATGCTTGCAGCCATGGAGGAGCAGACTAGGGCCTTGCGTGGGCTGCCTCCCATAGTGCAACCACCTCCGGATGCAACTGCACAGGGTGATAATAGCGACAGCAGTGATACTCCCACAATAGGGTAGCCGTGTGGGCCATGAGCCCATGGAGGTGTTTTATTTTCCCAGGATCCGCGCAGGTGGGTTCTGGTGTGCATCCTGTCCTCGGACCTCCTGGGTGGCCTCCCCAACCCCCCCGGGCCCATCAATGGCCATTTTTGATCTTATTTTTATTTTTATTTTTATTTATTTTATTCCCTATTTTTTGGGGACGATTTGTTGGCTTCCGTGGTTCCTGTGGGCATACGCTGCATTGTGGCTGGGCACATGCAGGCTTGTAATGTATTTGGTTCAGATGCTTGGGTTTGAGTCACACACACCCCTCCTGCTTCCCGTTTCCATGGGCTTGCAAAGGGTGTGCCCAAGTGACAGTGAATTACACAGTGACGTTGGACTCCCATGAGCTGTGTGGGCAGTCTGTAGTCAATACTGTGTATACATTCCTAGTGCATATTGCTGTTGTGTTGTACACTGCATGTTGCATTGATGTGTAACTCATCTTCTGTGTCTACCTCCCAATTTGCAGGTCCCTTCCTCATGTCTACACAAGGACCTCTAGTCTGGAGATGGGGTCCATGTTGGCAGCAGTGCACCTACAACTCTACATGGCGCCAACACTGCACAGTTGGTAGTGGTGGGAGTGCAGGCATTTCCAGGTGGTGAGACTACTAATATGTAACATTTGTGATGTCATGTTAATGGTAGTACGTGCTCGAGTATGTTGTTGGTCTGGCATCGCTGTGAGCATCTCAGGTGTTGCAGGTCTCTAATAGGGACACTGTACATAGTGACACTAGTGTCATGTTGTGGGGATAACTTTGTTTACCTGCAAATTGCATGACATGGCACGGTGTGTCGTGTGGCGGTGCTGGGGTTGGGTTGGCTGACATGGCACTGTCCTCTTGTTGCATTTTGCAAGTGGGTATTCTTTTTAGCTGCTTGAATGTGTAACTCCACAAAACTGCATTGGTGGTGTCTGTGTGGGTAGGGATGCACACATTGTGACACTTCCAGGTGAACAATCTCAGGCTGACATGGTATTCACGGTTCATTCTCCAGACATTCAGGATCAGTGTCAGGTTGAGTCATCATTGATTGTCAGATGGAATGTGCCAGGGCAGTGTGCACTCCACAGGGGTGTGATTTCTATGTGAAGTAATTAGCCACTAGCTGTGTACGGGCTGCCTCCCCCCGTGCCCTTTCCCCTCCCATGCGCAGCGGCTGTGCATGTGGTTGGGGATGTGGGGCCACCACCATGTCCACGGCCAGGCCCCGGCGTGTTGCAACGTTGTGCAGGACACATGCTGCCACTATGATCCTGCACACTACTGGGGGAGCGTATAACAGCTGGCCGCCAGAACGGTCAAGGGAGCGAAAGCGTGACTTTAGCACTCCGAATGTGCGCTCCACTATGCCCCGGGTCGTAATGTGGGCTGTGTTATATCTTACCTCGGGTGGCGTGGTGGGGTTCCCAATTGGCGTCATCATGTGGGGGCTGAGAGGGTAGGCACTGTCCCCTGTGGAGGTGGTGGTTGGTAACATTGGTGGGGTTGTGACCTTGCTCAGTATCCAACATGCATGCATGTGCAGTGGCATACATACTCACCAAGCAGCCATGTATCGCCATGCCGCCCAGCTTCTAGGTCCCGGCTTAGGGTGGACATTCGGTAAATGAAGCTGTCGTGGGTGGACCCGGGATAGTTGGCATATACTGAGGAGATGATTCCCTTGGCATTACATGCTACCTGCACGTTGATGGAATGCCAGTGCTTGCGGTTCCTATAGATGTGCTCAGATGCCCTGGGGGGACGTAGTGCCACATGGGTGCAGTCGATGGCACCTAGCACTTTGGGGAATCGTGCCACACCGTAAAAATCCTGGGCGGCAGAATGCCTGTGGACTGATGGGCGTGCAGTGATGATGTTCAAGACCTGGTGTAGGCAGCGTGACTGGGTGGCCTGTGACACCCCACCCACTATGGCACTTGTCCGCTGAAATGATCCAGTGGCTAAGAAGTGCAGTACATTGAGGACCTTCTCCAGGGGGCTGAGTGCTTGGGAGCACAGGGTGGGTGATGTGAGGTCATCCTCCCACTCACTCACCAGGTCCAGTATTATGTGTGGTGGAAACCTGTACCTCCCATACACCTGGTCATCAGGCATCCCGAAAAGGCTGGTTCTGGGTGTGAATATTCTGGCCCTGACTATCCTCCTCCTCCTCCTTTGGTAGCCCACTGCCACTGCTGCTAGGAACGGTATGTTCATCCTGGCGTCTGAGCTTGTTATTGTTAAAGTGTGCAAATTTATGCTTTGCGCGTGTTCTAGGCGAGCGTGTGACCCGCGCACCCCTGGAATCCAGTTCCCAGTCCAATAGCGTGTGGAAATTCCCACGCACCACGGGATACAGGTGCGCTGACGTACTTGCGTGTGTAAGTGCCCGCGCACCCATGAAATACACGTACATAGGCCAATCGCGTGTACGCGCACTTTTGTCCAATTACACGCTGACGTGCAGTATTTCCAGGTGTTCTCCGTCATCACGTGCTGAGTGGGGAACACCCGTGCGGGTCACGTCACAGACGCGCTTACGCGCTGAGGGACTCTGGTCCAATAGAATCGCGTATGCGTGCTGACGCACTTACGCGCTAAGGGCCTTTCCTCGGATTTCACGCTGACGTGCAGGATTTTCACGTGCCAAATCACTCCGTATCAAGCTGGCCACGCGAAAACACACGGAAGACCACGCTCCTGCCCAGAAGGCCAAGTTACTGCCCCCCAGTGCCCCGAGCAGCCTCCCACGTGCCATCTGCTGCTGCCTGCCTGCCTGCCTGCTGCCACCGTGCCCTGCGATTTGGTGCCTGCACATCAGCCATCTGCAGGGGTCCAGTTGCTGTGTCCACCCCTGCTGGAACTGAAGACTCCCGACTGGGATTACATCGCTCCACAGCCCAGCCCCAGGACCCAGTTGCCCACCCACACCTGCCTCTGGGGTTGCCATGTCGGGCACTTCCACATCTGGCACCAGTGGCAACCCCAGGCCAGAGTGGCAGAGGGGCACCAGCTTCACTGCCACCGAAGTTGGTGTCCTGGTGGAGCATGTCCTGGGGCAGTATGATGCCCTCTTTGGATCGTCCCGCGCCAGCAAGGAAGGACGGGAGAGGATCTGGGCCGACTGTGTGGTTGCCATCAACGCGGAGGGGGTGGCAACCCGCAACGTCCAGAAGATCAAGAAGCGCTGGGAGGACTTGAGGTCCAGGACCCTTGTGAAGGCCCGGCGCCTCGTGGAGAGGGGCTGGGGCCGCATGAGTTCCATCCAGTTGAGGGTCCTGGAACGC